>NC_089741.1:34659513-34929513 GCF_040412425.1 Macrobrachium rosenbergii
CATGACATTACTTAGCTAAAAGTTTGTACAGATAGTGAATGTTAACATTACTTAGCCTAAAACCTTGTGCAGATAGTGAATATTGACATTACTTAGCCTAACACTTTGTACAGATTAAGAATCTTGACATATTAAAAGATGGGGAACCTTTATGTCGTAGGTAAAATGGGAAAGACCAATTTCAGCATGCTTTTCTGTAGCGCTTGTCCGTGCATTAAGGGGCAAAACCATAAGTGAGAATAAAAACAGCGAGAGAGGCTGACTGAGAGTTCTGTAAAAGTCCTCGAGTGTGTTGTTTTATTTTACTCATCGTTGTGCGGAGTTCAGTTTCAGTCCTGATGCTCTTAAAGGCAATGATTTTGTGGGTTGCCGGAAAATATACAGGTTTTCTGAAGTTTTTCTGAAGGACTTCGGTGTTAGAAAGCCCACCATTTTATGAAATATTCCGCGGCAGAATTTTGTGAGTGGTCTTCCTACTTTAGAAGGTTTTATGTTTTGTGGCTCGTTGGAGCTCCCCAAAATTAAATTCAGATGATTGCGACGATAAGCTTGACTACTTCCCCATGGGCCTTCTTGGGAAAAACTAAAATTTACAGTAAAAAAATCTATTTCCTGTGGAAATATGCAAAACACTAAAATTCAGTTACTAAAATGCTAAATTCTCGAGGTCCTTCTTGGAACACGAAACAGTAAACTACAGTGACTCAACTTCATTTGCTAACTTCATCCAGGCCTCCCAGGTACAAAGAAACAACAACTTCCTCCCAAAACTTCACTTCCGTGGGTCCTTCTATGGCGACACGACGAAAAAGCTTCAATTACGTTATCGCTCCCTCGATCAGGAGAGAAAGTAATCCCCGAACATCATCTTCGTCCTCAAGGATTTTACATCACCATCACCACCATCATCATCATGAGGAGGCGGAGCTCTCTCTCTCTCTCTCTCTCTCTCTCTCTCTCTCTCTCTCTCTCTCTCCCATCCTTCCGAGAGTCACCAAAGGACGTGGAGTCTTCACTCAAGTCATAGCCACTCCATGGCGTCCAGTTCCATATGAATGCGCAGACGCTAACGTCTTTTTTATTTTTTTATTTTTTTTTATAACTTTTTTTACTAAGAAGTATCGAATATTATTTAAAGAGGTGGTATAAAGACAGTTATTTTTTACTCATTTTTTGCGGCTGTTATTCCATTGCAGAGTTGTGGTCGGCATACTTTACCAAATTCTGATTTTTATGCGGAGAGTATTTCCAAAGCTAGTTGTATTTATATTAAGAAAAATAATGATCAGCATTTTAACGTCTTCTATCCTATATCGTTACCAGACGCACGATTATGGCTAACTTTAACCTTGAATAAAATAAAAACTACTGAGGCTAGAGGGCTGCAATTTGGTATGCTTGATGATTGGAGGGTGAATGATCAACATACCAATTTGCATCTCTCTAACCTCAGTAGTTTTTGAGATCTGAGGGCGGACAGAAAAAGTGCGGACAGAATAAACTGCGGACGGACAGACAAAGCCGGCACAATAGTTTTCTTTTATAGAAAACTAAAAAGGAAATGGTTAAAAATGGTTAACAGACGCCTTAGATAACCGTAAATGAATAAGTCCGTGTTTACACAGTTAATGTTAACACGTACTTATCCATTTAAGTTTTTCTAAGGCGTCTGTGTAAAGCTGGTTTTGTTTGTATAAAAGATGAAAGCAGCTGATTTTTACTGTATTTCTCCATCCTTTCAATTTGATAACGCAAGAAAATAATGTTTGATCAGTTCTAGAACATCATTCGAGGCGCCATATTTTTTAACAATTTCCTTTTCAGTTTTCTTTAAAAAAATATTGTTCCGGTTTTGTCTGTCCGTCCGCACTTTATTCTGTCCTCACTTTGTCTGCCCGCCTCAGATCTCAAAAAACTAAGAGGCTAGAGGGCTGCAAATTGGTATGTTAATCATCCACCCTCCAGGCATCAAACATACCAAATTGCAGCCCTCTAGCCTCAGTAGTTTTTATTTTATTTAAGATTAAAGTTAACCATAACCGTGCGTTTGGCAACGATACAGGACAGGCTACCACCGGGCCGTGGTGAAAGTTTCACGGCCCGCGGCTCATACAGCATTATACCGAGACCACCGAAAGATAGATCTGTTTTCGGTGGCCTTGATTATACGCTGTACAGAAAACTCGATTGCGCCGAAGAAACTTCTGCGCCTATTTAACCTGTTTTTCTTAACCTCTTCATTATCTTTGCGGGAACTGATAAGAAACATTTAATCAGTTCTATAACGTCATTCGAGACGCCAAATTTTTTTAAATTCCTTTTTATTCTCTTAATTCTTCATTTTCCTTCCGGGAACTCAAATTGAAAGTTGTAGGCCAGCAAAACCAGCGTATCTCGTGACTGGTTCGTAAGGGTGACCGCAGCTGCTGTGAGGGAGAACGATTTAGGCGACAAAGTTGTAAATCCTTTCTTATGCCTATTAAACAGCCTCGTCTCCTGGCCTTGCCCCTTCTCCTATACAGGTAACCATTTTTTTTCTTTATCCCCGTGGAGAAAACTTTGAAAGGCGTCGTCATCCCTTTTCAAGGGAAGATTCGTCGTGAGAGGAATGATTACGAGATGTTCCTTGGTTTGGGTGCGACATTCTCTCTCTCTCTCTCTCTCTCTCTCTCTCTCTCTCTCTCTCTCACACAGATTATTTCTTATATTGTTAGAATGACTTTCATTTTTGGAAAAGCATTCTCTCTCTCTCTCTCTCTCTCTCTCTCTCTCAGATTGTCTTGGATTTTTAAATAACTGTTTCAGTTTGGAAAAGCATCCCTCTGCGATTCCATTACTTTATTGTACACATTTAGTTGTACAAAAGTATACTCTTCAGAGAAAGCATTCATCAACACTTGTGCTACTTTCAAGTACAACTATGTTTTCATTCCAATATTTTTGTTTGTTTGTTTATTTTCGGCTACAAAACAGTTCCGCTTTCATGTACAACTATATTCCCATTCCAGTTTTTTGTTTCCTTTGTTTTAAATAGTCAGCGTTTTGCATTTTAACCTTATACACGCTGTATACAGTAGATCGTGTGTGGGATTTGATCAGAATTCTTTGGCCACAATCTTCGGAAAGTTTCTCTCTCTCTCTCTCTCTCTCTCTCTCTCTCTCTCTCTCTCTCTCTCTCTCTCTCTCTCTCTCTCTCTCTCTCTCATCAATTATTCAAGCGAACGCTTGACCGTGAAGGAAAGAGAACGGTATATAAGAGATATTCACAATCGCGTAATCCTCTAAAGAATGAATTCAGTTTAGTCGGCGACGATCCCCGGAGGGCAGAATTACTGTACCCATAAAAAATAAAAATTAAGCAGCGTCCCGTTACGCCCAGTCAGTTGAAATGGACAAATCACTCTCTCTTTCTTCACGCCACGATACGCAATAAACGTATGCTAACGAGCGGGTCAGCTATAATCATCCCATTAGCATATGACACCTTCGGAGGAGGCATTTCTGTGCAGGGCCGCGGCGCGTGACGCGAATGCTAAAAATAGTCGGAGCCGTTGCAAAGGCATTTCTCTCTTTACTTTACTACTACTACTAATACTACCACTACTACATCACTGCTAAGATCATTTGCCGGGATCAGGGTGTCGATGCATAAATTTTGTGACCCTCATTAAGCGTTTCTTTTCTGGTAAATTGTAGGAATAATTATCATTAGCGTCATTTCCGATTAGCGTTTTGTGACGAGAGAGAGAAAGAGAGATTTACCTTATTTTTCACATTTTTCCTGCTTTATCATTTTATTAATGTATAAGTTATTCAGTTTCATGCCTTTACCTTTTTTTTAAATCCCAAACCCTTATCAGGATATGATTATTAAAACAAAATGGATAGTCTGCTCTCTCTCTCTCTCTCTCTCTCTCTCTCTCTCTCTCTCTCTCTCTCTCTCTCTCTCTCTCTCTCTCTCTGAAAGAACACTTGTAGAATGTCAGTCAGTCGATCAACCAGTTAATCTGCTTGTATATTGTATAATTAACTGGGTTAGAAATGACGAGTGGTAGTTTGTGAATCATATAATGTCGTTTCTTTCTTTCTTCAAATCTCTTCTGAACGTATAATAATAATAATAATAATAATAATAATAATAATAATAATAATAATAAATTTTGTAAAGCAGATGTTATTTGTAAAGACTTTGCGTACACGCGTTTGTTTGAAACTTTTTACACGCGTTCGCTTTTGCATGCGTGTGCTTGCGTGTTTAGAGCTTGGTGCGTGCAGGATTACCCCGCGTCAGAGGCCACTTCTATCCTTCCTTTTCCAAGCTCTGGATTTCACTACCTGCTTCTGTGTTTTCTTGATTTGTAAACTTTCTTCTTTCAAGGTGAAGCCACTTAACCACTTTTTTTCATTTTGGTATTTAAAAGGCCTGAGATGAAAAAGGAAAGTTAGGTTGTCCCGTCGGCCTTTGATCTTTAAAAAACTTACGGTAAGCCGGGGATATACATTATTATTATTATTATTATTATTATGATTATTATTATTATTATTATTATTATTTGAACCCTATTCATATGGAACAGTTATTATTATTATTATTATTATTATTATTATTATTATTATTATTATTATTATTATTATTATTATTCATGGAACCCTATTCATTATTATTATTATTATTATTATTAGTATTATTATTAACCCTATTATTCATGTGGAACAATTCATTATTAACAATTATTATTATTATTATTATTATTATTATTATTATTATTATTATTATTCAGAAGATGAACCCTATTCTTATGGAACAAGCCCACCACAAGGGCCATTGATTTGAAATTCAAGCTTCCAAAGAATATGGTATTATTATTATTATTATTATTATTATTATTATTATTATTATTATTATTATTATTCAGAAGATGAACCCTATTCACTGGAACAAACCCATTACAGGGCCCATTGATTTGAAGTTCAAACTTCCAAAGAATATGGTGCTTATTAGGAAATCTGAGAAGGTAAAGGGGCATAAAGAAAGAGGAGATCTCCTAATTAAGAATTTAAAAATAAATTATACAGTAAATAAATACGTAAAAATGTGGCATCAAAAATTGCGGAAGAATGGAATAAGTACTGTACGTGGAATAAGTACTGTTTTGCCCGTGGAGTTCGAAAGCAGAATGTCAGGTACGCGGATCTCGTGGGACATTTGATAAGTGACGCGAAGGTTGCGCCCACGAAAGGCCACAACAGCAGCTTTCTCACCTCAGAGGTTATTCTTCCAGCTGTTCTTTTGAAAGTCTTCAAGCTCCGCGACTTATAGTCTGTCAGTCCAAGCACTGGGTGGGCGCTTTCGGCCATTCAGCGCTTAAGACTGAAAATTGGGGGTTGAGCTGAGAGAAAACCCCGTATTTTTCACTAGGAAGTTGTAGTTAGAGAGGCTGGATAGCAAAGTTGAAGAAAAGAAGCGAAAATGGAAGTAAAACACAAGGCTAAAAAGTGGGTTCAGCAAATGGCCGGAGGGACTCCGCAGAATACCTGAAGTAATGCCTACAGTGCATCGAGTGAGGTGGACTGGGGGCACTGCGACCTTACGAGGCCTCAGATCTGACGATGAAAAAAGACATTTTGAAGGAAAAGTATCTGTGTAACTCGTTAGGGGTAAAAGTTTTAATTGGGGTAAGGAGTGCCCGATATCTAACTATGAAAAAAATTGAACTCCATGGAACTTAGATTTGAGATTATATATATATATATATATATATATATATATATATATATATATATATATATATCAATTTGCAAAATATACAAAGTCTATCGTGGATAACTCGACGAAGCGGACAAGTCAGGCAGACTTAGCTTTGACTTAAGCGCTAAATCATTAACAAGAAGAAAAGTTTTTTTTTTTTTTTTTTTTTTTAAGCCACGCAAATTACTTTCGATTCTCCGAGCGTTGCAAAACCACCTCGCAGATCTGTCAGCGTTGAAACGCAACCTTCCATCTTCTCTCGCTCCTTTGTGAGAAAAAAAAAAAAAGTCTGTTTTTACATTAATGTTGTACCAGCCTCTCGTAAAAGCTGAGAGATCTTGGCCATAAATTTCCATACCTAACAATAGAGGTATTTGCCAACGTGACATTATGCCTCCATATATGCTCATTAAATTCCGTACATAAATGCCATGTTCTCTGCGCGACCCTACGCAGTGTTTAAAAAAAAACACACACACACACCTGAGTGAAGTAATAATGTGCTAGGAAAATGAATGCCCATTTTATGGTGCCCAGAGGTAATATTCGGATGGGCTATGGGCATCGCAGCTCATTTTCCAGTTGATTGAAAAATGTGTGTATATATTGCTTATCAATATTAGATCTAACGTTACCGGATGATTCTTTGTTTTGGTCAGGTAAAACTTATGGTTGCTGTAAAGTATCTTGTTTTTTTCAAGGTCACTGCATTGTGACATTTTCATTTCCGCTTCGATTTGCGCCTAATATTTAGCCAGAATCATATTATCATTTGATATTGCTGAGCAATTTATAGAATTCGAATTCCGCAGCAAGGAAAAGGCTGCCTCCTGTCGTCGTAAAATTGTCGAGTGTGTCCTTTCACTGTACCTCCGTTCATATTCGCTTTCTTCCATCTTACTTTCCTCAACCCTCCCCTGACAGTTGTTTCATAGTGCAACTGCGAGTTTTCCTCCTGTTACACCTTTCAAACCTTCCACTCTCAATTTCATTCCATATTTCTATCTTTTTGTAATGAAAGCCTCACTGTCAGAATCCACTGACAGTAAAAAGTCACTTGGCACAAGTAATAAAAAGGATTTAGACATTGTTGTCGACCTTAAGGAAACGCAATCAAGTGTCTTTTTTTCGCAAAAACCTGGATTCAACTTCATTATCTAACCAAGGCCGCGTCGACTTCCATAGCTGACACCCCCTTGTTTGACCTTTTTTTTTTTTTTTTTTTTTTTTGACCTTTTATTTTAAAGGCCGCGAATGACCTTTCGGGATAAGTAAGAGTCAAACGTTAGCATAGTCTATATCTGTTAGTGTTAATATAAAGGGGTGAACTTGGGACTAAGAATGATGTAAATATGTACAGGAAATAAATTATTAGGAAGACAGTGAAGAGGAGAATTATTATTATTATTATTATTATTATTATTATTATTATTATTATTATTATTATTATTATTATTATTATTCAAAAGATCAACCCCTATTCATATAGAACAAGCACACCAAAGGAAGGCCATTGACTTGAAATTCAAGAAGCTTCCAAAGAATATGATGGTGTTCATTAGGAAGAAGTAAGAGAAGATAAAGGGAAGTACAGAAAGGAGAGATCTCACTTATTAAATAAGAAATAGGTGTTTTAGGAGATACAGATAAAAATAAATGCACTGATTATATAGAACGCGCGGATAAATGAATAATTTGAATGACAACGTCATATCAACTTCAAGGAGGCCAAAATAAAAAAAAAAAGCTTATTCGTAAGAGGTTAGGTTATTTAAGACCACATCTCATCCTGTGGGCATAAGGAACCCCCAAAAAAAAAAAAAAATTAGTCACTTGAGGAATAGTTCTGAGTCACGTGGTTTAGGTGACTGAAATAATGAGCCTTGTAATTCACGTGACTTGAGGTATGAATTATATATTTCACATGACTGAAAAAATAAGAGTTCTATACTTGACTTTTTTTTCCAGTCGTGTGAAATATATAATTCATACTTCAAGTCACGTGAATTACAAGGCTCATTATTTTAGTCACAACACAAAAAAAAATAAGAGTTCTAATACTTGACAAAGTTCTTCGTTGGGCTGGTCGGTACCGTTCTCGGCTAGCACACTGCAGAGCCCGAGTTCGAATCTCCGGCCGGCCAATGAAGCATTAGAGGAATTTATTTCTGGTGATAGAAATTCACTCCTCGCTATAATGTGGTTCGGATTCCACAATAAGCTGTAGGTCCCATTGCCAGGCAACCAACTGGTTCTTAGCCACGTAAAATAAGTCTAATCCTTCGGGCCAGCCCTAGGAGAGCTGTTAATCAGCTCAGTGGTCTGGTTAAACTAAGGTATACTTAACTTTTCTGTACTTGACATAACTGAAATAAGTATGAGTCATCAGATAAGTGGCTGAAATAAACTGTGAGTCACATAGCTTACGTGGATTAAATAAAATCTTGAGTCACGTAGTCCATGTGACTGGAATCAGCTGTGACTCATACAGGTTATATGGCTTCGTCAGAGAATGAAAAACGAAAGTGAAATTGTTGTACGTCGTAGCTCATAGCGAAGCAGACAGACATACGGATACAAGCGTATATATATATATATATATATATATATATATATATATATATATATATATATATATATATATAAATAAATTCTTTTGAATAATTTAATTGCCTCGAGAGATCCACCAGCGTCAGATTTCACCTTTGTCATTTTCGTTTCCCTAAGTCGAAGATTGGAGGATGAACTTACCTATTCGGAATCTTCTTCTGTAAGTGATAGGAACCACCTACGATTATAATGCTGCATCTCGAGGATGACAATACGAAATGGACGGTTTTTGCCGCTGTTCATGACCGGATGCAGTTGAGGAAATAACAAGGTACGGCCAATTCGTCATCGTAATCGAGAGAAGTGATTAAAGTGTTGACTTTGTGAGAGAGAGAGAGAGAGAGAGAGAGAGAGAGAGAGAGAGAGAGAGAGAGAGAGAGAGAGAGAGAGAGAGAGAATTTTCATAAGCGTCCTTCATTTCACTGTCTTCCAAGATTCGCTATCTCCTTTCATGCGGCTTTCCCGTGCTTTAATCCGCGGTCTTTACGTTGCCCCTTATTATCATCATTAATCCATCACGTCAGGTGTTTTGCTGTGAAAAAGATGCGTTAAAATGCAGAAGAAGAAGAAGAAGAAGAAGTAGAAGAAGAATAAGGAAGAAGGAGGAGGAGGAGAATCTGCAAAGTCGACCAACTCCAGGCTTTAAATCGTGAAGGCCTCTCTTGACGTCTTGCGTAAAGATTGTCGATTTTGATCTCTTAAGAATGGTGCAGGTTTTACCCGTATTAGTAAACACAGCTCATGATAATACGCGCTAGTGTACTCTGACCTCTTGGCACTCGATGTCAGTGAGGCTGTGAACTTTGAATGAAGACGTTTTCACACACACAGCCCTCAGAGGAAATCTTGCCTACACACTACTCAGAGGAACTCTTGTCTACACAGTACTCGGAGGAAATCTCGCCTGCACAGTACTCAGAGGAAAAATATATTCTGTTTTAGAATGAACTGTGTTGTATACTTTTTCGCATATAAAAAAAAGCTGTTTTAAAGGAAGGATTCATGGGAGAAGGAACCTTTTGAGATGATTTTAGGGATACACTATACCAGTATGGAAAAATAATGTATGCAGAATAATATACTACTGGAAATTATTCAGCAACAAATGTAAAACAGTGTAATATGTATATGTATATATATATATATATATATATATATATATATATATATATATATATATATATATATATATATATATATATATATAATACATAATACTGGTACTGTATATATAGTCTTAAAATCATCTCAAAAAGTTCCTTCTCTTATGAATTCTTGCTCAAAAACAACCTTTCCATTTGCGAAAAAACATGGAACGCAGTTCAGTCTAAAGCAGAATGTCGAAAGACTTACCATAATATAAACATGCTTTCTTATCTGCGAGTCAGCGCGCTTACATTGTATGCGTGAGTATGTTAGTGTATGTTTGTGTTTATGTATGTTTGTGTTTGTGTATGTTGGTGTCCGAGCAAGCGACTTCAAGTCTTGTTCCACGCACGCAGGCGCGGTCTTTTTATTTATTTATTTATTAATTTATTTGTTGTAAGGTTATTCAAGCGTATGCACACTGGCATTCATTGTTTACACGAACAATCTATTGTGCATGTCTTCTAGGATTAGTACCTCGGACCGTTCATTTGCACAAGCGCAATTTTTATTCACAGTTGACAAAACTTTCGCCCAACTCTTCGTACTTCTGCGCATTCCGTCTGCGCATGCCTCGCGAGTGGCGGTGAGAAGTGTGCATTTGAGGAATTCTGAAGTGTCTTCGTCTTCTCAAGTCTGCGTCAATTTGAAAACTTTGCTTGTATCTGCGGTCAAGGGAATCTCGCCCTCGGCTGACGAGTGAGATGAAAACCGAAGCTAATTTTTGACGGGTATTTAATGCTGTATTGTCGCGGGTGGGTATAACCCCTTGAGCCGTGGCGGTAGTCAGAAGTATATTATTTTTATATATAGAAATAAACAGACTTGCGTACGTGCATATATATATATATATATATATATATATATATATATATATATATATATATATATATATATATATATATATATATATATATATATATATATGTATATATATATGAGAGTAAAAAAAACAAGAATCACGTCGAACCCCTGATACAAAACTGCATCATTGACGATAATGAAACATCTCTCTATAAAGGTGATATTTTTGTGTTTAGAAATTTAAAGTAAAAAAGGAAATTTTAAAAATAACTTCTGTAGTGTCTTGAGTTACTATTTGCAATGCCGTGAGATGGATTATCCGAGAAACGTGTTTTATGGGTAATAATAATTACTGGTATTATTTTTAAAATACAATATATTTACCACTAGATTATTTTTGTATGAAAGTTTGTTACCTTTTAGAAATTGTGTCTCAGGTAGGAGCTGCTCTCCGGTTTTCATGAAGCCATTTGGGATGAGATTGCTAGCCCCATCCCTTTCTCAGTCTTCTCTGCCACGATTGCGATCCATCGTCGTCGAATAACTGTCAGGTACAGATTTAAAGCTAGGGGTCAAGTAATGTTAAATGTGCCTCTAAACACTACTTCATTGTATGTCTGTAGCAAGCCTCCCCTCTAATGGCTGGGTTGAGTTCAGGGGTCCACACTATGCCTCATTTGACCTCGTAACATCGTACCATAATCAGGTTCCGCCCTTGAGTGAGGGTCCTTGGTGGCACAAGGTCCTCGAAATCGAAAAGCAAGAATATTATTAAAGATTCAAAGGATAACTACAGTAATTGTGAAGAAAAAAAATTAGCCTTGGTAGTATTTCTTGTTTATTATTATATGCATTGATTAGCAACGAGAAAAAAAAAATCGTGAATTTATGCGTCTTGTACAAGGATGCATGCAAAACAAATCACTGAACGCAGAATTGTGCTCACCTGCGTGTGCTGTACAACTTTGTTCTGCAGCTGTGCATCGATCAGATGATATCAGTGATCATGAATTATGAATCTCTGAAAGGATGAAAGCAGTTAAGTAACTGAGCATCAAAATTTATCGAGCCACGCCGAGTCTCTATCGTAAAAATGAAAAATTCCTTTTATAAGTATTCATCAGTGAAAGGTTGTAGAAAATTATGACTTGCTGTACTGTATGTGTTATCGAAATATATCGAGCCACGCCGAATCTCTGTCGTAAAAAAGAAAAATTCCTTTAATAAGTATTCATCAGTGAAAGGTTGTACAAAATTATGAATTACTGTATGTGTTTAAGAAATGCTAAAAAGAAAAAAAAACTGATGAATATATTAAGCCACATTTGTTGTATATATTTGACATAATATGTCCTTTTCAAAGGCATGATCGAAGATTTTGAAAATATCTGGGAATGGCGTGCCCAAGCCGCTGGTTCGAATAAGCTTTTAATCTTCCCATGAGGGATTAAAGAAAAAAAAAAACTGTACCCATAGTAACCTTCAAATACCAAGCAGCCTCGCAGCTGAGTATGCGGGTTACCTTGACAACCTAGGTAATGTTATCCTTCATTCTAAAATCAAAGGTGGTTTTTTTTCCTCATTCACTTTTTTTTTTTTTTTTTTTTTTTGCTGTCGTGATGTAATATTTCAAGGGGAGACTATTTGCAGTAGATGTGATAAGTTCGTCGATATTCTCTCTGATTCGTCGGATCAAGTAAGAAATAAATAAGGGCTTATCTTTGAAGCCTCACAGAGGTATATTTAATTATATTTCCTAACCCGCTTAGGCTAATGGCTGTGTGAGAATTTATGGAAATTTTCTAATGCGTTTCTTCATAGCTGCAACCCCCCTTTCATTCATTTTACTGAACCTCCGTTCATATTCTCTTCCACCTTCCTTTCCACCCTCTCCTAACAATTGATTCATACTGCCAATGCGAGGTTTTCCTCCCGTTACACCTTTCAAACCTTTTTTACTGTCAACTTGCGTTTCAGCGATTAGTGACCTCGTAGCTCCCACCGCTTGGCCTTTGGCCTAAATCCTATATTCTATTCTATTCCAATACATTTCTTCAGTATAAGTGACAGTCTTATAGCAGAGGTATCATCCTACCACTATACCTTATTATAATACATCATTAATGTGTGGGTCCAGGTGTTAAATATTTGTCTTGCTTGGAGTTAATCTCGGTGCGGGGAATGAATGTTAAATCTGTCTTAACAGCGCCAGAAAGTTAACTGCCGTTTCTAGACACACCAAAGTTGTAATACTGAACTCATAGCTTTTATTTACTTCTCCCATTTCTCCCACATTTACCTGTTTTCTGGACTGAGGCAACAGGTGAAACATAAAGTATGTCTCTCCCATTATAATTTTGTTTTATGGAATAATACTTAAATATATGTATGTATGAATGTAGATACAGTATATATATACACATATATGTGTGCGTATATGTATGTCTGTATGTATGTGTGTTACTGTACATGGCTGTGCTGAACATACGAATATATATACCGGTTCCACGACTAATTCAAGTAGAATTTGCGCAATAAGGCATTTCGATACCGCGTCTCCTTATGCCCCAGAGGAGGTCAGACTAAAAACAAATTTACTTTCGGAAGATAGTTTTGAGGTCTGTGTACAATATGAAAGAAGATGACATTGCAAGAACGTAAGCAGAATGGGAATGGCGTACGGATACGCAAAGCGTTTCCTGCACAGTTTTCAAGCGCGTTCAAAACGACGGCCTTGGGAGAAATTATCTGAGTGAAAATCGATTTGTATATGCCAGGGTGAAGGACTATACGCCAGCCCACGATGACGTTGGCTGCATTATTATATTTTGTTTATTTTGCGTTTCTCCCTCGGCGTCATTTTTAACCCTTTTTGTTTTTCTTTTATTTTCATTTCGTCTCTCTGTTTGGTTCATCGAGTCTTGGAAAGTTTTATGTTCGCGCTGATGATATGGTCGAATTCATGTGTGTGTGTATATATATAATGTGTTTGTATGTACTGTATATACATATTCACATACGTATATGTATAATGTATATATATACGGTATATATATATATATGAATATCAAATATATATTCAACATTTAAGTCGTTCCCTTGATAGGGGTGGCGTATGGGAAAAGACAAGACATTGTAGCATTCTATAACTAATATCTAAATCTAGGATGAGCCTCTGGTACACCAATAGGAAGTTGAACCCCTCAGACGTGGTGCGTCATTCATCTGCATCTTGGGCTTATAGGCTCTTGCATTCCGGGACCTCTTCAACTCTATCTGTCTAGCTATCATTTAGATCCCCTATTCTCCCCATTCTCTCCACATGGCCATACCATCTCAAAGCAGAACTTTCTTACACCTGCGCTATGCTTTTCACCATAAATATTTGTTTACAGTCCTCCTCACCCCGCACACACTAAGCAAGCAATGATGCCTTGTGCAGGAGCAATCATGAATGGAGTGTGAACGAAGAAAAAGTAGTATTCAGCGGATTCCTTACGCATATTGAAGGCCAGCAGTCGAAACGCCACGTCAGCGGGGAAAGGAGCATCCATCTGCCTTCGCAGGAGCTCCTTGACCTCGTCTCTGAGAAACATGTTTTTTTGGACGGAACCTCTCTTGGTTGTTAGACCTCTAGGTCAAATAAGGTTCTGTTCTCGGTACGAGGACTGGAGAGGATAACAATCCACAGTTACCTGAACTCGGATGAGTAATGGCAGACGATTGGTGCAGAGGTTAAAACCCGACTTGTATGATCTTGCTGCGGGAGCAGAGAGAAATGGGGTTTTTGGCTTGCGCAGAGGTTGATTGGTGGTAAGGGTTGGCACTAAGTACGCGTTATCTGCTAGCTTTGCCGGAGAGGGAAACGAAGAACTGACTGTCAGAATGGTGTGAGACAGGTGTTGGAATGAAAGGGCTTTAATTTGAAGAGAGCATGGGGCTGCATCTAAGATAGATGTGAATATATTGCCTACGTTAGAGAGATGAGTAGAGTAGTGATTCTTAGTCATTGTGATGAATTTCACTTACTGTGTCAGTCTGTGCACAGGGGGTTCATCCTTGGTTGTTCAACTGTTAGAAGGCGAACGTGTGAGAGAGAGACAGAGAGAGAGATAGAGCGAGAGAGAGAAAACTGCTGGTCACTTTTACAGATGTACGAGTATATGTTTTTATGATAGCCTACGTACCTTCTTAACTTCCCGATTTATTTGCACTTTTCGGCAGCGCTTGACATTAACAAGCTTTGCATCCGAAGCGAATATCAATAGAAACTTTTAACTTCCCGCGACGTACAAAAATCGCCAATGATAAAGACATGAAAAAATGGCCTAACGAAAAAGAGGAAGAGACCACTAACTTGAAGAAATGTTAATTTTTCATTTAAAGGAACACGCGTAAGTTCCAGCATGAGACAAAGTAATTCGTCAGAGATCTCATTAGCTCAGCCAACTCTACCAGTGTCACACGTGAAAATGAAATCAAATCATTTCTCTCTCTCTCTCTCTCTCTCTCTCTCTCTCTCTCTCTCTGATTCTGCAGTTTTGGTCAGATGGACACAGCTTCCTTCTCTTACGAAATTGACCTTCTCCCACCATGGGAACTTAACAGGACGCTCCTTCTTCTTTTGGAAGAAATTTTTTATCATCCTCCTCCTCCTCCTCCTCCTCCTCCTCCTCCTCCTCCTCGAATCATTATTTCTACTTGGTGAGGATGTAACGGCGTCCTCGCAAATATTAATTTTTTTAGACAGATTTGTCATCAGACATCCAGTTTCTTCATTATAATGCTTCAGGGGAGAACGATCGAAAGATAAAAAAAAAAAAAGATATCTAATATTCTTTTCGTTTCCAATGCTCTATTCTTCGAGCGGAATTTTTATTTAATGCTCTATTCTTCGAGCGGAATTTTTATGTACTCTTAGACAAACAAGGCTGACATTCGCCCGGTCCTCGTTCATGCGTCATGGCGAACTATGACCGTTTTCAGTTTTCAGTCTATGGCGTTCAGCGACCATTGGGTTGCGTGAGTTTTGCGCGTTCCTAAAATTCCAAATCTGGTGTTACTGCTGCTTTATTGTATTTTTAGTTTTAGTTTCATCTCTCTTATTCTCTCTTAGTTTCATCTACTCTCTCTCTCTCTCTCTCTTATTATTGCGGCTTTATTGTATTTTTTTCATCTCTCATCTAATCTCTCTCTCTCTCTCTGTTATTATTGCGGCTTTATTGTATTTTTCTTTCATCTAATCTCTCTCTCTCTCTCTCTGTTACTATTGCCGCTTATTGTATTTTTCGTTTCACCTAATTCTCTCTCTCTCTCTCTCTCTCTCTCTCTCTCTCTCTCTCTCTGTTATAGCAGCTTAATTGTATTTTTCTTCTCGTCTAATCTCTCTCTCTCTCTCTCTCTCTCTCTCTCTCTCTCTCTGTGTGTGTGTGTGTGTGGCAATGTTCATTTTGTAATTTCAAGGATATTCTCACACGCCTCCTCATTATTATCCTGCCACTACCGCATTATCCTTCGATAGTAATGAATGTCCTGTCATTTCCAGCAAAAAAAGAAAAGAAAAAGATAAAAAAAAAAAGCGAAGCCTAAGAAATTCAAAGGAATCTTCGATGACAGTGCATCGAGGGGCACTGAGTGAGGGTCTGTGGCTACAGAGACTTATAACTGTTTTCACTTTTAAGACTTTGTTTTGCATGTTGTTCCACTGTCATGCAGGCTTTGGCTAACTTGTCTGACATGTAAATCTCATGTGTATGTTTTTTTTTTTGCATGTTGTTCCGCTGTCATGCAGGCTTATGGGAAACGTGTCATCTCATATAAATCTCATGTGTATGTTGTTTTTGTTTTGCATGTTGTTCCGCTGTCTTCTTTATGTTGTTTTTGTTTTGCATGTTGTTCCACTGTCTTCTTTATGTTGTTTTTGTTTTGCATGCTGTTCCGCTGTCATGCAGGCTTTTGGGTAACTTGTTGTCACATATAAATCTCATGTTTATGTTGTTTTTGTTTTGCATGTTGTTCTACTGTCATGCAGGCTTTTGGGTAACTGGTCAACACACATAAATCTCACGATTGTGTTGTTTTTGTTCTGCATGTTGTTCCATTGTCATGCAGGCTTTTGGGTAGCTTATCACCACATATAAATCTTATGTTTATGTTGTTTTTGCTTTGCATGTTGTTCCACTGTCATGCAGGCATTTGAGTAACCTATCATCACATATAAATCTCATGTTTATGTTGTTTTTCCTTCTAAAACTGTATGCCGTTGCGTAGCTTAAATCTCGTTTTGTTTCTCGCAAGAAGAAAATAAATCCTTTATTCGCATATGACGCCAAGAAAACTTTTCATCTAAAAAATCTCCCATTCGGATTTTTTTTTAAAGGATTTCAGTAAAAAAACGGAAAGTTGTATAACCACAGGTCTAATGAATGTGACCAGTAAAGTCTTATCTACGTCAGGACGTTTCATCAGAATGCTTCTTTATTTATTATATCCCTAGTAATTTTTTCCCTGTAAGTCGATAATAATGTAGCTTTGCTTTTACCAAAGTAACAGGGAAGTTCAACTACGGCTTTTCATTTAACAACCTGTTTGCTTACCCATTTCACTGCAATGCACATCTTCACCCACTTAATCGCTGATACAAGATTGGTTTAAAGAAGTAGAGGTACAATAAAAGTAAATAAAAAAATACACCCGGTACAGACTCTATGGAACAGATTTACAAAACAGACAGACACTTAACCTAGCGTCTCGCTTGTTAGAGCATCATCGAATGCGGAAGATGACTTCCATTGGAGAGGAAAGGTTCGTAACGGGATGAGAACGTAATGAAGGCAATTTTGTCTGGGAAGGGATTTTGTGAATGCACGCCTAACTTTCATTCCGGCTTGGAAACTTTTCTTTTGTGGGGAAGGTAGCTTGTGATTGGAGAATTGTTTATCAACAAATATTTAGCAGAATCATTAGAACATTCTGGTTATACTTTTTAGGCCGTTATTCTGATCGACTCATAATTCTGGAACAGTTTCTTGAATTACTGTGATATTTTTATTGTCATTATTCAGAAGATGAACCCTGTCCATATGGAACAAGCCCACCACAGGGGCCATTGACTTGAAATTCAAGCTTCCAAAGAATATGATGGTGTTCATTAGGAAGAAGTAAGAGAAGGTAAAGGGAAATACAGAAAGAAGAGATCTCACTTATTAAAAAGGAAAAACTTAAATCAATTGATTAACAAATAGATAAAAACGTATTAAATTGCAAGGAGAATAGTATTAGGGTATTAATGTATTGCATCTTCGCTTGAAGTCTTGAAGTTCCAGGTGCACGACATATTCGGGGGACCTGCTCCACAGTCCAACGGTGTGAGGAATAAAGGACCTCTGGACCTGGGGAGTTCTACAGCGAGGACAGATTTACTGAATATTGGTGTTGGTTCAGCAAATCTGGTCGCTCTCGGCAGGTAAAGGAGATCAGGGATCAATAGAGAATGTGAAAGAAAAACAGCCTTGGTTGAAAGATGGTTTATCGTTAACATCTACAAGAGATACTTAGTTTTTTTTTACGATACCTTACATAACGTACAAGTCTGTTTTAAGAGCAGCGGACCTTGAAAAGTGTCGAGGGAAATTCGGCTGTACGCACGACCCGCTTGAACCAGGCTGCTAGACCGTCCTTGAATATGGAACACGGTATAGTACCCCTCGGGAGGATCTTACCCCTTGGGAGGATCCTGCAGACCTGGTCGTGATTGACTTTACGGCTCTTGGTCTAAGCAGGGATCTGCTGTAGGCATCAAAAGCCCTCATTCTCACCTGGGTGTTATTTTAAGAACAGTTTCTCCCTACAGCCAACGCAGAAGGAAATGGCTTTTCAGGTTGGTAGGTGCCCGTCTTGCTAAAACGTCAAAATCTTCTGGTGGCCTTGTGGCTGGACCTCTTCATATTGTACTCCTAGCCCAGACATTGAAAATAAGGCCTTGTGCTTCCACGTTTGGACTCTGTCTAATGTGTACAATAAATCTTATTAGACACTGCAGGAGGCAGCAGCCCGCCTTGAGGTTCCCGCATTTGGTGATGGTTCTCGTTTATTCATTCCCTTTTGTTTGTTTTCTTTATTTGCCTACAGGAGGTTGAACGATATGGTCAGACAAACTCCAGGACATCATTAGAATGAATTTAATGAGGATAGCTGTAAATCTTGTCTAGCGTTATATGTTTAAACTCTTTTGAGGTGGTGAACAGATGGGATTCACTTCGAGATACTGTATGTCATTATTCGACTCGTTTTGTTTTTGTTTTATATATACTTTATAAAAGTTTACTGTGAGTTTTATCCTTGCGGCTTTACCCTAAACAAAGTAGATGTCCTTTGCGCTCTCTCTCTCTCTCTCTCTCTCTCTCTCTCTCTCTCTCTCTCTCTCTCTAAGAAGCTCTCCTCTTAAATTTAAGAAACCTTACATATATTATATATATATATATAAATTTATATATATAAACATGCATAAATATATACATATACATATACACGTTTATGCTTGAACACACGTACACATAAATTTGCGTATGTTTATTTGTTTGTAACGGAAGGGGGAAAAAAAATTGTTTTGTGACAGTGAATGCATTAAAAGAGACAACAACCTTTCTTTTGCCGGTCATTCTGTTCACGCTCACGATTGATAGTGATGATGAGGAGGGAATGTTGCCCAAAGCACGGATGAGTAACTCCGTAATCAAATCATTATTCAAATGAGAAATTTTTCCGGCTTGTACCGGCGGCGAAACTGCTTTGCGGCTTGCTTAATCTGACAAGCGCGGGTCAGTCTCACAACTCTGATGTCCTTTTCCTCGTTCTTTTGCTTTTTTTGTTCAAGAACATCCTGATTTTCAGTGCGGTACACTGTAGGCATTGCTTAAGGTTCCTTGCGGAGTGCCTTCGGCCCCTAGCTGCGACCCCTTTCGTTCCTTTTGCTATACCTCCTTTCATATTCTCTTTCTTCCATCTTACTTTCCACCCTCTCCTTACAGTTGATTCATAGTGCAACTGCTTTGAGGTTTTCCTCCTGTTACACCTTTCAAACCGTCTTGCTGTCAATTTCCCTCAGTTTTCCTCTCAGCGCTGAATGGCCTCATAGGTCCCAGCGCTTGGCCTGTGGCCTAAATTCTATATTCTGTTCTGTTCGACCTCGTAATTGCCCGTTATTCTTCCTCATCTGTCAGTTCCCCATTGGTGCCCAGATTCACGGGATCATCTTCCCCTCTTCCGGCATTGAAATCTCTCTCTCTCTCTCTCTCTCTCTCTCTCTCTCTCTCTCTCTCTCTCTCTCTCTCTCTCTCTCGTTCAGCCACCGCGAGAACTCTCTAAAATGCGCACCACTCCAGGGACTGTGGACGGCGTTATCTGCAGGCAGCATCTCCCCATTTGCAACATCTGTTCTGAGATCCGTTTGGTTACTAGCCTTTCTCTCTCTGCTATATACTACCATAAGGGATTTAACCGTGAGTCCTCTGTTTGTGCAGTTTGTTTCTTTGAAGGGTATATACGAGTATGTACCGGTATTTCTTTCTAGTAGATTTTTTTCTCTTGCTTTTGCTTTTGCTACGCTCAGATATCATTTCCACTTCCTTTGCTGCTAACATCCATATTCCTCCCGTCCACACATATACGCTAACAGGTTGAGAGAGAGAGAGAGAGAGAGAGAGATCAGTTTGGCAAAAATGTCAATGAACTGGCGCCGATTTTTCCTACATCTTCCCGAGAGAAAATATAAAAAAAAAGAGACACTGAGGAGTGTATACAAGAAAAACAGTAACAAAAAAATAAATAGAAATAATTTCTCCTATCCTCTGCACGATAAAAAAAAAGGTAAATAGATGAAAATATAAAAAAAAAATGACTCTGAGGAGTCTAAACAAGAAGAAACAATACCACGAAATAAATAGAAATTAATTTCTTCTATCCTTTGCACTATAAAAAAAAAGGAAAATAGATAATGATGGTGATGATGATGATGATGATACGATACTGCCAAGGAAACATATTAAGAATGCCCCGGGCAAGGATGGGTATCCCGTTCAGCTATTAATGGGCGGGCAGGGTCAGTCTATTGTTCTTCTTCCCCTACAACTCTTGTTTTTTTTTTGGGGGCGGGGTGGCGGGCGGGCGACATCCTTGACACCTTGACCTCCGCCTAAAAAAAAAAAAAAAAGATAAAACAACACCATAGCACATCGCTTCCTTACCAAAACCACTTTTTGCATAAATCTCATTTATGGGAGATGCTACGGAGCCCTCAAACATATTGACCAGGCGGTTACCGTAAAGAAATGGAGAAAGGGGGTGGGGTTTGGGTGTTGGAGATGTGGGGTGGGGGGCGAGGGGAGGGGGTTGGGTTGAGAGATCATGTCATGTCCTGGTGCAACAGTTCATTGAATATTCAACATTTGTCGTACACACATGCATACATTTAAACACATGTATGCGATCTGTCTATTAATATGCGTAGATTCACATAATGTATACATACAGTATATTTTATATATATATATATATATATATATATATATATATATATATATATATATATATGTTGATATATATATATATATATATATATAAATGTTGATTCGCTAAGATCTTTTACATACATTTCCCATTTTTACCCTGACCGCCATTTGAATGAATCGGCTGAAATTTAGTAAAACAACATGATCATCTTCCATTTTGAATGTTCCTTGAGAACGCTTCACCTGATTTGTGTCATTCACACTCGCCCACGGGGCTGACACCTTGAGGATATTGAGGACATCGTAATAAGACATTATTCCACGCAAACACTTGCGAAGGGTTTGTCCGACAGACATCAGCTGAGGCAGCAAGAAGACGGGAAGTTAGACAAGCAGACTGAATGAAATGTTTAGGACACATTTCTGTGTCTTTTTCTCCCCCACCCCACCCCCCTCCCGTTTCCCCATTCTTCTTCTTCTTCTTCTTCTTCTTCTTCTTCTTCTTCTTCTTCTTCTTGTGCATAGTTGCTTGCAAGGCAAAAATCCTTTGCAATCAATAGACCCTACTTGTGTCATTCAGTTCTCTTGGGGCAGCGAACGCAACACGGTATCAGATGTAGAAGTCAGTTGTCCTCTAAAGGTTGGACTGTTCGGTGACTGTTTCTCTTCTTACCATCTGCTGCCATACTTTGGAATTGTTTCTGCTTCTCATGATTTTTACAACCTTCCTCCATGTCTTAGGCTAGAGGGTTGTATGAACTCACTGCTTTTGCTCATATGAATGATGCTTCATTTTCTTTTTAGTGTCCTGTATCCATTAGACATTTGATTTCACTCATAGGCATACTTATTTTAACAAAGTTGCGGTCCTCACCGCCAAACAGTACTGGCATATTGTCTTCATTAAGACTCAAGGCTCCTGATATTCCATTTCAAAAGACACTTTTTGTCAAAAATCTGGTAGTTCACGAAAAAACTTATTTTTGGTAATGTACTCTTCGTAACTGGCGAATCTCTATGGTTCATTCTAAATACATAAGGTCATGACTATCACTTTTCACTAAAGGGAAAAGACATTCTCCCGAGTAGGATTTGATGGTAATGGACGCCTACGTATCTTTTTACAGACCTCGTATTACCCACATCCGCAAAAGAATGCCGCCTGACCTGTCGCTTTTACGAAGCCATGAAAAATTTTCATGTGGACACATCGCGGATTTTATTTCCCAGGCCATCTCCTCATCCTTTAAGACTACTCTCTTGAGACTACTCTCTTGAAATGCATGTGATGTCATATTCGAATTCCCTCCTCATTAGCTAGAACAGATTGAAGTATTGAGTTTTCTGTCGTTATTTTGATGCTTTATTTGCTGCTAATTCTCTTGCTTTCGTTTACTTTGTCCTTTGCAAATATTGAATATACTTCCATTCTTCTAAGTTACAGGATAATCTCCCTTTTCCATCTTGCCATCAACGAGAACCGCCGTATTAAAGTCTGCATAAAGTTTCTGTTGTACTAAAAAAAAAATTTTCTAATTTCAATTTAAGGAGAAACCTTTTACAATGTACAAGTATCTGTTTATATGCGTTCTTCGTGTATCATATTGGAAGATCACTCCGGAATTAATTATTTTTGAAAAATTTTGTTCCTTTTTTTTTTATGCACCTATCAAGTTATTTTATCTTTGTGTATATTTGATGATTTCCTTTCTTGAGCGTCCATCAACCCGTGCTTTGGCCGCTTATCAAAATATGAACACATGAAACTTTTGTTCATTTGTTTTTTATGTGATCAAAATATGAACACATGAAACTTAATTCGTGGAATCATTTGGTATTTTTAATTCGTGCAATCACCTTTTACATTTATGTGATCAAAATATGAACATATGAACTCAGTTCGTGTAATAATTTTTTACATTTATATGATCAAAATATGAGCATATGAAACTTAATTCGTTGAGTCATTTTTTATTAGGTAACCGTGGTAGTCAAACTTATAAAATTACGGTTCTTTCACGCCATTTATGATTCTTAAATCGTTGTTTCATGATTTTTAGGATAATCACACCATCTACGGAGCTTATACCGTTACGACCTTGGCGTATGTTTGGCTTGGGAGTCGTTAAATAAAAGATTAAAACCAAATGTTTAGAAATACATTTTCTTTTTTATTATTATTATTATAATAAATATGGCTGCTCGGCCCAGCAAGAGGCAGCATCACATTCCCGTGTTAATAATAAATCGTTTTCCTTAGAAAAATGCTAATGAATATGAAAGCCATTCGTAGAATTTGACAGCAATTTTCGTTAAGGTTAAAGTGGTAATAATGAAAACATGCAAATATGAAAATAATGTAAAGATTGTACATTGAAAGAAAATAAAGTTTGTCTTAAAACCGTTGCAACAATGATCATGGGGCCGATGCTTCAGCTAAATCTCACATAAGCCAGACCTCACCACAGCCTTGACAGGTGGAAATGTACTGGAGTTGTGGCTTTCACCTTCACTTGTACCTTGTTAACACCATACAATCAAAGTCATAAATTGACGCATGAGTATAAAGCGCGCCTGTAGTGTTGAAAATACAATGCCCGAGTCCCGTAACTCTTTTAGATGCTCCACAGGCGCCGCGGGAATTCATTCTCCATGAAGTTCCTCGTCTCGCCATTTGCAAACATGCAAGTTTTCTACTTTTATCGGAAAATTCCGACATTAAACGACTTGGTTTTTGGTAACTCTTGAGTCACCAGACGCAGATAAAGCTACGAAACGCTAAGAAACGCCGACTGGACACAGTCTGTCTTGAGCAAAACCAGTAAAACAGAACTAAGTGGAAATATATATAGGCAGAGCACCTGGCGGCTGTCAGGTCCATCGGAAAACGAGGAAGGAAACAGTCGAAACAATAAAAAAAAAAAAAACAGTCGTCAACGACGAGGACCTTGGGTTAAGACGTGCGTAAAAGCCTCTGATTTGTATAGACACACCTCCCCTCATCTCCCCGGCGAAGGGTCTAATCGCCCAAGCACGCAATTTAAGCGTAAAGAGAAGAGGCCCCGTGTAGTAGGGTAGAGATACCCTCTCTTTAAGGATGGCTTAGTAATTACTGTTCCTTTAATATCCCCTACCCTTCCATTCGCCATAGTTAGGGCATATGTTTGCTAATTATGTCAGAACGGTACCCGCTTGTAGTAGATTGCGGATCTATTGTTCTTCGACCCCCTTTTTTTTTTTTTTTTTTTTTTTTTTTTTTTTTTTTTATTTTTTTTGCCAAAGGACGTCTTCATTTAAACATTAACTCTTCATCGAACGGTTTCATTCACTTATCGGTGTTCAGTTACATCTATTTTTTCATCAGTGAATTTTACTGAATATTTAAAATTTGCGTCTCGAATTGTGTAAGGACATTTGCCGAATTCTCCACATATTTGCCGCCGGCTGCTGATGTATTTATAGTTTTTTATTTTGAGCTGATGGTAAATATCCGCAGCCGATATCACTGCAGTTTCTATTCTGTTTCTGAATGGCGTATTTATGGTAGTAGCAGAGAGTACATACATTATTTCATAGATATAAAATCAGATCCGAGTACATACTGTAGGGTCGTTAGACAATACGAAGTATTAAAAAAATATTATGAAGATCATGGAAATATGATAATGAATAACGCAATATAATATAATATTAAGAGAGAGAGAGAGACAGAGAGAGACAGATTTTTAAAAAAGAAGATTATGAAGACTATGGAAATATGGTACAATAAATACCGTAATATAATGTAATGTTGAGAGAGAGAGAGAGAGATGAACTTGAAGAAATGGCGGCATTACCCACAAGGATCCATATCTCGAAATTCACGGGTGGAGGACAAGGACAGCTTCGGGGCACCGCAATTCAGAGAGAGACCACAAGTAACGAACAAGACGAGTTAATGGACGCAAACAATTATCCTGACTTATTTGCATAAACTAACAAACCGCCAAAAGATGCTTGAGCTGTCGTAAGTAAACATGCTCACGTCGTACAGTGTGCGAACTCGTATATTTTTTGTATACCCTATATTGTTTTTTTTATTTATTTTTTTTTTTATTTATTTATTTATTTTTTTTTTTGGCTGGTGCCAGAAAGCATTAGCATTTCGATTTCCAGCGAGGTCGTTTTGGGACGAGGCTGCGAGCCCCATGCCATATTTAAACACTGGTTGTAGTCATCGCAGTCGTCCAGCTGTCGAGTACATAATTTAATGCATAGGTCGGCAGAGGCACGATAAAAATAATCACAGTCTTTAATATCTTCGGCCAGAAGCGCATCTGCGGAGGTTTAAAACCTGAACCCTCGCAATTGGAGGTCAGTCTCAATTTCATATTGAATTATTTATCTATTTTGTTTTCGTCTCGTGATACGAAATGGCATGTTGCGTAGGACGCCACAATATATCTCTCACAAATAAGCCGGGGGGGGCGTTCTTGATTGATAGAATATTTAAAAACTGCACAATATAAGACTGAATAAACAAACATAAAGGTCTTGAACAAACGCAGTCGAATCGAACAGAATAACACGATACTTTAAAGATCATATAACTGTGAATAAACAAACTGTTTGCTTTTTACAAGCACTCGAATTAAACGGCGCAACAAAATACTTAAAAGTTGCGGCTTTGCACAAGCACAGTCAGATGGGCTGCGGGACTCGGGCTGGAACAGACAGGCCCACAATTATCACTAGAAGGAGAACCAACAGGTTTTAAAGGACGCCAAATTTGGAGTGGCAGGAAATGACCAGACGCCATCTTGTAGGATTGAAGACGATGCATTTGTGAAGAGTGTACATCCCCAATAGGGCAGGAATGGTCCATGTCTGGACGGCAAGACGGCACCAAATATTGAGTGAAGTTGATTTGATAAGATGAAGAGTTGACGAAAATAAAATGCACGCGTCTTGCACAATTTCAGGTACATTTTTCACATGCAGGGGTCTTGGATGTGGCTACACATCCGCCAACGCAAATGTGGCAACATTTGACGAAGAGCGTCGAAAATACGGTTTACGTTGTAATAAAATAAAGTGTGGGCATCCTTCAGAGTTATCCACATCAAAAATTATCGAAAAATTCCAGGTATAGATTTCTAAGACGAACTATGTTGTTATTATTATTATTATTATTATTATTATTATTATTATTATTATAGTTTTGCAGAAGATGAACCCTATTCATATGGAACAAGCCCACCATAGGGACCATTGACTTGAAGTTCAAGCTTCCAAAGCTTCCAAAGAATATTATTATTATTATTATTATTATTATTATTATTATTATTATTATTATTATTCTTATGATGATGATGATGATGATGATGAACCCTATTCACATGGAACAAGCCCACCAAAGGGGCCATTGACTTGAAATTCAAGAAGCTTCCAAAGAATATGGTGTTCGTTAGGAAGAAGTAAGAGGAGGTACGGGAAAATACAGAAAGAAGAGATCGCTCTTATTAAAAAAAAAATAAATAAATAAATAAAAATGTATTAAAATGCAAGGAGTGTAGTATTATGGTAGTAATGCATTTCATCGTCGATTGAGGGATAAATATCCGCATTATGGAGATGAATATCAAAACATGCAGTGATAGTCTACTAATCCCTTCTCAACTTTCATGTACAGTGTTCGCTTAAACCGACAATTCCCCCCTTTTCTGTCTACTGGCCACGGCGATTATGTCTTTGATTATACCGGTTTCTTGTATGGGATCCCATCTCTCTCTCTCTCTCTCTCTCTCTCTCTCTCTCTCTCTCTCTCTCACGACTTCATTGTATAAAACAACAATTTTTTTTCCTAATTACTTGGCATTCCCGGTAACGATCTTCTGATTTCTAGGTTGCTGGCCTTGAGAGAGAGAGAGAGAGAGAGAGAGAGAGAGAGAGAGAGAGAGAGAGAGAGATGGACAAACCACTTTAGTATCGTCTTTCCTTCCCTCAGCATCAGTGACATAAATAGCTTCTATCTATTTTGTTTCTTCATTATTCGCCTTTTGTGATTGACTTCAAGGTTCTTAGGTTCTTAGAGAGAGAGAGAGAGAGAGAGAGAGAGAGAGAGAGAGAGAGAGAGAGAGAGAGAGAGAGAGAGAGAGAGATTTCGTAATTGTCAAGTGCTTTTATGGGACCTCTCCGCATTGCGGTCGCCGACTTAATAACGAATATCTTTTAGAATGTAAAAATTCCTTGCATCTGCCCCCTGAAGATTGAATCCCTTTATTCAATAAAAAAAAGTACAGCAACACCCTGTTAGTTAAGTTTCTGATTTGTTCTGCTTGCTCATGAGTGATGATTCACTCTTGATAGGCTTTTTTATATATATTTTATGAATGTGCGTGCGCCAGTTTATATGTATATGTGTATAAAATATATATATATATATATATATATATATATATATATATATATATATATATATATATATATATATATACATGTATATATATATATATATGACTATTTATCACATCACCATCACTGATTCATATACAATCAGAAAGCTACAAACGTCCTTTAATATCCAATTCGCTCTACCTCGGAAATAATATATTTTCATATATATACTGTGTATATATATGATATATATACAGTACATATATAAAATTCGACTTAATACCTCGTGCTTTAATTTCCATACTAACTATTCATCACTCGTAAAACTTTCCAAGAACTTTGAAACCATCAACTTTATCCCATTTTACCTCATCTCTCAACCGTAACTTATTACAGAAGTTATTCTACTTCGATCTCATGTACTATTTCGAACACCCGCATTTCGCAATACATTTTTGTAACTTTCTATCGTTCAAGGTTATGAATGAAGCCTTGCTTCATCTCCCCCTCTCCCTATAATTTAATCTTTCACAAATGAAAGATTACCAGCTCGCTCCTATCATTTCGAGCCACCTTTCAAAAGCCGCTACCTACCAGCTGAGGATGCTTCCTGTGTCGGCAGGGCGTTCGTTGCTCTACCTGTAATTACTTGATTTAATCACCTCTACTTTCATCCTATAATACCGTCTCTCCTTATCTCATCCGTAGCATTAGAGAGAGTCATAAGTTTCTTGAACATTTAATACAGGTACGTAATCGCTTGACGTAACATTCCTACGTTTATTTCATACGTTTCTTCCGGTGTAGTATAAGCTTCCTTTCTCCAGGAGGCGGGGCTGCCGGTTCATTTAGCCTCGCCTTACTCGCTGATTCAATTTTATCTTGGTTTGCCCCTGGGCTGGGCTAGAGAAGGGTGTTCTCTCTTTACAAATTACCGTTACTACAAAGTTGGTAGCCATGCGAAGTATATGTAACATCTCGGTGATGCCATATTTGCGTATTTTGACTTGGAATAATTATTAGCAGACCTGTTTTTTTTTTTTCAGAATATGAAATTACTTCATTCACGTTCTTCTTTTGACTTTGTGAAACCTTAATAGACTTGCAGGTACTCGAAGGGTCTAAAGCTTTCGCAAGGGCGAAAGTAATTTCATGTCGCGTAATATCTCTTCACCGAGGAGTTCCTCATTGGACGGGTTGGTATCGTTCTCGGCTAGCACCCTGCTGGGCCCTCGTTCGATTCTCCGACCGGCCAATGAAGAATTAGAGAAATTTATTTCTGGTGATAGAAATTCATTTCTCGTTGTAATGTCGTTCGGATTCCACAACAAGCTGTAGGTCCCGTTGCTAGGTAACCAAGTGGTTCTTAGCCACGTAAAATAAATCTAATCCTTCGGGCCGGCCCTAGGAAAGCTGTTAATCAGCTCAGTGGTCTGGTTAAACTGAGGTATACTTAACTTTTTTCTTCACCGAGGAAAGTTTAGTAATACCGGGCAAATCGAAACGGACGCCAAATATATCCGGGAGACTCGACAGCGCTGAGGTCGAAAGGTTGAAGAAACTCCGAGCCTCCAAATGGAAATCTTCTTGAATATATGAATGGCAATTGGGAGGACCTCCGCCTCCTTATTAGTATTACCAATCTTTATGATTTCATATTCATGGAGGCCGTGCTTTTTCATTTAAATACGAAAGTACACGCTATTTTTTCATGGGATTTTGGAAGGGATGACCGAATAGATTCTCTCTCTCTCTCTCTCTCTCTCTCTCTCTCTCTCTCTCTCTCTCTCTCTCTCTCTCTCTCTCTCTCTCATGTCCCCTTATGTAAGAGCTGTCTTCACATTATTGCTTTGTACTGTGTACAGGCGAGGTCATGCCACGGTTTGATGCGCTCATTAAGCTTCAGGTGCGTCTGTTCAGGTGTTCAGGTAATGAAGGCTCCTGAAGTGTAAGGGGCTTACATGCGTGTGCGTGTGTGTGTGTGTGTAAGTGTTACATGTATGTGTGTATGAATGTTGAGGTATGTGCAGAGATAACAGCCAAGTGTACAAAATCACTTGGTCACAAAAGATTTTCAGAAACAATATCGCTTAGTAATAAAAGATTTTCAGAAGAAATTGACGAGAGGAACCGCTGTCAACAAGACAATGGCGTAATGGAATAGCGAATTCGAACAACAGCAAAAAATTAAAATTCGTTTTGTCGTTAATTTAAATAAGAAAATGTTGTTTTTGTTTATTTTTGAAAACAATGGCCGAACAAGAAAGTTAAATTTAGCAACACAAATCAGATTTTTTTTTCGTAGAGTGCGAAAACATAAACAAAAGGCTTCTTGCAAAACCCAACAGTGCCTGCAGTCAGCCAACATTATTTTGCCCATGCGCCTTTTATATTATTTAAAGCCCTGTCACGAGGAGGAAGTGACAGAGGCTCACTTGATCAGCGTTGAATATTCTATTATTCATTATCGTCACATAAAAAAGGGATATCTGATAGAAGATTTTTTGTTAATGATACCTGTGTTGTTTGTTTGGGACTGCGTTTGTTGTTAAACTTTTTAGATCGGAAGATTGTATTAATTATTAGCTGGACAAAATTCTTTATACTATACATACATACATACATACATATATATATATATATATAT
Source organism: Macrobrachium rosenbergii (assembly GCF_040412425.1). Classification (NCBI taxonomy): domain Eukaryota; kingdom Metazoa; phylum Arthropoda; class Malacostraca; order Decapoda; family Palaemonidae; genus Macrobrachium; species Macrobrachium rosenbergii. Next base: position 34,689,353 of record NC_089741.1, read on the forward strand.
ATATATATATATATATATATATATATATATATATATATATATATAATATATATATATATATATATATAATCAACACACAATCACATGTGAAACATAAATTTCTGACTTGTATGGTCTAGTGGGCAGCGCCCTTGCCTTTCAATTGAAAGACCTGGGTTTGATCCTGATGTGTCAGAAATTTATATATATATATATATATATATATATATATATATATATATATATATATATATATATATATATATATATATATATATATATATATATATATATATATATATATATATATATATATATATATATATATATATATATATATATATATATATATATATATGTTGTGTGTGTACATATATCTAATTATTTATTAAATTTATGATATTTTTGTCCTCTCTTAGTAGGAATTCTTAAGTTCTTGGCGTATTCTAATTTTTTCTCTTTTTTTGCAGAGCATGAATATATTCTTCTAAAGTCAAGAACCGTTGAAGAGTGAAGCTTTATCCTAAATTATCTCGGGTAAGTGCTGATTGTTTGAATTAAGAAATTCTCTCTCTCTCTCTCTCTCTCTCTCTCTCTCTCTCTCTCTCTCTCTCTCTCTCTCTCTCTCTCTCTCTCTCTCTCTGAGGAATGTCAACCAATTCGGACATCAATCATAAAATGGCAAAAAATTTCAGACGTAAAAGAACCTTTCGAGTCGTGCTTGTATCAGGAATAAATTTACCCAATATTTAAATGAATTCTTGACAAGTGTCAATTCTCATCTTCTTTATCATGTTGTTTATGCTTGACGATGCATTAGACTTTTATAAATAAGCAGGCTTGGCAGGTGTCAATTTTAATCGTGTAGTGTTGTAGCTTCGACCCCAGAACAGGGAAGGAACGAGTTAGTGGCGTTTTCTTACAAATTCAGTATGTCTAAGACCTTGTTTTATAGGGGTCCTAAACCTTGTATTAAGGTCCTGGTTATTAGCCGATAGTTGTGGGTCGCTGTGAGGGGAAAATAGGATATGGGTGATTGGTTAATCCGTCAGTATTTTTACCGTCATATCATAATATAAAAATTTGGGAAGGCCTCGACGAAGCAATCCAAAACTGTTCATTTGGTAATTCATTAAATTCTCTCTCTCTCTCTCTCTCTCTCTCTCTCTCTCTCTCTCTCTCTCTCTCTCTCTCTCTCTCTCTCTTCCATGCCGTTGAATTTGTGTCTTAAGAAGCCAGTAACAGTCATGCCTGAAGTACTGATTGACACTCAGCCGAGATAATTCAAGCTTTCTAGTGTTATCAGTGTGAGTGGGTGTGCATGCAAGCACTTGCAGGTGCGTCATAGTTTGACTGCTTCACTGATGTAGCTACCGCTTTAGAATAATAAACATGATTTCGAATGTCTCAGAAGACCAAAAACATAAATAAATAAATAAAGTTTCAGTGGGCATCTTATTACTCTCGTGTCATGGAGTTCTTTTGCACTTTTTCCAGGTTATTTCGATCTTACATATCGTGTAAAATCATATATATATATATATATATATATATATATATATATATATATATATATTTACATATTTGGTATATTACGTCACCCTATATACATTAATGTCAATGAGTCACCCTGGCTCATTACCTGTCTCTCTCTCTCTCTCTCTCTCTCTCTCTCTCTCTCTCTCTCTCTCTCTCTCTCTCTCTCTCTCTCTCTCTCATTTGTAATCAAACAGCATTAAACAGTCACCTTGAACGAAGCACCCATAAAACGGTATCACCCCTACCGAGGGACAATGGACGATCACTTTTCCTTGCGATTGAGTAACGGTTTCCACCGACATTTATGAGCTTCTCGCCCTCCAGGCGGAGATTTTCAAGGTTTCTGTGAATTATGTAAATGGAAGATGTCATGGAGATGCGAATGAGCCTTATGGAAGTCAATAAATTGTGTTTGTGAAGTTACATAAACTGGTAGAAATTTTTTTGTTTTTTATCTCACTAGAGACGTTGTAATAAAGTCTTCTAACATGTATAACTCTACGGACGTGGCCCATAATGTTTCATGTCAGTATCGTTCTGTTTTGGAAAAAGGGGGTAGGCGGACTTTCTTTGGGTATTGTTTTGATACCGAACCAGAGTTGTTGTTGTTCTCTCTCTCTCTCTCTCTCTCTCTCTCTCTCTCTCTCTCTCTCTCTCTCTCTCTCTCTCTCTCACCTCACGACAGAGTAGATCCGTTTTGTTTTTTCCTTAAATCAGATCGTACTAAGAGCTATCGTAGCATAATTTCCGCCATGTGCTTGAGAATGGTGCTAAAGTCAACGGAAACTGGAATATGCTCTCTATTAGTCGTTGCTACGAAAGCTAGGCGAACCAGGCCTTATGCCAGCAAGGGGTCTTGCCAGTGACATTTGGCCTCTACTATATTTCTGTATATTTCTCAGTATCTTTATGTATATAAAATAATCAAGTAATGATTTAAAATTAAACAGAAAAGGCCCCGTAGGGGGACAGCGCCGTCAGTGCACCTCACGCGGTGCACTGTAGGCATTATTTAAGGTATTTTGCAGTGTCCCTTCGGTCCATAGCTACAGCCTCTTTCATTCCTTTTACTGTACCTCTGTTCATATTCGTTCTTCTATCTTACTTTCCTCCCTGGGCGATTTTCCTCCTGTTACAGCTTTGAAACCTTACTCTCAGTTTCCCTTTCAGCGTTGAATGACCTCATGGGTTCCAGCGCTTGGCCCTCGGCCTAAATTGCATATAAATCGTAACAAATGACTTCATACGAAGTGATCATTTCCTCTCCAAAAGAGCAGCAGCTAATTTGCCGAGCAGATGAATTCTCGAGACAAAACAACTCTGGGATTCATTTCCATTCCTCTTTTTTCCTCAGGAAGTGTGCTAGAGGCTTCGATCAATCAGATAACAGTCAGTAAATCTGTACAAGGGCCTTATGTCAATTTAGGGTATCAAATTGGGGGAGCATCGTGACTTAACGAAAGATTAAGCGAGGCAACAAAAGATCAAGCGAGGTAACAAAAGATTAAGCGAGGTAACAAACGATGAAGCGAAGTAAAAAAAAATATTAAGCGAGGTAAAAAAAAAAAGATTAAGCGAGGTAACAAAAGATTAATCGAGGTAAAAAAAGATTAAGTGAGGTTACAAAAGATTAAGCAAGGCAACAAAAGATTAAACGAGGTAACAAAAGATTAGGCGAGGTAAAAAAAAGACTAAGCGAGGTGACAAAAGATTAAGCGAGGTAAAAAAAAGATTAAGCTAGGTAAAAAAAAAAAAAGAGTAAGCGAGGTAACAAAAGATTAAGCGAGGTAAAAAAAAGATTAAGCTAGGTAAAAAAAAAGAGTAAGCGAGGTAACAAAAATTAAGTGAAGTAACAAAAGATTAAACGAGGTAAAAAAAAAAAAAAGGGTAAGCGAGGTAACAAAAGATTAAGCAAGGTAAAAAAAAAGATTAAGCGAGGTAACAAAAGATTAAGCGAGGTAAAAAAAAAGATTAAGCTAGGTAAAAAAAAAGAGTAAGCGAGGTAACAAAAATTAAGCGAAGTAACAAAAGATTAAACGAGGTAAAAAAAAAAAAGGGTAAGCGAGGTAACAAAAGATTAAGCTAGGTAAAAAAAAAAAAGTAAGCGAGGTAACAAAAATTAAGCGAAGTAACAAATGATTAAACGAGGTAAAAAAAAAGGGTAAGCGAGGTAACAAAAGATTAAGCTAGGTAAAAAAAAAAGAGTAAGCGAGGTAACAAAAGATTAAGCGAGGTAAAAAAAAGATTAAGCAAGGTAAAAAAGAGTAAGCGAGGTAACAAAAGATTAAGCGAGGTAAAAAAGATTAAGCTAGGTAAAAAAAGAAAGAGCGAGGTAACAAAAGATTAAGCGAGGTAAAAAAAAGATTAAGCTAGGTAAAAAAAAAAGAGTAAGCGAGGTAACAAAAGATTAAGCGAGGTAAAAAAAAGATTAAGCTAGGTAAAAAAAAAGAGTAAGCGAGGTAACAAAAGATTAAGCGAGGTAAAAAAAAGATTAAGCTAGGTAAAAAAAAAGAGTAAGCGAGGTAACAAAAGATTAAGCGAGGTAAAAAAAGATTAAGCTAGGTAAAAAAAAAAAAGCGAGGTAACAAAAGATTAAGCGAGGTAAAAAAGATTAAGCTAGGTAAAAAAAGAGTAAGTTTAGGTAACAAAAGATTAAGCGAGGTAAAAAAAGATTAAGCTAGGTAAAAAAAGAGTAAGCGGGGTAACAAAAGATTAAGCGAGGTAAAAAAGATTAAGCTAGGTAAAAAAAGAGTAAGCGAGGTAACAAAAGATTAAGCGAGGTAAAAAAAAGATTAAGCTAGGTAAAAAAAAAGAGTAAGCGAGGTAACAAAAGATTAAGCGAGGTAAAAAAAAGATTAAGCTAGGTAAAAAAAAAAGAGTAAGCGAGGTAACAAAAGATTAAGCGAGGTAAAAAAAAGATTAAGCTAGGTAAAAAAAAAGAGTAAGCGAGGTAACAAAAGATTAAGCGAGGTAAAAAAATATTAAGCTAGGTAAAAAAAGTAAGCGAGGTAACAAAAGATTAAGCGAGGTAAAAAAGATTAAGCTAGGTAAAAAAGAGTAAGCGAGGTAACAAAAGATTAAGCGAGGTAAAAAAGATTAAGCTAGGTAAAAAAAAAGTAAGCGAGGTAACAAAAGATTAAGCGAGGTAAAAAAAAGATTAAGCTAGGTAAAAAAAAGAGTAAGCGAGGTAACAAAAATTAAGCGAAGTAACAAAATATTAAACGAGGTAAAAAAAAAAGGGTAAGCGAGGTAACAAAAGATTAAGCAAGGTAAAAAAAAAGATTAAGCGAGGTAACAAAAGATTAAGCGAGGTAAAACAAAAAAGATCAAGCGAGGTAACAAAAATTAAGCGAGGTAACAAAAGATTAAGCGAGGTAAAAAAAAAAAAAGGATCAAGCGAGGTAAAAAAAAAAAAAAGGATCAAGCGAGGTAACAAAAGATTAAGCGAGGTATAAAAAAGATCAAGCGAGGTAACAAAAGATTAAGCCAGGTAAAAAAAAAAAAAAAGGATCAAGCGAGGTAACAAAAGATTAAGCGAGGTACAGCAGTAATAGACAGGTACTGAATTAAGGAAAAGGCATGAAAATAAAAAAGTTAAAAATTGGGGGGCGGGAACAACAAACGCGCAGGCTAGGGAACCCACCACCCACGGCTATAGCATTTCCTTGCCTTGACCTTTGACGACCTTTTCCTGGAGAGCTGACAAGGTCGCGTAATGAGACAACATGATTATCTAGATGTGGCAGGACTTGTTTACCCGGTCCCATCGCTTTGTGCGACGTAAGCAAAAACAATAAGTTTGTCTCGCTGGGGTGACAGCATTCAGGGGTGTTCTATAGAGTCGAGTTTCTCTCTCTCTCTCTCTCTCTCTCTCTCTCTCTCTCTCTCTCTCTCTCTCTCTCTCTCTCTCTCTCTCTCTCTCTCTCTGGCTGACCATAAAGAGGAAAACCACACGATGTACTCTAGTTTATATATTAGCGGATGCTTCAAACGGGAATGCGCACTCTGTTTAAGGTCGGGAATGCGCACTGTTTAAGGTCGGTTATATGCACTCTGTTTAAGGTCGGGAATGCGCACTGTTTAAGGTCGGGTATATGCACTCTGTTTAAGGTCGGGAATGCGCACTGTTTAAGGTCGGTTATATGCACTCTGTTTAAGGTCGGGAATGCGCATTCTGTTTAAGGTCGGGAATACGCATTCTGTTTAAGGTCGGGAATGCGCATTCTGTTTAAGGTCGGGAATCCCCATTCTGTTTAAGGTCGGGAATTCGTACTCTGTTTACGGTCGGGAATGTGCACTGTTTAAGGTCGGGAGGGCGCACTCTGTTTAAGGTCGGGAATGCGCATTCTGTTTAAGGTCGGGAATCCGCATTCTGTTTAAGATCGGGAATGTGCACACTGTTTAAGGTCGGGACAGAAAAAATTGCGGACGGACAGATAAAACCGACACAATTGTTTTCTTTTACAGAAAACTAAAAACAATAGTATAATAAAGAATGATTACAATAAAAAAAAATCAAAGCTAAATACAAAAAATAAGCACAGAAACGAAATAAGGACTCTTATACATGTTTCTGTAGTACAGTCATTTTTGTTTGGGATGAATACATATTTAAGGTTTTGTCATCAGCTGATAGCAGAAACCTAATCACGCCTGTATTCCGTTGAATATTATAGTTTCCCAGAAATGGCAACACCGCACAAAACTCTCTCTCTCTCTCTCTCTCTCTCTCTCTCTCTCTCTCTCTCTCTCTCTCTCTCTCTCTCTCTCTCTCTCTCTCTCTCTCAAATCAATGAAAATTTATTCTGTATTTTGGGCTATACTTTTCTCATAATTGCTCTTCCCCGATAGGGCAACAGAAAATGTGTTTAAGTCCTTGACACAACACGGCATGTTAAAATGCGCGTGGACGCAAGCGCCGCTAATAAAAATGAATAAATGCTAGCAGTTGCTAGTAGAAAATGTAAAATATGTAAAAGAAAATTATCATTGGCCGGCAATATATCAAACAGTACAGCTGGAAAAGTTGAACCGGGCTGAGGTGAACCAGTAGTTAGTCGATGCTTGTGAAAGGGTGAGTAACCTGCCCCTTCCCTGCCAGGGGGAGACAACGTCGTCTCTGCATTATAAAAAGCAATGCGCGTCTGCTTTTAGACTTTGTAAGAATGATGGTCTACAGGTAATAAGCCCCCCCTTTTAGGCTTGTCGTCTATTGTCTGCCCGAGAGCCAGCCTCTTCCATGTTTGGTCCTTGTAGAAGTATGTCATTACAGACGCATGCGTCTTTTCTTGTGTCAAGTTTCGTCGTCAAGATTTTCCAAGCAGATATCTTTTTGACAAGATCTGCACATCCCCCCTCCCACCTCCATCTCTTTGCCATAACACTTAGCAGCATTCTTTATCCGTTGCTGTCATGTACACCCTGCCCCCCCACCTCCCTTCTTTCTTACAAAAATATCCAGCTATCGTTAAACGATCGACTACCTTACATTTCCTCTCGTATGTATCTTATCAACATCCATTCGGAGTCCCAGTCCTCAGTGTCAGACTCTCTCATGCCCCTGTCCTTGCAATCGACAGCCGGCCACCGTACCACTCAGCCACATGTTCATATCAGTGAAGGATTTTATTATAAGATTCGTCAGATATCAGTGTCTGTCGGGGGAATTGAATTCGACAGCTGATTGCGGACACTGAAATCAGCAGCATCGGACCTAGTTGTTACAGAGGCTGTGTCAGTTAACGTACAAAATAAAAAATTAATGTGCAGTTACAGGGAGACCATACTGTACCTTCGACTCGCTTCGCTCAAAAAATGAACGAACAGCCACGAGAGAGAGAGAGAGAGAGAGAGAGAGAGAGAGAGAGAGAGAGAGAGAGAGAGAGAGAGAGAGAGAGAATCATCAAAATATTTTCATTCCGTAGAGGACGGTCATAACTGTCTTGACTTAAATGAAATGTATTCCCCTGAACACTTATCGTTTTAAGTTGTACGTCGACAGACGGTGTGAAAGAGGTGTTAGAAAGGAAGGACCTTACCATCCAGGAGTTGAAATGGTGCATTGCAAGATAGAGCCGAATGGCGCATTGTGTGTGAGAAGTATTGGCATGCTGGTGGTGAGTTTTTTTTTTTTTTTTTTTTTTTGTGTATTTGTATGAAGCAGCTAGTGGTCTGAAAGTCTTGTGTATAGTGGGTTCATCCACGATTCAACAGTTTAAATATGAATGCAGCAGTGATTGTTGTCTTTTCTTTTCTTTGAAGACACCCAAGTAAAGAATTAAATAAACATACATTTATACACAGTATATATATACATACATACATATACATACTTGCAGTGTCGTATGTTATTCTTGCCAAATTTACAAGCCACTTGAAGAGAGGTCACTCGAGTACCGGCAAAGGGAAGTACCGAATACGGACGCTCCCTCGTCCCAGCAGCCAGCCATCTCTGGCTAGAGAGATTATGATGATGTAAGGTCATCAGTGAAAGTAAGGTTCATCTCCCAGCCTCAGGCTATAAGATGACTCTGCAGGGTGTACGCAAGGGAGGGCTACTGGGCCTTCGTCACCTTTGTTTCGGCCTTAACCGCATTCGGAGCCGCATTCGATTGTCTGCGATGTTAATTGTTTGCATTAGGAAGCGAGCTCGTCTCTCGATGGGCTCGTGTTAGACTCGAGTACGTAACTGTATTCGTCGGTTTCCGTTTGACATTTTCTTTGTTAATTACAAAATGCTGACGCTTTTGTTCCGTAGCTTTGGGACTTCACACATCTTACGTAGATGCAGGAATATACGTAAATGATAACACAAAAATATGACTTTATAAAAAAAAAAAATTTCAATAGGGAGGGTTTCTAGTCGTGAGGAGAATAATTTAGGGACAGTTAAGTTTTAGAGCAACTGCTCAGGATAGATTGAAAACCGTGTTCTTAAGGAGAACGTACAAATGCACCAAACGTTTCTTCAGTTAATGCGGTAATGGGAGGCGTTGATACTTTGAACTTCCGTTAAGGTTTTCCGATGTGATAAATGCTGAAATTGCTTTTACTAAGTATAATAATATAAATGCAAGATTTTCCATATATTCCATTATGATACTCTGAGAAAACTTCAAAATTACTGACAAGAGATTAACAAGATTTTGGTAGACCCTATTCTGCAGACTATAAAACACACAAAACATACATTGAGCTTACAGTTATCATTAGCAAGGCTAACTTCTCCCTGCTTATTTAAGGCGCAAATACTAGTACAGTATACGAGTACTGATGTATTTTGGTCTGCTGATACCGAATAAGAATGCATTATTGCTATGTATTATCATTTGCTTTCAATATTGTTGCCAGCAACATTGTTGGAATAGCTGTGCTCTGTCCTTCGTGATACTTTTTGGTTCACCTGGCGTTTTCCTCCAAACTGGGAATAATGCACCAATTTGGGCCTTGAATGACGAATGTGAACACACCACTGGAATACAGTGGAGTTAGTCTTGCAGTACAGTAACATTGCAAGTAATGCAAAAATTGCCAGATAGCAAGGCTGTAAATTGCCGTAGTGATTTTATGGTGTACAACAGGACTTTTCCTATAACTGAGTAAAATGAGTACATATATTGGGCCACTAATCACGATTATGAATGAAAAATTTCAATACTGTACTTTATACAGTATAATCATGGTGCAACAATAACATTGCAAGTAATGCAAAAATTGCCAGATAGCAAGGCTGTAAATTGCCGTAGTGATTTTATGTTTTACAACAGGACTTCTCCTACAGCTGTGTAAAATGAGTACATATATTGGGCCACTAATCACGAATATGAATGAAAAATTTCAATGCTGTGCTTTATACAGTATAAACATGGTGCAAGTTATAAAAAAAAAAGCCACAGAGGTTTATAGTGATCCAGCTGGACTTTTCATTCTGAGTATAATGTACCACTTTGGGCCTCTAACCACAAATATAAATACAAAATTGCAATGTTTTGCAATTTCCTTGCAAGACAGTAATGTAACAAGAGATGCAAGAATTTACGGCTGTATACTGCCATAGAGGTTTTGCCGAGTCCAACTGGACTGTTCCCTTATATTGGAATACTAACTGTGAATATCAAGACACACTTTCAATATGCCTGCTGTACAGGAGTGATGCAGACAACATAAAAATTGCCAAAGTATGAAGACTAACCTAAGGGATTTTTCGGGTTCAAAATACTATAGTGTACACAGTTTGAAGGAAGTGTTGTGGACACAGAATTAAAATTTCACCAAGTCTATAGCCTTGCTGTTTTAACAAATATTGCAATGCAGGTAACATTACTGCATTGCAGGGGTTCTTTACCCTGGGTTACATTACCCCAAGTGGGGTAATTTGGCAGCTAGAGGGCTACCAAGAAAAAAAAATCTAAGTAAAACCATACCATTGAGTTAGGCTTTAGGTTAGGATAGACTGAATACATCCTTTTTATTCTGATTATTTATTTTGCAGCATAACGTGCCGCATTCAGTGAAGGATAATGGGTCAAGGTGTGGAAAACTGGGTATTGGTAGATAATAATGGAGAACCTTTATACATATATATTTATGTACACACACACATATATATATATATATATATATATATATATATATATATATATATATATATATATATATATATATATATATATATATATATATATAGGCCTTATATGTATTTGGTGTTTTTGTTTTTATAATCATTATTCCATGGCATTTGTCATGTGTTCGTTATATTGGGTTTCAGTGATACTGTACTATGAAATCATCATGTAAAGGAAGTGCTTAAATTAGTTATAATTATTTACACTTGGGAATTTTTTTTATAAAAAATAATCTTGTAACACTTCTCAGTGAATTAATGTTTGAAATTTGGGCTATATAGCCCTGCGTAAATGCTTTTTATTAGATTGACTGAAAAGATTGAGGATTCTGACAAAATTTCCTGAAGGGATTGTTTTGAACAATTGCCATAAGTTGTCAGCCGAATCGGTATTCATATTAAAATAGCTATTATTTTTATTGCTGTATTGCATTCTCTGTGGATGAGAACTTGGACACGAAGGGTGGCCACTAAGTAAGAGAGTTAAGCAGGTGTTATAGTTTTCAAATGTGACAGCATCACCTCTACATTTCTTTTGCTATTTAAAAGTACCACAAACCTAGTTTGCGATCAGTCCGCTTTACTTTGTCATCAACCATTTAATAGCATCACAGATCCTGTCGTGTGTACAACATTACCATTAATGAATTTTTGGCTGCTTATATCTCCATTTCCATGCCTGTATGGGCAGGACTCCAGCATTTACTAGCCATCATCATACCTGTTTATGACTTTGCAAAGTTAATGTCTAACTTATGCCGAAAGAAATCTTGGAGTAGTGTTACTGATAGTGTTTCTTAAGTCACATTCGTAATATTTTGTGATGTAGATGACTATTTTTTTTTATAACACTCGGGGAGTATGTGATAGTACAGCGAACACTACTGCGTATTGGATATTTTAAAGCTGTGTGTGTGTGTTTGTAATGTGAACCTTTACATACATCTTGTATACTCAAGTATTACCTCTTGTATTAATCACCAGATATTCCCCAGACTGGCTTTTACTGGCAGCTGCAGCTGACTATTTTAATATCAGAATAACATCTTTTCACTTGGGTACTTGATCAGCAGATAAGAATATTATCATTAAAACTAGTTATCTATTTCTGTTTCTGATACAATAGGAAACTTAGTTGATTATCATACCAAAAAGGGATTCGTAATGCATGGGTCTCTCTCTCACACACACACACACACACACACACACACACACACACACACACACACACACACACACACACACACACACACACACACACACACACACACACACACAGAGAGAGAGAGAGAGAGAGAGAGAGAGAGAGAGAGAGAGAGAGAGAGAGAGAGAGAGAGAGAGAAGAGAGTTAAAATGTAAAGGGATTTTGTTTCACTCGTCACAGCAAAAGACCATTAATACTCATAGAGGTATTTTCCCACACCTATTCTTTCAAGATTGATAAACACCTCTCACAAACTCCCCTAGGGCTTGTAAGCAATAACACTACTGCTTGCAAGGTTGCCAATCCACCAAGATGGACCCATCAATTTTATTTAAGTTATTAATGTTGAAATTACAACTTCCTTAAAATGGTGGGTATACCACAACTGCAGAGGGTAAGAATTAAAATAAGAACATTTCATTTGTCTTTTATTATTATGGTAGATTATATTCACAGAGGAACAAAACCTGGTACAAAAGTACTGACTAAAAAACATCCTCAGTACAGTACAAATGTTTTCAAGTATTTAGTTTTGGAATTAATCATTCCTACGATCCGAGCCATCCTGTGTCCCCCTTGTAAAATGAGACCACATAGTCGCTAATGTACTGTAACACAACCCTGAGCATACATTTATTGCAGACACTTGAATGATCAAAAGGCAAGGTCATGCATCTGAACTGACTTTTAGCTCAAAAAATAAATCAACACAACAGTTAACACATGAACAGTTTATGTATAATGAAAATATCCTTTGAACATAAAAGGAATATTTCCCAGTTTGGGACTACACAACTCACTGAATTCACTTAGAAGAATTGTGCCATCTCGGCAATGTCATTGAACATTAAAATTATGAGATCCCTCAAGCATCACAAAAGTTAGTTCATGCTTCAGTTTTCTATGTTGTAAAGGTCAGCAAATTGGTGTGTCCTTTGAATCTCAAAATGTTTTCATTCAATATGCCTGCAATTTCATACGTTCCTGTGTTTATTGTGTTACTCTATGGTCAAAGAACAGACACACTTCAAGAAAGACATACGCATTAAACGACTGTTGGAAATCTTGTGACAAAATCTCTAAACATGAAAAATTATGAGTCAAGCAACTTTTAGGTTGTGAGTAAATATAGTTTTTTAAAATAATAGTAAACAAGTCACCTGAACAAAAGGTTTTCTTTCAAGCCCTGTAAGTGAAAGGAGTAAATAAAAGAAAAAGGATACCCTTATCAGTGGCAGATAATATGAGGTATTAGATTAGGTGGAGGATATCTAGGATGAACATACTGACAACAGATTTATGGATAGGGTTTAAAAAAGTAAACAAGATTTTTCAGTAGAACACACCTAAACAATTATGGTCATTCCACGGTGAAAAATTTAAAAAATACACTGGCCAATATAATCCAAACTGTCAGCTAATCCAAAGTTTTGAAACCCAAAGAAATATAGACCACCTTTATATCTCACCAGTTCAAGTACAAACTGTCAAGGTGCTCTGGTACTATGACGAGTTCAAGAAGTCAACTCATAGTTATATTCATTGATATCATTTCTACCTAAAAAACCGCAGCAATTGAATGAAACTGATACAAGGTTTCCAGGGAAGAACAGAAAGTCTTATCAGGGAATAGAGATTGCAAGATAGTAACCCAATGAAAGGGACATTGCAGATTATAGGAACCGTGACACTGAATGCTTGATTTGTCACTGAAGAAAAGTGAAAACAGAAAGCCAAAAATTTATATTTTGTCAGAAAGGAAAGGAAAGGTGTCAAGGCTTTAGACTTTGAAAACCTAAGACATGACTGTGCTATTTACGCACTGGAATCAGTATTCAACATACTCTGCAAGGAAAAAATAACCATAAATAATCATTACAAGAACACGTCACACAAGTCTTTTTCTGACATACAAGGAATAGGGATTCATATCTTTCCTCACTATAAGGAGGGTTTGTGTAGACCTTGAAAATTGAGGTAATTTTTACAAACTGTTCAAGCAGACAAATGAGATGAAAGTAATTGAACTGTTTGCTCACAAAGACGTTTCCCTGGCATATTTGTAATCTTCAATTTTACTAATACAATGTGACCTGGCATATTCATTGCTTTCAGATTTATTCACAGACCAGATAGTACTGAAAACTAATGTTCCCAATTTTTACCCCTGAAACACTCATTACATTCGTTCCCAAAGTTTACACAGAAGTACTTTAAAATGTATTTTTATGAAAACAAACCTCCACTAGTGATGAATGAAGGCTTATTTCAGTTCTGTTCTGTACAAATATGAATAATCTTGGTAAACATTGCACACAAACAATCTCTCCTTTCAGTATCAGCCACATCAGTAATTATGCAGCCGTTTTAAAAATTGATACCCTAGAGTAGGAATCTACAGCAGAGGTGTCTGGCACAAATGGGAGGAAAAATTATATCTTCAAATGTGCAAGTTACAGTTAATCAAAACATTAAGAAAATATCAATGCGAGATAAACAGTAAAACTTTGATTTTTCTGATCTCAGATAAAAGTGAAACAGGATAATTTTATATTATTTTTTTTTAAATTCATCTACTGCATGTTACACATCTCTGAAGAGAACTGTGTGCATGTTGTGAAAAAATAAGAAATCTTTAATACATTACTTAAGATAACACTGTACTTTGTAATATCAATTTTTCTTAACAATGGCTAGGTTACCTTTGTAGTTTAAGCAGTCAAAATTCACATTTAATTCTTCAATCCTGTGATGATCAAGATTTGGTTACATTGAAGAGAAAAAGGAAGAATACTAAAGGAACACAAAAGGGCTAAAGAACCTTACCAACTTGTCAGTCAAGTATCAAAAACCAATCACAAACCTTTTCCTCATTGGACTCGGCACAACAGTTCTCACAACCATCACTACACTGAGATATTTCTCCAAGGGACCAGGATAGCTCAATTTAATTATTTACAGCTCTCAGTAATATAACTCTTCAGTGTCAGAATAAAACATACTGGTTTATTCTTTTTATTCAATTAGGAAGTGTGCATGTATGATTAACTTGGTGAAATCCAGCACCACTACCTCAGGCAAAAAAAAAAAAATGACTTGTTTCACGGCACTTTGATCATTATTCATGGGAACTTACCAAGTGATATTACTTGAAGAGCTGTTAAAAGTTGAAAAGAAAATCTCATCACACATGTGAACCTCAGGCACTAATAAGCAAGTCCTGCCTGCTGCCAGTTGGTATAAAGTACTGTCAGTGTTTATCTTCTTTGCCAGTTGGTTTAAAGTACTGTCAGTGTTTGTTTATCTTCTTATGTGTATGGAGAGAGAAAGTGTAATATCTACCAGTCCAAAAATATGTAACTTGGAGTACATAATAAACTATGTATTGCTAAATACTAAGCAATATAGTTCAAAATTTGTTTCCCACAACTGAGATAGAGAGGAAAAAGGAGAGACCTATGTTACAGTAGGTGTTATGTGTTGAGTCCAAACGAATGGTAGAAATTGGAGTAAATAATAAACAATGTTTTGGTAAACATTTACTTTCAACAAATTTTTTTACACAACCAACAGACAGGAATCAAGACAATCATTCCTAAATGGACAGTGAAGACCTTGAGAGAGCAAAAAAATATATTAGTTTGGTTTATTCTAGAAATTTAGTATGGTGGGCAAAGTTGTTGATACGATACACTGGGCCCTATGGCAGCAGGCTGGGACAAAGATTTTGTTCCTTTAAATGCTAGTCACTGAGTGTGTCACCCAATGAAGGGACACGATACCATTGTTAAAATAGCCATGTACAAAGCTTATTCATGTGGAGTACGATAAGAGATAATTAAAAAAGAAATTATTCATGTAGCACAAGAGGAAAGAGACTGAGACCACCATACAGTTGCATCTCGATTAGTCCTCGGAAAGCAACGATTCTTCCGAGTATTATTGTCAGGAGATTTACTGAACGATCCAATGCAATAGTCTGATGCCCACATAAACTGGGTGGCAAACTGTAAGTTTGTACAAAAAAAAAAATAAAAAACATTCACTGGACGACAAAGCTAATTTCACTGGTTTGTATATCTTGGAATAAGTACTTGCATTGTACAGATGCACAGAAAGTCCAGACAGACAGATACACTTGTTTCTGCATACAAAACATTCCATTTACAGTATTCTGTAAATCAGTTCATACACATACTAGATCAAATTCACCTCTAAAATTATATAAAAAACCAACTCATGATCAACATGAGTTCCAATCATGCGAAGTCAACTGCGTAACTGTAACAAAAAGGAAGATGACAGTACCAAATAATTAAAAGATATTTATACAAAACATAATGAGAAACTGACTTAAAACCAGACATGACTCATTCAACGGCACATACTTTCAATCTGGCTTAAGAGCCAATAAAAAAATATTGGCACAAATATCTTATCACAAATTATACATCTCTTAAATTTAAATTACAGTCACACAAATCCATTAGATTCATTAGCCTTCAGCTACAACACACAGAATGTATCATTCCTCTGTACAGTATTGCATAAAAATGGGGTCAAGTTGGAGGGCCCTCACAATAAGGAAAAAACAAACAGAGCTTCAATGAAAGTAACCTTTTATGTCAATACTATGCACTAACCTCAGCCCACTGTAACTGGAGGGGGGGTTCAGCCGTGCAGTCTAAATGAAAGAATTTTATTTTAAAGTAATATGAATCTAAATAAGATAATGCTGCTAACTTTGTTAAAATTGTGAATGACTGTTTCGTAAGAGCTACCAGATGCATGTCCATAACATTTGACAGCTACAAATGCTTTAGAATTCAAGACAGGGATTAAACCATATTTGGAAAATTATGAATACTATCACATTCCTGTAAAAATCTCCTGATTATTTGGTCAATTCATCCTACCACTGACAACTAAACATTTCTAATCAATAATAGGAACCAGCTTAATATATATGGTACCTTTCAACATGAAATCAGGACAATTTCGGAAAGGAACTTTCAACATTATACTAATAAATATATGGACAGCTGTTATGTTCACATTCCTTATCTCTAATATTATTCATCCATAATTCTTCTTCGTGAAAACCTGAATGCAACAATATAAATGGTACATTCATACTACCTACTTAGGTGTGTATTAGAAGCCCACCAAATAATTATTGCAATTTTCCACAACAAATTCTCACAGTATCAGTACTGCACATTACTTTAATTATGCTTGGTTTAAGTAAAAGCACATCTTATTATCACAATTAATTGTATTGTTTGCTTAAAAAAATATACATTTAACAACTACCTCTAATGTCATAAGAATATAAAACTGTCTACTGCTCAACAATGAGTGGTGTGGAAAAAATGCACTAATATCATTCTCCCATAACTCTACATCCTCCATTTTGTAGTCTGAAACATGTTAATACCAGCTCAAAAGAATTATTACTAAGCTAAATCAGTGGCATTGACATATAAAGGTGTTTCTATGACAATGTTGCAATTTATTAATTGTACCAGGAAGTTTAAAACTGAACGTTTTTGGTATCTAGGAAGATAAGGTACCACCTAAACTCAAAACAAAATTATGGTAGACAGTATTTAATATTCCTGAAGTCTAGTACTTTGTGGACAAATGACTTGTAAATATCACATTGATATAAAATAAATCTTCAATGCAACCATGCAATAAGGGGAAAACAGTATAATAACAGCAAGTCAAAATCTAGCCACCCAGATATTAGGCTACTGGATAACATTCAGTTGTTAACACATACACTGCATATTAAGCCATGGAATGAGAAACTCTGTACACATAATTAACACACCTTAATCATTGGTCATGCCTACTCCTATCTTGGCCCAGCAGCAACAATGCCTAAAGAAAAAACTAACATAATACTCATGTGGAGTGAAGAATGAAAAAGTACTCTCTCTCACAGTTACTTTTTGTGAGTCAAGACTGCATAACCTACAGTTAACAAGCAAAATTGTAACACAAATATAAATTAGTAAAAGTGCAAGATATGGCCAATGTAGTATCATAAGGGATGCCTGGCTAAGACAGGAGATATAAATATGAAATGATTAAAGAAAGAATTCAAGACATATGAACTGTGCTCTAAACAAGCTGTCCACTAGGACTTTGGCCAGATGATGATGCAGACACCATCTGGAAGAGCTGGGAATTTGAACTTCATGTTAATCAGCATATTTACCGCTTTCGTATAATTGTTTATAAACAAAATATTATCTATACAGTCAAGCATTCTGATTCACAACCACACACACACACACACACATACATATGATCATACACTGCAATGAAAGTAACTTCCGGATTACACATACACATGCACTCAATTAGCATTCGCACATGTTGATATTTACAAAACGTGCTCAGTTATAAAATTAACTTTACAATGATATATACTAATCTGATTCAGTTTGCAAGCTATTATGAGGTACTATTTTGACTGACTGGGCACATTATGTATCACTACAGAAGGCTACGCATCACTGGCATTTAAAAAATTATTATAAAAATTATTGCTAGGTATACACAACTAAATTTCTGTAATTTTGTCTTAACATTTGGCTGATTTCTCAAGATCGTATTTATAGAAATGGTATTATTGGGGAAATTACAACAACAACATGAACGAGGGCCAGTGAGATTGGAAGCATTTTAAAAATGTTGGAGCTTAGGTACTTACACAGTAACCCTCAACTTATTGGACTTTCTGCAGTTATCAGCTACATTATTAAAATGGTTTTTTGCTAGGCTACCTTTTGAGACTTCAAGCATTTTTGGGTAAATCTCAAACACTGAATGTAAGGTCTAACACACTGTTTAGTTAGGGTGAAAAACCATATGGAATTAACGTTAGCCACTGGGTATCTTGTAAATGTCAACTCACATGTTAAGTATAGTCTTTGTTACTTAACAAAAGACCATACCCATGAAGCATCTGATAACTTGAGGGCTACTCTATAACATAACTAACATTGTATAAAAAATTTCCAGTTTTATACAGCATTATATGATGATAACACTACACATGATTTTGACATTTTATGAATCAATATGTAAATATTTTTCTGTAGAATCTCCATTATCCAGCGTAATTAGGACCAAGATCTTTCTATTTACTGGATATAATATGCAGTTAATGGCAATCAATATTTTAGGTTTTCTAAGCAGGTAACTGTGAAGTAATGAATGGTGTTAAAAATAAAATATTTTGTATAGCTTATATTTACAAAAATACAAAACGGTAAAATCTTTCCAGTGCACAGGAGCTAAAAGTAATATGTAAATTTATTTACAAATCTATTTTACACCATGAAATCTTGAATGAAACTTTTCAGTTATAACAGTATGTCAATGTAACATTTGACATTCATAAGAAATCATAAATTAAAACAATCTTAAAAATATGGAAGGTAAGAAAAACCTGGACACTTACATCTTGGATAATAAAGACTACTTTATTAGTTGGACTGTTAGGTTAAGGTATTTTAAAGTGTTCATGTATGTTTAGAAAGCATAATTTACTAAAATGCTTGTCTGTCAACCTGCATGTTTCTATTTGCATTACCACTGGGGGGGGGGAAACATCACTAGTAGCAAGAATTAAGTTCACACAATGGGAAAAAAATGATGCCACCCTCATGCAAAGATAGTAGTTTGGGGCTAAAAGCAGTCAGTATATGAGGAATCACCTCATAAACACAGCAATTATCGAATCATCAAATGGAAATTGTTTAATTTAATATATAACAAATATACAACATACAGATATAGCATATCTATATATCTTTTATCTCTGTCAAGTCCTTTTAGCTAAGACTTGATAAGGCACTGGTCCTTGATATAATAATGTCTCATTGGCAAAATAAATTCCAAATCATCTGTCATTTATCTTGAAAAGTAAAACCATTCAACAGTGTACCCTTATGTAGAATCATATTCACATAAATAGTACAAAGGGCTTGCTGGCACACTTAGGAATTGTGACCCGACTTTGACTCATTTTCGACTCAAGTTTGAATTTGGTGGTAGGGTGGCGGACTTCTGGGCAACAAAGGGTCGGTAGGCAGATCTTGTGGATTCCCTGCAACATTCAAAACTTTCAGTTAAAAGAACAGCACAAACTTCTTTACTTGTACTTTTAATTCATCATTTGACCAAAGATGAATGACTGCTACTGACAAGTTTCACTCTGTCTAAATTTACCATAAATGTATAAAAGCTATATTAATTAATCCCAAATTTTACCAGTGCAAAATACTTTTTTCTATTAAGAATTCACATAACAATAGATTTCACAAACAAAGAAATTTCAAAGGAAGGATTATCATTTGGAAAGGGGTGTAATTTGATAACACAACAAAAACTTGGTAACTTCTGGCAAACAGTTCAATTGTTTCATTGGGTAAGGAGAAGGCTTTGGAAACCCCTCCTCAAGGCTGAAGATGGCTGGATGAAATGTTAAAAAAAAAAAAAAAAAAAAAAATAGAGAGAGAGAGAGAGAGAGAGAGAGAGAGAGAGAGAGAGAGAGAGAGAGAGAGAGAGAGAGAGAGAGAGAGAGAGACCTATGGTATTTTCTAAAGAAAACCAATACCTATCGTCAGCACTTAAACCAAGCATACTAACTCTACAGCAATTTACGGATTTGCCATTCCATGTTATTTAATGTAGGCCTAGTTTCGCTATGTATAACAATATGAGTATATTGAAATTTTCAAGTTTGACTTTCTTCTCAAGATCACCTGTCTGATTTTCTGTTAAAGCATGCTTCCGATGTACTGTACCTCATAAAAATATCTTAGTAGGTACTTGAAAAAGAAAATTTATAACTTAAAATTTAACTACAAGTCTCTACATTTGCAGTTTCTTTTATTTTGATTTGGTGTCAGTAATTTGTTGAAGAATAATCTTATTTAATTCTCTATGAATGCTTGCTGTGTATTTCTGATTTTCCATGAATGCCTGCTATGTTTTCCACATTGCAATTTTTATATATTGGTAAAACACCAGTGCTTGTCTTGATAGGAGTTACTGTACCTCAAAACTTGTGGCTCAACTTTCAAAACAATTTTAATAGACCTCACTAACTGTGATGTTTCCATTGCAGCCTTGACATAAGTTATACCTTCCGCCCAAGATATCTCTGCATTAATTTTTTTTACCATGACCTGATATTTTCACATTTAATATGAATTAGCCTACTGGTCACATTCCATCTGTTGGACACAAACTGGTGTGTCACTCTGTTGACAACTGAGCATTGCCGGTGGGCACAGGTGAGTATTTACTCTCAAAAGCAAATGGAAAAACAGATTGGACTGTAAAGGGATGGGAAGAAGGGTATATTGATTCTGCCCTAATCGCATTGCATTATAAAAAAAAACTTAATCGTAGCATGCATGCGCTACTAATAACGAGGAAATTGTGAAGTGGTAGTGTCCAAATCATAAAAATAAAAATTTTTTAGGACAGGTAATTAGAAGTGATGGGGGCCATTATTCAGAATAGCTGTGTACAGTATCAGGGAGTATATAAAGATAATTAGGGAGACCTACTAATCCATGAAGATAGAGCACTGATAAAGACCTAAGCCACATATGCATTCAAGCAAAAAGTACGTAAGGTAAGAGAGTTTGGGAAAATTAATCATGAAAATATCAATGATGATGGTGACACGCTATCTGTTATATGCTGTTTGAGTATGTCGAGGCATAATGCACTGGATACAATATGCCTCTAAATATAGAGATGAAAAAGTGTGCTATCATTCAATAAGCAAATTCTAACCTTTTAGCTTCAATATGAATAACACCATTATCATTTCAAAGTACAGTAGTTCACCGAGATCTTCAAACCCCATTTCTAGACTCTCATTGAGCTCACCCATACAAATTTCTTCTTGAGAGGGGTGAATTTTGGAGCAGAGTAAAGACAAAGATGTTTTGCAACTAAGTGAGAAGAGATCAAAGGAGCAAATGAAAAGAAAAAGTGGAAAGCAATGCAGCTGAGGCAAGTCGAAGCTAGAGAGAATGTCCTGTACCATCTGTAATGATAAGGCCACTAAAAGTGGTACCCCTCTTATGGAGCAAGTATGGTAAAGCTTATATGTAATCTCATGAAATGAAGTTTTTGTACTTGGGTCTCCTAGGAATGGCATGTTTTCAGGTTGATCCATAATGGCATCCGAGTTGCAAATCGAATGACACGTTAAAATAATATACCCACAATAAGACTTTTTTCCCTTGTCATAAAAAAATACTAATAAAATTTTTATTTACTAAAATATTATACCCACAATAAGACTTTTTCCCTTGTCATAACCTTAAAAATACTAATAAAATTTTATTTACAAAACCATTTCATACATTATATATATATATATATATATATATATATATATATATAATATATATATATATATATATATATATATATATATATATATATATATATATATATAATATAATATTTATATATATATATATATATATATATATATATATATATATATATATATATATATATATATATATATATATATATATATATATATATATATATATATATATATATATATATATATATATATAACAAAGATCCAAAGATCCACACTAACTGGGGCTGGGAGTGGAAAGTTTGGTGAAAATATCCAGATCTTTGCAAAGTTTTATAATATTTTAGCCTAGAACCTATAAGCATATATATATATAATATATATTCACAAAAAGTTATTTACTTGTATACTGCAAATCACATAAACTGCTTGTGGGTGTGGCAATAAGTTGAAGTTAGCTGAAAATTTTCTACATACAAAAGTCAGTGGAATCCCAAGTCTGGAATATGACCTTCAAGGGGTAATGATGATTGTTAAAATAAATGAAAATTAGATAGAGGCTTCCACCAGTTAGGAACCCACTTTCTGCTCTTCATTCTCTCTCATTTACCTTGAACACACACTAGGATACATTACTGTTTATTTGCTAGCCATTTTTACCCCGTACCTAAGTGCTTTCACCTTACATGTGTGACATTTTCATAGTTTTGTTTTTATTTCTCTTTTCATTTTCTTAAGAGTATATGATTTTAGACTGTATGTATGTTCTCATTCTCTCTCTCTCTCTCTCTCTCTCTCTCTCTCTCTCTCTCTCTCTCTCTCTCTCTCTCTCTCTCTATATCTATATATATATATATAATATATATATATATATATATATATATATATATATATATATATATATTATTTTAAAGTAGCTTTATACAAAATACAAGATATCTTAATGTATTATGGTGTATGAAACACAAAGGAGAATAGGTTGTGACTAAAAATTACAGTAGTTCATTTACATATACAGTACAAGCAAAGAATGTGGATTTTAAATGAAAAAAAGTGTAGAAGGAAAGTAAGTGCACTGAGAAAATAAATACAATCCTTTCCCTTAGATACAAATGAGATATTAAAATCAGAAATTGTTTCCGACATGGCACACGATAAAAGTACGATCATCTGAACATGAACAAAACCTGTTCCATGTATTTTCTTGACCATGTTAGGTAAAGCACTGCCATATAGCAATGGAAAAAGTTTTGCAAAATCTTAACAAAGTGACTAGATTTGGGGATATGAGTGTAAACTTCAGGAAGAACACTCCTTTTGAGAACTGTATTCCTGTTGTTTCAAACTTTCTCAGCTCAAGTAACCAAATCCCTATGTCATTACCACTGATTGGTGACCAAATACTGTACAATAATTACTATGTGACCGGCAGCAAAGGATGAGAATCTAGAACTGCTAGGAACATAACGTTTTGGAGAGTGGGCATCTTGAGCCATGCTTGTTTTCTACAAATTCTTATCATCATCATTATTTATTACTATATTATTATATACAGTAACCTGGCCACTTGAGTTGAAGTTCTCAAATCTCACCCAGAATGAAGGTACTTATGAGAAAAATTTTTTTATTGATCTATTTTTTTGTCAAATATCCTAAGCTTTTACTCATTCAATCCTTATTTTTCTTTCCAACACAGATATATTATTATGGAAGTCTGCACTAATCTTGAATGAGAAGTCAACTGCCTGGAGAGAGAGCCCCAAAAGCTACATCAGAGCCAGTGGGAAGATGATGACTATAAGGGAACAGAGAATCTCTTGACACTCTTGAAGATGCCGAGTTGATTGTAGAATGAAATGTCTATTTCTCATAATGTACACAAGTCAACAGCCAGAGTTCAGATTGTCAAAAAAGGCTCCAGATTGTCATAAAATGCTCCAGTGAAAGAGACAGTAAACGTCAACTGGGAAGGAGCAAGCATCTTGTAGGAGACAGCAAGAAAAACCTTAGATATGGAATTTTAGAGGGATGGTGGAATGAACGACAAAATGTTCCATAGTCATACCTGTAAGGTGAGAGTTACCTAGAAGAAAGTGAGCAATAACCCAGTGGTGCAGCATTAGGAAAGCAGAGCTAGGCTAGATATTGAGGAATCCCTGCCATCCATCAGAGAGCAGTTTAAGGTCAAGTTTAATTACAGAATTGTACAAAGGTTAGAAAATCAATAGAATGGGCAAGTAAACCATAGAAAACTAATAGTTAATAACAGTGAAAGATGAGAGGAATGACAGAGTATTGGCAAAGAAGTCACTAATATGAAGACCAGTACAATACCTCTAGTACAAACAGTCTGAATGGTCGAGCATGGGGCATACAATTAATACAATAGTCAGCAAAGAGTGAAACAATAAAATTACAGAAAGGATCCAAGAACGTTACTAGAGAATTAATTTCCTTGGCAAGTGAGGTACTTGTGGATTACCCAAAAGGTTCCTGAAAACATTTTTTTTTTTTTATCATTTATCACAGACACTGATAGGTATTGTTGAAAATATATTCTTTAGATCCTGCTGATCATTGACAATCCACCAGTCACTACTAATTTCTTTGAAATTTTAAAGAAATTGTATCTTTTCTAGCTAAACAAACCAGAGTCTTTATATGGATACACTTTGGGTTCAGCCAAGCCCATTGAAGCTGGGAAACAAGGTTTCAAAATTGTTTCCCAGCTTCTATGGGCTTGGCTGAACCCAAAGTGTATCCATATAAAGACTAAGGTTTGTTTAGCTAGAAAAGATACCATTTCTTTAAAATATCAAAGAAATTAGCAGTGACTGGTGGATTGTCAATGATCAGCAGGATCTAAAGAATATATTTTCAACAATACCTATCAATGCGTGAATAAATGATCCAAAACATGTTTTCAGGAGCCTTTTTCGGTGATTCGCAAAGTACCTCACTTAAGAAAAAGTAATTCTCTAGTAATGACACTGCTCTAAGACCTGCTGGCAAAACAGGTTGGCCCCAGGTTAGCAGTCTGGTGTGAAAGAAACATTAAAAAGAGTCCTCCTACTTACAAAGTAACCTTTGCCTTTTTTTCTGTGAAGATGCTCCTAACACACCATCCCTACTTATAGAGTAACTTTCACCTTTACTTCTTGTGAAGATACTGACACAGCCAAGTCCATCACAATTACCTCTATTCAGTTAAAAGGAATGCTCCTTCTGCCTGCAGTCACTCCATCCTGAGGTTGCTTGTCAACTAACATACCAAGAGATCCACCTTTAAGAGGCAGGCCTCAATTATCTCCTGGAGGTAGTTCTTTCTGCTGACTCAGTGAAAGGGTCAGCAGGTTGGCAGATCTACTGGATCACGTTTTCCACCTAGTTCAGTAATCCTGTTACCTGGGCTGTGCATATTCCAAACCTACTGAGTAAAGTGACACCAGGCTACCCCGAGGGAATATAGTAACACCCCCAACCGCTTGAAAACTGGTTGTAGGGATGTCCTGGGTCCTGGTGTAAAAACGCCAGAGGGTCGCTATGGTACCGGGAAGAGCAGACTCTTACTTCCGTGCCTCCAAAGAAAAGAACAGTAGGGACAAGGCTGAATCTCTTCTCTTAGGAAGGAAAAGTGGGTGATCATGAATGACCAGTCCAATGGAGACACAGCATGCACGCACTCCAGATCTGGGTGATATGTCAAGGAATTACTCCTCTATCACCCTTCTCGCTTTCAAATACCAACTTTCACATACTGTTACTTCTTAGCCTTCTTGTGGAGGGAGGTCTTCCACACCTTCCTCCTCTTACAGTCTGAGGAGGAATAGAGAAAGATGAGAAAAAGAAAGGGGAGAAAAAGGCAGAACAGAAAGCAGTGAAGAACACGGTACGTTTATCTTCTGTTACTGCTTCCCAAGGTGAAGCAAATGCTATAGCAATTGATTCTTGGTACACTGCTGTTAGGTTCAAGGGTTTGGCTTTCATCAGATGTTTAATAAAGATAAAAAGGAAGTTTACCTGAGATGACCAATTCAGGCCACAAGCTCCACAACTCCATTTGGTTGTAGTTCTTGTCAGCAGCAGGCAACAGGGTAGAAGTGGGAAGCAAGACTAAGACGGGGGAACAAACTCCACACTTCCAAATGCCTTGAACACTACACTTTGTCCACTAAAATGATGTCTCCTCCTCACTAGTGAGGAGAAGGACAGGGAGAAACTACCACTCATGGAGGGAGAGAAGTTGTAGCTACCAGGGAAATAAAGATGCCAAATACAAGGAGTGGGCTTAATGATAGAAGCACACAAGAAACATACTCACAATCTATTGCATCCAGTGCATTTGTGTTGGTCATCCTCATGAGATGCAGAATTCACATTCACCATCATGCCTAACATACACACAACAAAGACAAAGGGCAGAAACCATTCACTAAAAATCGAAGTCTCAAACACTGCCATAAAGAGAGCATGAGTAATGTGTATACACACAGCACTGATCGAAAATGATGCCCTACATACTGTGCGCACAGGCAATTACCCACAAACCCTGAACAAGGAAAATTGTCAACTGTGAAACTATTTCCAAGCTTCAACTGGTCCGAGCTGTGCCTAAATTGTATCCATATCCAGACAAGGGGTTGTACCCTTTAGAAGCAAATGTTGACTGAAGATATTTCCTTCAAAAAAACCTTTATTGAGCACAATTTAAAAATGTGCTACTCCAAAATCCCAGATGACTCAGAGAAAATAAATGTCCTGACCAAGTGTGTGAGAAAGAAAGAAAGAGGCAGGCAACTGCTGTTTTTCACTACTCATCCACAAGCTAGTTCAATGTTTTCTACCGAGAATAGGTGTTTCACAAGTTAAAAGTGCTATAGTTAGCGCTCTACATTTATTTAATGTGTGCAAAATAAAGCAATGAATGTCAATCATCATTTATTAAGAATATGTAACCAAATCTTGTAATCTCTACCTCGGCAGATTAGGTCTATATAAAACAAAATTTCAGATTGTGATGCAACATGAATGACAAAAATACATAAAAATGACACATGGCACAGCGGTGGCTCAAATAACCTAATTTTCTAATAAAAAAACTCATCAACAGCACAAATGAACATTACAAGAATTTTAAATAACCATCTTCAACATGATAATTATCATCTAAAATACTGTTAATAAAATTACTAACATTTTCTTCCAAATAAAAGCACCACAGTTCATTGGTAAAATTACTAACACTTTCTTTCGAATAAAGTACCATAGGTCATTACTACAGTAACTACTACAAAAATTATTAAACAACCAAAAATCCACTGTAATAAACAAAATGGATCTTAATGAAAGCTATTTTCTGAATTAGAATGCATCCATCTACTATGATAGCAGTTGTATTTGATGAAAGCATAAAGAACGTTTGAACATTAAAATTAAATTTTTACATACAGGGTCAGTTGCAACACATTAGATATTTCACAAATTACCAAATTTAAAGTTTGTATGTGCTAAATAACCAAATATAGAAAATGTAATAAAATTCAATATCTTGAATACTAAATATAAGGAAATAAATATAATGCAAATCCTCCCTTTTCTAACTATCTCCTGCAGCAATATCTAAAACCATGAAATTGTTTAATCAAAGAAAACCTCAACCTTTTACCTGAACAAACATATGATGTAATTACTAACAAATTACAGTATACGATAGCATTTCCTTGACACATCATACTTGGCACTGACAAAAGTCATAACATTTAAAAACTCACAGAGAAGGAAATCTAAGAATGGAAAGGTGACCTGTAAGTAAACCAGACTTGAATACAGCAAGAGACTTTCTCCAAATCATGTATTTTCTTTCTAATACTGGTAAAGCATTCGGTGTGTGAACTGCATCTGTGCTTGACGCCTGTGTCACTCAATGGTGTGATGGTGAGAGTAACAGAAACTGACTAAAAGATGTGTACCGAGTGCTCTCATGTTATTTCAGCCAACTGCTTTCATGTTACTTTAACCAAACACTTTCATGTTGCTTTAACCAGCAAGGTAAATTGCTTTCACAGCCTCCAGTCATTGAGGCTATAAAGGACTGCTTTCCTGGTGTTAAAAATGCTGAAATAACATGACTGTGCTTATGACAGCATCTTTCATTCAATCACTTAGACCTCTACCATTTCTAAGCTCTTTATATAGTCAAATATAAATTTCACCTTTTAAACACCAACACACATCAATTTTTGGCATACATCTGCTATTCACTGAAGCCATTCCTCATATGGTTTCCCTGTCCTGTTTAGGATGGCTAGTTAGTTGGCAATTTTGGTGGGAGGTATGAAATGTTAATAAGACAGTGCTGTCACTGCCCTTACAGAAGCAGATTTAATGACAGCAAGTCTACGAAACAAGCCGGCGGCAGTCTACCAGCCAACCAGAATAAAATGAATCACTTATGGGAAAGGGTGCTCATTGTTACTGTTCTGTTATAGCTTAGCTCAATTCATTAAACAGTTTATTTTTCAAGGAATGACAATAACACTTATTAGTAGAACACATATTCACTTGTATATAACTGACAGACAAGAGTTATAAGATGATCATCTGCTGTTCAAACAATACATGTAATGTTTATATAGACTATGTTAAATAGCGCACGAGGCACAGTTACTACGGAAGTGAATGTGAATGCAATGATGAAGAATGTTTTGCAGTGCGTTAGGTTGAAAAGCGATCAATTCAGGCAAGCTAGAAGTGTAATTATAAATACTCCTGCATTACTTGCTGGTTGTGGCTGCTAGTCCTAAAGCCTTTTACATTCTGTAAAAACCACAACCAAAAACTGTCAGCATACAACTTTAAAGATAAATAAAAATAAAGGATTGATTTATAAAGAAAAAAAAATGTGAGGTGGGCCAACATATTTCCTGTATTAAACCTATTCAGTACTACATGAAACAAAACTAAAGCTGTTTTAATATTACATTAGGAAACATAAGCAATAAAGCAGCTCTTCCAAGTGAATACAAACATGACTCTACCAGATTAAGCCAGAAGCACTATTCAAAATATTCAAAATAATGTAAACAGCAAAAATTTCAGCATAGGCTAAATTCATACTCCTAAATACCATGAGAAGTACTTCAATCACTGATGATAACTTAAAGAGAATACCTCTGTACATGCAAACAGAAAATGGATGCAGCAACTGCTACTAAATAAAACATTACTCAAGCTGGGTATAGTTATCTTAATACATTACTCAAGCTGGGTATAGTTATCTAAAATGTGTCTGAGACAGGTGGCAAAATACAATAAAATCTTGGAAGAAAATAAATATGTGAATTGTTCTAGATTTTGCTTCTGCATATCCCAAGCTACTTATTACATCTGCAGATTTTTAAATTTAAAGTCAAACAGCATCAATTCCTATACATGCGAAGTATATCTTTCTAAACCTGTCAATCCAGAGTAAGACATCTCCAATAAACAAAATTTACATAACCCTATATACTTATCAAGATCATTTTCCCTTGTAATTCTAAATCCCAAATTCCCAAAAATCATCATACTTGAAGCAAACCCTGTGATTCCCAAGTGTATTTATGGGCTTCTTGTACTCCACATATATATGCAATGAAACACAACAGAGAAATACTGCAAAGTCCTTGACCATGAAGTCAGGATATCAAAATGAAAACACTAGTAATTTTTTTAATACAATAATGTTGAAACCAATGTCTTACCAGCCACTATAATTCATGTTACAAAACAAAATGTTTTTTTTGGACTAGAAGTCTGTTAGGAAGAAAAACATACAACAAACGCGGAAGCACTTACCTAGGAGAAACTTTGGCACCGTCAGGACCACCTGTATTATTGGCTTTGTACCCTGACTTCTGAATTTTCTTGGATAATCTCAACACCCAGTTCTGCAAAAACAAAAAGCAATTTTATAGTATAGTACCCTGTATAGCAAACTCTTGAGTTTTCCTACTATTTTCCTACACAGCAAATGTCTGAAATTCAGATTCAGGGAGAATACAGTTAAATTTCAAAGTTCTTCTGTGTCTGGCCTGAAGGATAAGCTTTAAAATAAAAGATAAAATCTATAAAGTACTTCATACAATTTCATACAGTAAAGCAACAGAACTTATCATTTCACTAACCTGCTGTTCATCAACAGATGGAGCCAAAAGCAACAACTCCTTTGCAGTATTTAGATCATAACTTATTTTACATGGGGCGACAAGTTCTTCCTTGCGCTCAAGGTGATCTCGATGAATTTTCATGCGACATCCTGAAAGGGCAGATCCCATATGAATAATCCAATCAAGAAACTAAACAAACGTATTCAAAGCTAAGATCCCTGCAATTTTCACAGTGATCCACTTAAAAACCGCTCACAAAAACAATAAACCAACTAGAGAACAAGCAATATCACGATAACTATAAAAATGATATTTTTATGATAAAATAAAGTTTTGTACATACTTACCCGGCAGATATATACTTAGCTATAGTCTCCGACGTTCCCGACAGAATTTCAAAACTCGCGCACACGCACAGGTAGGTCAGGTGATCAACCATACCCGCCGCTGGGTGGCGGGATAGGAACCATTCCGTTTTCTAATCAGATTTTCTCTTCCACCTGTCTCCTGAGGGAGGCTGGGCGGTTATCAATCGTATATATCTGCCGGGTAAGTATGTACAAAACTTTATTTTATCATAAAAATATCATTTTTGTACATGCAACTTACCCGTCAGATATATACTTAGCTGAATGGCACCTTGGAGGAGGCAAGAGACAGAAAATAACTAAAAAAACGGGAAACAACATATGTTGTAGGATAAACAAAAACCATGGTTCTTACCTGATTGGGCAGAAGACTTCATGGATACTGTCTATGAGTCTGCTTGCCTCAGGAGCTTCAGCGAGGATGTGACCTGTGACTGACATCCCTTCTGGATCGTGCCAATGGGGATGACCCACTAACATGGCAGAGCCTATAGCGGATCGTGTCAAAGGGGGCTGACCCACTTACATGACCGAGCCTACACCTGAATCATTTCAATGGGGCTATCCTCTTACATGACAGAGCTAGGTGTCCATACAAAATACAAGGAACATGACAACCAATCCCGACCACCTGACCAATCCTAACCTTGTTAGTGATAAGAATTGAAAGGGAAGCATAATTCCATCACCCTCTTTCAACCAACCATAAAAACACACACCACCAAGCCTTAAAAACAACTGAATTAACTAAACTAAATAGGATTGGATTCAGCTCCCTGTCCCAGCACTGAATCCAGAGATACGTAAGCTCCTAGAGAGAAGCACTTATCATACGTTACTCTAATATCTCGTAAGTAATGAGATGCTAACATTGAATTACACCTCCAATAGGTTGCCTCTATAATAGACTGGAGAGACAACGTCTTGTGAAAAGCCAAGGATGTAGCAATGGCTCTCACTTCGTGTGCTTTCACTCTAAGGAGCTTAAAGTGCTCATCTTCACACGAGATATGCGCTTCCTTGATGACGTCCTTAATAAAAAAAGGACAGCGCATTCTTTGAGATCGCTTGCGTGAAGGATTCCTGACAGAGCACCAAAGACTTTCAACCGATCCTCCCAGTAATTTCTTCTTTTCTAAATAGAATTTAAGGCTCCTGACAGGGCATAGAGTCCTCTCCAACTCATGTCCCATCACAGAAGAAAGACCTTTTAATTCAAAGGTTCTTGGCCACGGTTTAGAAGGATTCTCATTCTTCGCTAGGAAGAATGGTTTAAAGGAGCATATAGCCTAACCTTCCTTAAAACCAACTTTGCCGTCTAAGGCTTGTATTTCACTTATTCTCTTAGCTGAGGCAAGGGCAAAGAGGAAAAGTGACTTCCTGGTGAGATCCCTGAAGGAAGCTTGATGAGGAGGTTCGAATTTTTAGACATTAAGAATTTCAAGACTATGTCTAGATTCCAACTGGGAGGTTTCAAGTCATGAATTTTGACGTTTCAAAAGACCTTATAAGGTCATGAAGGTCTCTGTTTTCCGAGATATTCAGATCTCTGTGTCTGAAAACTGAAGATAACATACTCCTGTATCCTTTAATTGTGGATACAGCGAGGTTGCAATGTTCCCTCAGGAAGATAAGGAAATCAGCAATGTTTGTCACAGAGGTACTGGAAGAGGATATCTTATTGGTCCTGCACCATCTTCTAAAGACCTCCCACTTCGACTGGTAGACGCGAAGGGTTGAGGATCTCCTGGCTCTTGCTTTGTGCGAAAAACCCTTCGCTCTGACCAGACCTTCGATAGTCTGAAGGCAGTTAGACTGAGAGCGGGAGATTCTTGTGGAATCTGTTGAAGTGGGGCTGTTTGAGAAGATCGTTCCTGTGTGGAAGCGATCTTGGAAAATCTACTATCCATTCCAGTACCTCTGTGAACCAATCTTGAGCTGGCCAAAACGGAGCTACCAGGGTCAGTCTCGCGCGCCTTCCGACGACGCAAACTTTCTTACCACTTCTCCCAGGATCTTGAATGGGGAAAAGCATACCCGTCTAATCCTGTCCAATCTAGGAGAAGACTGTCTATTGCAACCGCTCTCGGGTCCGATATCGAGAGCAGTAGTTTTCTAGCCTTGCATTCCAGTGGGTTGCAAATAGGTCGATATTCGGCCTTCCCCACAGGTTCCACAGTCTTCGCAGACTTCTGAATGGAGAGTCCACTCTGTGGGAAGGACCTGATCCTTCCTGCTGAGAAGGTCGGCCCTCACATTCCTCTCTCCTGTACAAATCTGGTGAGGAGTCTGATCCTCCTCTCCTGAGCCCATAACAGCAACGCTTTTGCCGTTTCGTAAAGGGAGAAGGAGTGTGTTCCTCCCTGTTTTCTTATATAAGCCAGGGCAGTAGTGTTGTCTGAGTTCACTTGGACTACTTGTCCTGAGACAAGGAACTCGAACTTGATGAGAGCCAAGTGTACTGCTGATAGCTCTTTCTTGTTGATGTGCCAGTTCACCTGGTCTCCCTCCCAGGTGCCTGACACTTCTCTCGACCCTAGTGTTGCCCCATCCCGACTCGGAGGCCTGAGAACAACACTAGGTAGGGCTCTGCAACTGAAGAGACAGTCCTTTGCATAATTTTCGAGGGTCTAACCACCAGTTGAGATCCTCTTTATCTTGTCCGAAATTTGGAACAAAGTTGCTAAGTCCTGAGACTTCTGGTCCCATCTCTCCTTTAGGTAAAACTGAAGAGGTCTCAGATGAAGTTTTCCCAAGGAGACGAACTGTTCCAGCGAGGAAATGGTCCCCAGCAGACTCATCCACTCCCTCGCCGAACAATGTTTTCTCCTTAGAAAAACTGTCACCTTTTCTATGCAGCGATCTATTCTCTCTGGGGATGGAAAGGCTAGAAAAATCCCGAGAATCCATCAGAATCTCCAGGTAAACAATGCTCTGCTGAGGAACAACCTGGGATTTCTGTAGGTTTACTAATAGTCCAAGGGACTGTGTCATATTTAGGGTGATCGACAAGTACTCAGACAACTGTCCTTTGATTGAGCTCAATCAGCCAATCGTCGAGATACATTGATATCCTCACTCCCTCTAAGTGAAGCCAGCGTGCCACATTCCTTAAGATGCCCGTGAACACTTGGGGGCCGTCGAAAGACCAAGCACAGGGACCTGAATTGAAAAACTTTTCCCGAATCACGAACCTCAGGAACTTTCTTGACGAGGGATGAATGGGAATGTGGAAGTAAGCATCCTGCAGGTCCAGGAGACCATCCAATCCCCTGGACGAAGAGCTGCAAGAACCGAAGAGGTAGTCTCCATTTTGAATTTCGCCTTGATTACGAAGAAATTCAGGGCGCTACATCCAGAACCGGTCTCCAACCCCGAGGATTTTGGAACCAGAAAAAGACGGTTGTAAAACCCGGGGAATGGAGGTCTTGAACTGTTCTATTGCTTCCTTTTCTAACATTTGTTCCACTGCTAGAAAAAGAGCCTGGAACTTGATGGGATCCCTGTAGCTGGCGGATAACTCCTGGGAGTTGATGTTAAAGGAGGACTTTCCCTGAAGGGGATAAGGTAGCCTCTTCTTAAAATGGAGAGGGACCAGTCGTCCGCCCCTCTGTGCCCAGACCTCGGCGAATTGTAGCAGTCTGGCACCCACTGTCGCCTGGAGTACTTGTTCTTCATTTGGTCCTTCTGATAGGACGAGAGAAGACCTTCCTCTTCTCTGGTCTTTTGCTCCTGAAGGAGGATCTGGACGGCACCACCTCGAAAGGGCTCCTGAAAGGGAGCCTTCACCTTCTTGGCGAAAGGGACGGCAGGTCTGACCCTCTTCGATGACTGGGCCAAAAGGTCCTGTGTCGCCTTTTCAGATAACGAACGAGAAATCTCCTTCACCAAATTTTGAGGAAAAAGGTGAGGAGAAAATGGAGCAAACAGAAGAGAGGATCTCTGAAGAGGAGACACAGACTTCGTGAGGAAAGAGCTGAATACTGACCTCTTCTTCAGAATAGCAGCTCCAGAATAAGGCAGCGACTTCCATGGAACCATCCTCACTGCTTTGTCCAAGCAAGACAAAACACTCACTGAAGTCATCCATACACAGGAATTCGGGATCCCGAGTCCTGTTGGCCAAAGCTCCAAGAGACCAATCCATAAAGTTGA
The DNA here is from genome assembly GCF_040412425.1 of Macrobrachium rosenbergii. Lineage (NCBI taxonomy): Eukaryota > Metazoa > Arthropoda > Malacostraca > Decapoda > Palaemonidae > Macrobrachium > Macrobrachium rosenbergii. The sequence continues at coordinate 34,723,743 of NC_089741.1, forward strand.
AGACCTCCACAACTCTAAAAGACCCTTGAGGAGATGGTCCATTTCACTCATTCCCAAGTCGCCTTGGCTGAAGAAAGGGAAAGTCTCCTGGAGGAGTCAACCAGATTAGAGAAATCTGCGTCAGCTGATGTGGGGAGCCCCAACCCCATAGGCTCCTTGGTCTCATACCACATTCCTGATTTTCCCAAAAGTTTCAAAGGAGGGAAAGAGAAAACCGTCTTGCTTGCATCCTTCTTACATTGCATCCACTCCCGACTCCTTTAAAGGCCTTCCTCATCGAAATCGTAGGGGCGATCTTGACGAAAGAAGAGGGTCTAGTTGACTTGGTGCTGTCCCACAAAGATCCCGGAGAAGGAGGGGCAGCATGACAAAGAGAATCTCCAAACTCCTGAATCAGAACCGAAGCCAACCGCTTGTAATCCAAACTCCAGCGTCCTTAGGAGAATCCTCTTCTGAAACTTCCTCCAAAGCAGCAGGCGGAGAGGAAGGCTTAAGAGAAGAAGAGCGCCTATCAGGCGAAGCGAGCCTGGAAGGAGAAGCACTCCTGTCCAACGAAGAGCGCCTACCAGGAGAATGGCGCCTGACCCCGGACGGGCGCCTGACAGGAGAGGGGGTCCTGTCCACTGATGAGAGCCTTCCAGGAGAGGAGGCCCTAAAACGAGGGCGCTTGGTAGGAGAGCGGCGTCTGCCGGAAGGAGGAGCTTGCCTAAGACGAGCGCCTGCCCAAAGGAGAAGTACAGTGAGGCGAATGTGCGCCTGGAAGGAGAGCGCTTCTCTCCGATGACGAGCGCCTGGAAGAAGTGCGCCTGCTGGGAGACTGGCGCCTGTTCGGCGAAGAGCGTCTACGAGACGAAGAAAACTTGCTAGAAGAAGGAAGCTTGGCAGGAGAAGAGCGACGAGTTGAAGACGAGAGCTTCCTGGAACTCTTGACAGGAAGAAAGTCATCCTTCCTACGAGAAGAGGAGTCCTTAGCAAGAGATCCAACAAGCGCCGATAACTGCTCCTGGAGGCCGATCAAAATCTTCTTCGTCGAATCCTTCACCCCTGCTGGAGAGGAGGAGGGGGATCTACGAGCTCTCTTCCTGACAATAGGAGAATCCTCCGGGAAGCGCTCAGGGCTCGAGTCCAAAAGCTCTGCTCTAGGAGCCTTCCAGGATCTCTTCAGAGGGCGCGACTCCTCAGCCGAACTCCAACCACGTCTCGGAGAAGACGCAGCCAGACGACGAAACACTTTTTCAGGATGCCTTTCTATGGCGATCCAAGGCAGCCTGGGACGCAACTACAGGATCTGCCGGCGGGACGCCTGATCGTTGGGGATGCTCTACATCCTCCCTGCGGCTTTCGACATTCCTCCTCCACTGGTCCTGGGAGTTTGGAAGAGGTCTAGGCCTGGAGCAATGCGGAACCGATCAGACGCCCCTCCACTACACTGGGGACACTGCACATATCACTGTCACTCTTACCTTCCTTCATCGCACGCAGTTGCGATTTCATCTAAGAAGTTCCGCTTTCATCGCAGCCATTTCAGAGGACGAATCCACAGGTTCGATGAAGGAGAAGGGGCTGAAACCAAAGGATTAGGAGAGTCTACTGGGTTAATCTCTAAATCGTGCTCAGCAGAGCGAGACCTACTCGAGCTTCTGGAGGAAGCCTTCCTAACTCTATCCTTTTCAAGCTTCTTCAGATAAGAAGACAAAACCTTCCATTCTTGATCAGACAATTTCTCACACTCCTTGCACCTATTGTCCAAGAACAATCATTCCCCTACACCTCATACATACAGTGTGAGGGTCTACCAAGCTTTCGCAACCTCACCTTACATTCTTGCCTAGCACACACACGGAACACAGGCGAAACATTAACGCCAGACATCTTAATGAACAATCCAAAGCAAATCCAAAAACAGTCCACAATAGCGTATGCCAAACCAAAGATCCAATACGTCACCAAAATCAGGCCAAACAGATCCTCAGCAAGCGAAAAACGAAAATCAAAGCAGGAGGAACCAACAACAGATGTTGCCGGAACCAGCGACAGAGAAAATCTGATTAGAAAATGGGAATGGTTCCCTATTCCGCCACCCAGCGGGTATATGGTTGATCACCTGACCTACCTGTGCGTGTGCCGAAGTTTTGAAATTCTGTCGGGAACGCCGGAGACTATAGCTAAGTATATATCTGATGGGTAAGTTGCATGTACAAAATTGAATTTTCTTGATCTGTAAGCATTAACAACAAATTTTCTATTTCAATGACACAAAGAGTGTGTAAAAGAAGCTGGAACTTACATCTTTTTTATAACCTTTGTGGGTCAGTTATAGTAACTCAAGTCCTGGGTTGATCCCAACATGAGGTAGAAACTCCACATGTGACTATGCAATGAATTTCATAGCATTAATGTTATAATGTAACACAGTCACACTTTCGGTAAATAAACGTTTCATAATAAACTATTAGATTGCAAAAACTTACTTCTGCATTCCAAGGCTGGAGGAGGCTTTAAACATATGCCACAAATGTCGCTGACAAACTTCACAGTTAGTGGGCATATGAAAAGTTATAGCCAAAAATTCATGGCCTTTGTGGACTAGAGTCCCTGCTTTGTCTGGACCTGCACCTCATGCAATGCAAGTGGACCACCAGGGTTATCACCAGGTTTACGACTCTCCCCTTCACCAGCATACAGGAGCTGTGTGCAATTGAGGAATTGCAAAAGAAAAACGATTATGTACTTTTGTAAACTGAAAATTTATGTTTCATTGTAAGATTAAAATCAACAAAAATAATTTCTGTTTTAAACAAGTTCCTCTAGTTAGGTGGTTTTCACTGCTATATCATTTGGTCCAATTTATCACAAATGCCACAAAGCTATTGAAGATTATCAAAATACTAAAATATCGGCTATTAAAACTAAAGACAACGTAAATCCTTACCTGAAATATTCTGGGTATATCACGGGCATCTGCTCTTATAACATCACCTTGAGTCACAGAACGCACATGAAAAAGTTTTCTGTGGATAGCAGATAACCAAAATGAAGTGAAGTAAACAACTGGTTTATCATTAGCTTAAATGACTGTGAAACATCAGAATGTTTATAGCTTACATGGAAACAATAAAGTCAGATCTAACCCAACAACAAGAGTGACAATTAATCTATTTGCTTTTGGTGAATAATATACTAAAGTATCATAATTAATCTATTTAGATCATATAAACAGTGGGTTCTTAACTTACACTTGATTTATGGAATCCAGAATAAACTAAAATTTTAATAGTTTTTCATGAGAATTAATGGTACTAGCCACAGCTGTGTTTCACAGCTGCACAGTTTCTCTAATAAAGTGGTTTAGTTTCGCAACAAACCCTTAACCCAAATACTGTAAATCCAATATTCATGGTCTCAATGTTCCAGACCATGCAATCTGTTCTAACAGAGAAGGTTGGTACAGTAGCACTACCAATGTGCCATCTAACCCAAATATTCACAGCAACCAACAGCTTCACTTTACTACGATCTGCAGTGCTTTACACAGCTTGGTCGAGTGCCCCAAAATGTATCTGTATCATCTTTGACACTAACTGGCAGAAGCAGCTGACAAAATTCTCAACCACAAAATCCAATCTATAGCTACTGCAACTTTGCTCATCCCAAATCAACAAGTCAGGTGGTTTCACAGGATGGAGGGTGGCACACTCAGACATCAACCTCCTTTTTAAGTACCCAGCCTTGACCTGGATCATCTTGTCAGTCATCGACCTACATTTGATTTTACATCCTCTTGCCAACATCATTATGAAGAACGATCCTGTCTTCCTGCAACCTAATGGACTCCATTCTGCCTCCATTACACATGTCACGGAGTTTTCTAGCAAGCCTGACTATGGAACTAGGGTGGTGGGAAATGCCACTGTGCCTTGTTCAACCTAGGTGCCAGACACAGAGTAGAAGGATCAGGGATCACCAGCAACCAAGGCAATAAACAAATCTGAATAGCCAGCAGCAACATCTCCCCCCACCAACTCCAAAAAGGATTTATCCTATTAAGTCTTTCAGATCTATCCCAAACTGGAGGCAGCAAAGGGGACTTTTTAGCATCCACTAACCCGCAAGATGCCCATCTATCCATCTTCAAGGAAATACCTTCATTTTGTTTGGCAGGTAGGGTTATGCAGTCTACAGTTCTGCTTTGGCCTGGTGACAGCACTTCACTCTAACTGTAGCACTACTGCACAGAAACAGACTCCAAGTGAAAAGATACTTGGATAACTGGTTAGTTGTGGTATTGTTACTAGAGGTGCTATATCACATACTCACGGACTTCTTGAGTCTGCATATCAACTGGGAGAAGTAGACCTGCCACCACTGGGATAGAGATAGATACAGAATGAGTGCTAGTTCAGCCAACACAGGGCAGGATCCAGAGATGGTGACTGCTTGACGCATTAGTTTCTTTGTATCCCAAATCCTTTATCAAAGATTTGGCAATCTCTGAACAGAAATCTTATCTCCCTAAAAATAAAATGTTGGTCACATGCAGCCACATGTCGGTGCTGCTTTACTTCCTATCTTAGAAAATGTCAGGGAATATCTGTTAAGGAGTCAAGATGCACAGAACCTCAGAATGGAAGTACCTCTGGTTCCTCAAGCCCCCAAAAGCATTGCTTTTCACAGGCATCTATCATCCGGGACAGAGCACCTACTGAACCTTCCTGTAGCAACAATTTGGTCAATGCCAAGAAGAATCACCACATAAATTTTCTGATGCTGAAGGCTGTCCCTCTGGGTCTTTTGTCTTTCATCCCACACACAAGAGGCAGCACATCAGGTGCAATGATGGATAACACTCGTTGCGTCCTTCAGTAACTAATTGTTAGGTTTACATATTTATGAGTAAAAATGTTATTTAATTGAAAAAAAAAATAAAATAAATAAAAAAATAAAAAAATAACTAAGATTACAACCTTAAAGTTAAGTGATGCAGGTAGTCATTGATTCTACACCTTTACTGATTTCATAAAATATCAAAGATACGGAACTGGAATATAAGATTTAGGCCAGAGGCCAAGCACTGGGACCTATGAGGTCATTCAGCGCTGAAAGGAAAATCGAGAATACAGTAAAGGAGGTTGTAAAGGTGTAACAAGTGGAAAACCTCAGTTGCACTATAAAACAATCGTTCAGAGAGGGTGGAAAGTAAGACAGTGGGAGAATATGAATGGAGGTATAGTGAAAGGAGTGAGTAGCAGCTAGGGACCAAAGGGACGCTGCAAAGATCCTTAAGTAATGCCCACAGTGCACAGCGTGAGGTGCACTAATGGCACTAGCCCCCTACGGTACATATTTTTCAATATGCTTACCAAATTACTGAGTTAATGAAATTTACTTTTCTATGAAACTTCAGTAAATTCTTCATGGATTCACAATTCGGAGCAAAGTGTTTATAATTCAAATGCTAAATATTACAAATAAAAGAAAACTGTCAAAAATGAATGTAAATATATATTTTTTTTAAATCTGAACCATCCCATGTAGCTTATTAATATAGGCACTACTGAAAAGAAGACAACTCCAGATATTAAATCTACAAACTAGCAAAAAGAAGATAATTATATTTATTCTAGGACCAAGTACAGCAACATGATGACCTGTTAATTACAATTTTCCATGTGTGGTGGAGGGAGGAGGAAGCACAACAGCGAACAGTATACATAAAAGCTGACACAAGATCAAAAATAAAAAATCACTTTCCTCCTGAAAGATAAAAACAAGTAGTACTTACGTAAGATCTAGAATAAGGACGGGATCAGAATTTTGCTTATCATTTTCAGAATTGTAAAAAATAATCTTCCTGGACGAAACAACAACGTACTGCTTTCTCCAACCATGACGCTTAATATTTTGTTTATTGGGTACAGATAACCATCCTTCTAGACGATATTCTGAAGAAAAAAATTATAATGATGATAATAATAATAATAGTATTACATTTAAAAAGCTACTTGCCAGTTTGATTAAAAATTTTTAATACAGTAATATAAGGTCATTTTAATCTACATACCCATTTCATCCAGATCATTATCTGCACCGCTGCTCAGAGATGCCGCCTCACTATTGACATTGGCTAATTTACAAGTGAGTGCCTCAATTTCTGAATCTTTAGAATCAACCTCCATTTGTAGTCGAACTTTGGACTGATTCTCTTAGATAGTAGAGCCTGAAGATCTTGAACTTCCTTTTGGTACTTGCTTACCATCTGAGAAAAACTTGTCACGTTCCTGTAACAAATTGAATGAAATTAGTATAAGACCATAATGAATCTAGCTGTTATTTAGGTGTGGTGAAACTTTATCTCATAAGGGATTAGTAAGTTTGCTGATTTAAAAATCTATCAAGGGTCTACTCATTTCTAGGTAAACTATAATAAACTTGTTCAGTCAAGACATCTTGTTGCTCTCAAACAGTCTCCGAATGATGGCTTACTCAAGATGAAAAATTATTAAAAAATTTCAAATTTTGAAGCACTCTAACAACTGAAGGATGGAAAATTCTGGAAATGTTTATTTTCAAATAGTACAGTGTACATTCTAATAACTCTAACACTCCTACAATCCAATATAATATCAGAACCAAAGGAAAAATTTGACTAACTAATTTATCAGAGCACACACAAACAAGTTTGTCTGTATATAACATTTGGGTGCACGAGTGTGTGTTTGTGAGTGTAAATTAGTATGTGTTTCTCATGTGTCATGCCTGGCTGCAGCAGTAAGTACAACCTCTTTTATTCATACACATACATACAACCATCATACAACACAAAGAACCCATTTATAATGTACTGCATTACCATCATAATTCAAAATGAACTATCTTTCAAGAAAGGAACAAGCTTAACAATAAACAAACAAATACAGTATTCCCATACAAAGCTGTAGTAACTATGAACAACAGCTACCATAGTTAATTCTTGCTGCAACTTTCTGCATTCCTTTTCTTTCCTTCTAAGTCACTTGCCGACGCTTTGGGCTTGCGGTTGGCAGGCAAGTTCTCCTTATGTGCCATGATCTCCGCTAACTTATTGACAGCCTGCATTTTCAAGAGTTGCTCCTGCTTGAGTTGTTTGCTGATCTTGTCTATGCCGTCTTTGTGTTCTGCTACGACTTTCTTGTTTTCTGGAGTAAACAAACAATGACTCAAAACTAAACTAAAGTCTTACCTTGATTTTCTTATTTAATAGTTCAAATTTGATTTTCTTATTAAATAGTTCAACTTTACCAAATTTTTCTTATTAATAATGGCAGACTAGCATTGCTGTTCTGAGTAATTTAACAAGATGAGTAACTAAATAAAAAATATACAGGTAAAGTATTTCTGTCTATTTATCTAATCAACTTCATGTTATATTTCTGTCTATTCATCTAACAAATTTTCTGTTAGATATCTACAAAACTGTATAATTTTGAGCACATGCAAAAAGCTTTTCAACCATCATGTTATGTAATCTTCAATATATGAACCTCTTTACTGTATGTTTCTATATTTTCCAGTATCACATTCATTTGTTAAGGGAGTATTTGAACCATGCCACTTATTCAATATTCTCAACAAATCAGTCTTCAAATGTCAATTAAAAGGTAAAAGTAGAAACAGAAGTTAGAACTCAAGAAGGAAAAGGGCAAAGGGAATGAACTCAATTGTGGATACACTGGAAGAGATAGATTAACCATACATACAATTAGGAGTAGTACTATATTCCATTAAAAAATTTATATTGACTCTGGAGATGCCCAACTACAAAATGTCAAGATTTATAAAGTGTTGTTAGAAAACTATATACAGCGTACACCAAAACTAACTTACTAAGAGTGAATTCTTAAAAATCTGGGGAAAAGTTGTTTATCCCATACTTAAAATGGTTTGAACATATGACAATGTGACAGTTGGTGCAATAAACTAGAAAAGTAGTAAAGCTAATGTATGGTGTCATGAGGCAATGTGAAATACTTCCTGCCATAAAAGGGAAATAAATGTTACTGCTGTAACATGCTTCTCCAACCCCTACCTTTGTGATCATCTAAGTATGATGATCCAACCCAAGGTTAGATATAAATGATATTTTGGCAAAAGCAACAACCACTTAAGGAAATAGGTCTATATTATGTGAGAGTGCTTTGGATAGTTTTACAACTTCTAAGGAGATGTATCTACAGTCTGTGGAAAAGCTTTACTGCACAACTAAGCGAAAAACTAAGCTCACCTTCTTCTAGGCTTTGAACTTGCGCATTTAATGCCTCCTTTTCTTGTTTTATATTCTCAAAGGTCTTACTTAATTCCTCTTCTCTTGCTTTAACCTGAAATTGAAAAATTTTATGTAAGGTTATGTACCCATAAGGTGAATAAACCATTTGTGAAACTGCAAAACAGCTATGGTAATTCCTCAAAGCAAAACCAGCTTGTGAAGACTGAAACCACAATAGCACAGAAAACAACTATTTACCTCATTATATGCAGTTTCTTTCTCTGACATGTCTGACTCATGTTTTGATAACAAATCCCTGATCTCTAATTCTTTCACAGTTTTTTCTTTCTCCAGCTCTGCCACAGTCTCTTCTGCAATTGAGCGCGCCAATGTTTCAGAGTCTGCTCTAGCTACTGCCAACTGCAACTGGTGTGTCAAACTAGTTCGCTCTTCTTCGAGTTCCATCACTTGCCGTGTTTTTCATCCACTTCTTCATGGAGTTCGCGAACTTGAGTCTTGTAGAGTGTCTGTAAAATATAGAAAATGTCATGAGAGAGAGAGAGAGAGAGAGAGAGAGAGAGAGAGAGAGAGAGAGAGATTTTTTTTATATGACTGGTTGCTGTTACCTACTTCAGGCTTTTAATTAATTCTTTCTAAAAGCATAAAGGTAATTTTTTCATATATAGTGACCAATCCTCTTTTTTGGCAGGCTTTTGACTCAAGAATCAACATAATCAGAAGATTTTGACAAAGAGAACTACTCAAGAAAACAAAGCACTTCATTTTACAAAGGAAATTTCCCCAAACTATCTGCAGCTGTGCCCATGAAGAGGAACGCAAGTGCTTTACATACAACGATCTATGACAATAAAAATGAGGCACTCGAAATACTCACTGAAAAATACTGTTCAGCTTCTAGAGTGTCCTGAAGCTCCCTCATTTGCACATCGTCAACAGACTTCTGAGTTTTGAGTTTGTGCAGCTCTTCCTCCAGATTGGATCGCATCTCTTTCAGTTCTTCAAGGTCCCGCATCAACTGTTTCTCCCTCGTGCGCAGGAGAGACAATTCTGATGTCTGGGTCTGAAGATCACTTGCAATTGTTGCTCGTTTTTCACTTTCAGTTTCAATTTGTTTCTGAAGCGTTTTCACCTGCAACATGGATATAAATTATAAGCAATTTCAATCACACAAATAATTATATCTGTTTTATGACAAAAAAGGTTAGGAAGGGAGAGAATTAACTACAAAATAACCTCTCAAAGTTCTTTAAGAGTTTATGATAAAATAGTTGCAATGCCAAAGTACAAATTTGGGCCAACTCATTAAAATCAAGTAAACGAACCTTTTCACACTCCTGCCTGTGCTCCCCTTCTAACTTGTTGAGCTGCTGTTGCAACTGCCTGTAATCAACGCTCAACATAGAATTCTGACGTTCTTTCTCTTGACTAGATGCTTCCGCTTGTTGACGCTTTTTGTTTCTCTTCATCATTCAGGCGCTCCTGCAATGCTGTAAATAAAATGAAAATACATAGTATACCACTCATAAGTCCTAAAATATCACTCTGCAAATTATCTTTGAAATGTTACACACACACACACAAATCTCTCTACAGTACATAGTGTAGTAAAAAATTCTCAACTTCCCTTGGGCTTGCCTAAAAAGATCTGCATTATCAAATAGTATGAGATGGAAGATTTGCTTTTATTCTGCCTTTATATTTTTTGTCTCAAAAAATCATAGCAATTTATTAATTTAAAGATAAAAATACTGTTGTCAGGAAATTAGGAGAAAGCCTACATGACAAATCTACAAGCGTGGAGTTCAAGGGAAGTTTCAATGAATATGTATGGTACTGCTTAATTAATTATAGGCTTTTTATCCTTTCTCTTTATCTTCTCCTTTTCATCTTACCACCTACCTGCATAACTTATTTCATTTAACCTTGCTTCAATTTTCACCTCTCACTACAGAACAAAACCCTTAGGCAGATTTCATAATAACTAAGGAGTTTGGTAGTTTCCCTAACAAGTACATAACTTTACAAGTAATACCTCACTGGAAAAATCAATACCTGCCAAGGCTTGAGCACTTGTCTGGTGGTTTGTAGGGGCAGCAGAATTGGCCTCCCGCAGGGCTTTTGCCTCCTGCTCATACCTATTTGTCATACTTCTTAACTCCAATTCCAGAGATGTTTTGTCCTTTTCTAATTGAACTAAACGATCAGACACCTTGTCAGCTTCTTTCCGGGCCAAAGTTTCTCTCTCGAAAGCAGTTTCAAGCTGAAAGCCATGAAGTTATTTTAAGTCCATCGTGGAACAGTGTGATTTGAAATATTGATAAAAATATGCAAAGAACTCAGTTTCATAAGCAATATCTCAAGAACATTTCAAGTTTACAGTTTATGTTTCACAGCGCCAACCAGACAGCGATACCTACCTTAGCTTGCAAAGCCTGAATTTTATTTTCTGCATGAGCAAAAGATCAGTCTGATGATTCTTCTGAGCTCTCTCTTATCCAGGAGTGCTTGTAAGTTTACCAAATCACACTCAAGGGTGTCTCTAATGTCTGAATCCCAGCCAACTTGTCCATGTACTCTGCTAAAGAGGTCTCTTTTTGTTGGTTGATGACAGTCAACTCGGCATTCTGCTTAATAAGCCTTGTATTGGAGTCTGATTCACTCTTCAGCTTATCTTGTACCTCTTTTATCTGAGAAGTTATAAGGAAAAAACCAATCAATCACAAAATTATTAAAGGATTCCATTAGGTGAAAATCAGTTACACAACATAAAATAGAAAACAGGAGACAATCTCAAGTTATTGATACCATTACAGTATCCAATTTACATGAAACTACATTATAGGATAGCAAGCCATTTTGTGCAACTTACACCTTTTGAAAAGTAATTACCAAATCAACTCTAAATCCATAAAAAAAAGTCTCTTCTGAATATCACTAACAGATTTACCAAGGAGTACAACCACTCTAATATTATCTGGGGCAGGCATAATATCATTTACCTTTATCAACCCCATCACACTAAGCAAGCTATGGTGTACCATTACCCACAATACAATGTATGGATGTATGCCCAATCCTATTCAAATGGAACAAAAATTGCCATGGTTCGACCATATCAATCTTGCAAATACATTGGATACTACAGACATGGTAAGAGCAAGACATGCCACTTTCCTAAAGCATACAACATAGGTTGCTTTCTTTTCACAGTGGAAGGCTTTAATATTTACTATCTTAGATACCGTATCAGCTCGTACCACCCAATGTGTTTTATTTCCAAGAATCCAAACACAGAAAGGTACCCATCAGAAACAAACTTCTACCCGCATAATGCATAAAAAAGAACATATGCTGTGTCTGATACCATGACAGAGCATCAAGATGTTATAAGTGTTAATGATGATGATTGTGACGATTTTGTGCCACATATTGTATTACTTGTAAGCACTCACCTGCTTTTCCAAAGAGTTCAATTTATCATTTGTTTGTAAGGCTGACGACAAAATCTCGCGTTCGTTTGTTTTGCTCGTCTTCCAACTTCTTCTTAAGCTCTTGGTATAGTCCATCAAGTTTCCTCCTACAATCGCCCTCATAATCAGCCTGATAAAGAAAAAATAAATAAAGTAAAAATCAAATAAGTTACCATCTTTCTTATTTCTTTGAATATAAACTTTCAATGTACTGAAGTGGGTTGCCCTAATACGGATTATTCAAATGAGAACATGATCAAGTACTTTCTCAAATGTCTGAATTTCTTGTCTGTCAAGATACCCAGCATTACTTGTAACACAAGCCTGCCTTTTTTTAACAGGAATTTTAGCTAAAGTTGTTGTTCCTCATTCACATTTCCCAGGGAAATAGTAAGAAAATAACATAATAAAGAACATCATGCATAATGGTACATAATTCTCATCTCTGTCGATAAAAGACAAATGCGATGCATATTCAACCAAATTTTCAATAAAACCATTGAAACTAATTATTTATTTCTCCTATTACACAAAAACATTACCCAAACAAGGACATTAACAAGGAAAATACGTAACACTTGGGTTAATGTCACAAAAATCAAACTGCATAATCATCACTAACGTATACTGGACGTATCAATAAAAAAACACCTGGTTAAAAACTCGACATCGAATGGCCAAAGGACTTGCCTTCCTTTGAGCTTCCTTAAGGTCATGTTGTAAAATTGCAAGCTTGCGATCAAGATCCCTTCGCTCCTGCTGCTTTTCCTGGTCCTTCCTCGTAACTGTCTCCAGCTGCAGTATTGCCGTTTATGCTTATTTTCCAACTCGTCAATGATGTTCCTCTGGTGCTCCAACTGTGCTCTTAGTCCTGGCAACTCACTGGCATCTGTCCCGTCATTTGTCTGAAAGAAATGACTGCTGTTAGAGGATTTAGAACCAAACGCTCAAGATTGACCATGCGAAAATATCAACTCTACATCATGAAGCAAAGTTTAGCAAATTGGCAACTACTTTCACATTGCAATTTGCACTACTAAAATACCTCTAAATGCATATTTCCTTTCCTTCAATTCTCAAAGAAACATTATGGTTACCGTGCAACACTTCATGAAAGAGATATCTGCAATAAACGCATTTACACCAGGCAGACTGAATCTACTGTAGAAAACACACTGGACTAGAAATGACAAAAGAATAGTTGTAGCATTTTGAAGTTAGTCAAAGTACAGAAACACTTTGAACATATACTAGGGCAGAAGCACACTATCTGAGTAGGATAGACATCTTAATAAAATACAAAATTGTGATCAGTAATCAACAGCACCAACAGATCCCATAAACTTTCTCCTTTGTGTTAAAATGCTCTTACAGCAAATCAAACCTTGTATCAGACAAAATTACAATTGAATAATGGAAACGTTATGAGATAAAATCCTTGGCCTACATACTTTACATGCAATACCACATCAGTTAAACTGAACAATAAAACTATTATATGACCAAGAGGAAAATGACTTAGAAGAGATGTTTAAGTGTTGAAAGAGAAGAAGGAAAAGGACTAAAAATAAACCAGAGAAAACCACACTTATGGCAACCCAAAGAGAAAAAAAGGAAAACGTCCAGTCAGGGCAAAGAAACAGATGGTATATGACGCACATGACTGCAAATGATGTAATGGAAGGAAAACCATTAGTTAGGGAATACAGCTGGTATCAAGGGGTCACCACACTAAAACGAGTAGCAATACTGTAGTCTGGATGAAGTGGAAAAGAGCTGCACTACCTGTAAATGATTAAGAGTGTCCCATTCACAAAAACATATGTGGGCACTAATAGCCAATGGTGTGCAATGAGTAGCAGTCTTAAGTATAAGCTAAATTAGGGATGAGAACAAGAAAATATATGTCATAACATGACTGTCTGTCTCATTATGAGAGAGAGAGAGAGAGAGAGAGAGAGAGAGAGAGAGAGAGAGAGAGAGAGAGAGAGAGAGAGAGAGAGAGAGAGAGAGAGAGAGAGAGAGAGAGGGGGGAGCTACAACTTGTAGCATGCTGTTCAAGGGTTAGTTATAAACGATTTGTTTAACCAGACCTCTGAACCCTTTTAGGGTTCTTCTCAGGCTGGGAATGCTGCTCAAGAGATAAAATTGCCTTCTGAGCCTTTCTTTTAAGCAAGTCATTGCCTTGGACAGGAAAATAGACACTTTCAATTTTCTTTGATAGAAGTTAGACCCTTTCAGTGTTTCTTTATAACTGAAGGTTACAGAATTCCCAGAGCAGGGGAAATCATGAGCTGAAGAGGTGAAACAACAGCACTGGCTGAAAGGGAGTGGATAAAAGAACCCCAGTGAAAAGTCAATGCAACCTGGATATTGAAAATCCCTGAGGAAGTCAGGAAGTGATGAGACCCACTGGCATGACTGTCAGTTTCTGGACTGTATAGCACAGACTGATATGCCATGCAGTTTGCTGGTACACATGGTGGACTCATCAGCCAAACGGAAGACTATTTTGATAACTATACCTGCAGAGAATATGCAAATTCCTTTTCCCAACATATCATCTAATAATAATAACAGGGTGAGGTTCATCAATGCAGTTAAAAGAAAAGCATACGTGCACTAATTTTCTGACACTGGTTTGGTCAAGACACTTTTTCTTCTTCAAACATGCTTTACCTCACTGAAGTAGCAAAAACAATACAAGATAACCACAAACTATGCAGAACTCAAAACTATTAGAAAATCAAAGCTTAACTTGTGGTATATACATAAGGAGCGAGTAAATCTCCCAGGCAAAGAGACTTAAATAATGTAAAACCTACAAAAACATAAAACAACTTGCAAATCACAGCACAACATTCTTAGAGAGTAACTTTATGGTAACTAGTTATAATATGCATACCTTTATCCAATCCCAAATCAGTGTATTCTGTAGGAAGAGCACTACTGTTATAAGCAAATATTATGTGTCAGCCAAACATTATTATTATTCAGCTGCAGCTAAAAACTAAACTATTCTCTGAGGACAGCCACTGTCACAAATCACCATAAAAGCATAATTATGAGTAATCATGTACAGAACCCTGAGTACATAATAACTACTGTACATCTAAAAACTGCCAAAAATCATTAAAGAAAGCAATTTTGATTAAATACAGGTATAAATAAAACCACACCTATACATACATGCAATCTCCAGGGAATAGCAATATAGCTAACTGGGAAAGCAATCTAAATCTATAAACAGGGAAAGCTAAGTACCTAGTACCTTCAAAGATAAGCACATGGGAAAAAACTTCAGCTCATCTCAAATCTCTTGTTGCAAAAAGCTGTACTCTGAACATGAATGTTTATAATGCCTTTCTGGCTTACACTTAAAAATCAAAATACCTACTACAAAACTGCTTACAATCTCCAAACCAAATCTTTGTAATCCTACAATTCTTGACAGTTTTGGGTAAAATACCAAAGTTAATGGTAAAATACCACAGAAAGAAGTAAAGAAATATAAAAATCTTTCTTTCACACCCTAATCTATCGAATCATAACCTGAACCCGACAATTTCAGTTTTTCTTCAATTTCTGGTTAAAGAAATGACAGTGACATATTTTACTTAAAACTTGACAAAAACAATTTTGGATTTCAAGCACTTCAGTGCAGAAGATAAAGAACGTATTACTCATCATGACAAGCTGAACTTAGGTTTAATAATGGTTAACTAGTTATTACCCTATCAACCAACATGAAATTTTTAACTTGTTCTGTTTAAATTATCTTTTATGAGTTGACAAACCAATCTATATTGAATTTTTACACAAACTGCATCATTACAAAATGAAACAATTAATTATGTATGTATGTATATATATATATATATATATATATATATATATATATATATATATATATATATATATATATATATATATATATATATATATTTATATTAATTACATATGTTCATTCTATTAAATCACACAGTTTACTCAATAACCAAAAAGTGTTCTTACTCGCCCACCCAAGTCAGGATCATGATTTCAACTGTGGGGCTAGTGATACTTGCACAGCTGTTATACACCACAGAAATGGTACGTATTTAATAAACTGTAACATCCGTTGTCTTCATTTTTCCTTGCCATCCTATCTTTGAATGGTTTACCAATGGTCAAAGGTAGAGGGTATTATCATAAACAATTGTCTCTTTATGTTCGTGGTACAAAAAGCACGCTTGAAAAAGGAGACTGAATCTAAATTCTACAGCCTTGCTAGGCCTATTACCTCAGTATTTCAAAGGGTAGACTTAAGGATTCAATTACAAGTTTTTGTTTTCAATTTACGTTTCAAAAGCTTCTAACCACAAGCCCTCTAATTTTTCTAACCAGTGGAAACTTTAAGGCGGAGGAGAGCAAAATCCCTCAAATCTGGGCTGCACACCACTGGGAAGATAGCATTACATATGTAGCTTCTGAGAGATGTAGCGTTCAAAAGCAGGAGATCTTAAATACACAGATGGTGTGTACAGGTAATGACAAGAGGAGAGGCAATAAAAAGTCAGAAAATTATTAAAGAGCTAGATATTTATAATTCTCTTCTCATTTAAAACAAGAGGAACGATGAATCCACAGGCCACACGGGGAAGGGAGATGAAGAGAAGGTGGGACTATTAGACAAAAACTATAATCCAGGGATGGGTGAAATCATGGGCAGCCCTCCTGCCAATGCTCCAATCCATCTGAACAGCAGTAATTGCACACATGACAAATTACGGTTCTCGTGTGCCTTCAATCTCACATTTCCAGAACTCTCAAGGATCTGTATTAGAATAAGCACTCATGATGAGTAGCAACTGTGAGTAATTATTTTATTCTAAAGTAATATATTTCATTTACTTCTCAAAAGGACCTTATTTCAGGAGTCCTGAATGTGCATATCCACTGACCTGCTCCCAAAATTACATTCTAAAAAATTTCTCACTCTGTAGCCTTACATTAGGTCCTTGTAAAAAGAAGAACTAAGTGGTACAGAGTGAGAACCACACAATTGTTTAAAATCTTAAGTTTGTTTTTCCGAATAAACCCTTAATACACAATAGGTCTACCCTTCCAAAAACTGTACCAAAGTAACTGGCTCTGATAAGATGGTAATTTCCATTTTCACAATACACTGAAAAGCTGTACCAATAATCTTCCCATTCAACAGTGCTAAAGGCAAATTAACTAAACTAAACATTGTGGCTGAATGTAGGACAGGATAGGGTGAATGTTCATAAAAGGCAATATGTAATACATGTAATACCTTTTCCTTCTTTTTAGATATTTTTCTCTTTGCTACACAAATCCTATGTGTTTTCCTTATAGAAAGAGGAGGAAAACATCATAAGTTTAGTTCCTGAATTGCTTTCCCTTACATGTTTCACCAAACAACCTGACCTGACTAAATTACCAGAGAGAAAAATATGAGGGGAAGACAGAACATATCATGGAAAAATACAAGTGAAGGGTATACTTGCATAGTCTACAGTAACTGAACACTTAATACAAGGTAATGAGGAGTTTCTAAAAGTCCCTTTAAATCTACAAAGGTATATGACATACTAGAGAAAAACACTGAAAATTAAATATTCAAGATCTATTCATAAAATAAAATAAAATGCGCTTACCAGATTTCGCTTCCCATCAGGCTTGTCTGGAGAGGTTAGCAATCTGTAAAGAACAAAAAGCTCTTTACCAAAAGCATTCCCAATCCATGCTTAGCACCATCCCAAGATCCTAGCATTAACACACTTATGACGTCTGCTCATCACACAAATTAAATAATGATTTTAACTAACTTCAAACTCATGGAACACTACTATTCTCTAGTCCTGTACAATGCCCCTTAACTAAGCGTCCCCATTCACAAATACATAATCAAGTCCTTTAAACCATTAATTCCTCTTGATTTTTATCCCTCCAAAGCAACAGAACCTTGACATCTGTATTTTGATTCATGTCATATACAATCACTTGTGTGTGGAAAGTCTCATTTTAAGACTTCATACAAAGTACAGCTACTACAAAACCAGAAAAATTTTGAAGCCCAGTAATAAGTTTAAATTTTACACTGAAGCCCAGTAATTAGTTTAAATTTTACACTGCAATTTTTCTAAATACAGCACCCAAAACTTATTTGACTTAAAAATGAGTTAAAACCAGAACCCTCAAAATTTGTAAATTATCAATTTTCCTTCAAGTTAAAACATTACTTTCTTATAGTTTCTTGTTCCTCAAGTACTTAAGTGTTCTTTGGTAGTGTTTCTTTAAAACCATCAATACTTTGTGCCCACAATTTGTAAGTTACATCTACTTGTAATGATCAAAGCAGGAAAGTGTTTGAAGCTTCATGACTATTTGTTTTCATAATGAAGAGTTTTTGCATCTGCAGTATTCTGAGATCAACTTTTCACTAAACAACGGACTAGTTAGTCAGTATTCTGTATGAAAAATAGCAAGACATAACGTCTTACACTTCATAACGAGGCTTGTACTTTATTTAACCTTATGAATGAATGCAAGAAATTTAGGGTTTATACAAGAGTAGCATACAAAAACGAAGAGGGTTTAAACATTTAATGATAAAGGAGTTCTAATAGTTTTCAAATTTACATCTCTGTTTCTCCTTCTAACAAAGTGTGTCACATCCCCCCCTTTCACTACTTTTTATTTTTGCAATGGCAGTTCAGCAAGCACAGTATGATAAATGTTTTCTTACCTATAATCTTTAGAGTATGTGAAACCAACAAATGGCAAATGATTTCCCACAAAGGCCTTTGGTACTGGAAAGCTCTCTTCAGGTGAATCTTCATTTTCAACTTCATCAAAATTGCTTGTATCTGCATCACCATCTAGATCAGGAACAACTGGCGGTACACCTGTACCATAAAAAAAAATGATGTATTTTCATGTCTTCCTTTTGCTTCCCTCCTACCTGTCCAACTTCTTACATTTTACCTTGACCATTTTTACCATTTATTTACAGTAAAATGCTGTACAGTCCCTGCGTACATGATTGGAATTATTCAATATGACCAATCTTCATGGAAAATTATTCACCTATAGTAATAGGTGAAACATTTCAAGGGACTGCATTCCACCCAGCTTGCAACCCTATGCCAAAACATCTTTTTTAGTGAAAAGCAACTGGATAGCTCCCAAATCATTGACCATACAAAAGCAAATATAAATCTGTAGGAAAAATGATTGGGAATACTTAGGAGATAATTGCAAGAAAAGATTGTCCCTTTGATCACAACCCACGCAATGACCCTAAAGAAACCTGTCACCTTTAGAGCCAAAACAATAACTTTCAGCTCTATTTTCATCATAATCAGTCATATACAGAAATTAGCATTACATGACAACAGATAAAACTGCTAGTACCTCTGTTTACAATGCTATTCCTGTCTATCAAATAAAATCTTAAAACAGTGAATATAGTCAAACTATTTATTTTAACAGATCGATTTATTCACGAATTCTGGGCAACAAAGAAAAGAATTACCTGCACATCCTTCCTTAAATATCCTCCTAAGACAAAAGTGAGAGACCAGAGAATTAACAAGGTCTCCATTTTGCTCGAGTTCAGCTGTCTACCACAACTACATTTCCTGATCTGTTCTAATCTGTTAAGGCTTGCAGCAACTTTGTTTCACATTTGCATAAGGAGGAAAAAAATCATCTGCATACAGGCACCTTACTTTCCATTAGTGGGCATTTTCTTCAGTGGAAGTTTGCTAAACAACTCACAAGTCCCTTCTACCACTTTCCAAAAAAATGCATTCACATTCCAAATTATGTTATTGTACTTACAATAATTTCACCCGCTATGAATTCCTTTCAACTTGACCACTGTTTGCTAGACCTACGATATAAACATCAAATAACTACATTCACAACAATAAACATAAACAAACGACTCTCTGCTACTTACAATCTCGTATGGTATCAAATGTCCATTGGTCATTGAGGAAAAACTTGTGCCTTTAATTTCATTCACTCCATTGCCACCCAATCTTGTTAACCTGTTGAAAATGAAAAAAAAAGAGACATCATTGAAAAGTTATGAAACTAAATTTATTTCGGTAAAAGAACATTTCACTGGATAATTGTATATGGATAGAAAATGCTTATCTACAAAAGATGAAAAACTCATTTGTGACAAGATTTGAAGATTTAGTATTATTAGCATTATACATTCAAAGTAATGCAGAAAACCATATGAAGTGTAGAGCTTACTTAGCACTCTTCCAAAAGAAAAAAAATGTCCATACATAGGGTAAACAATTGTGGTGAAACAGAAGGAAACAAAAAAAAAAGAATAAAAAGACATATATATGCACAGAAATTGAGGATCATCAACAACATGAAAACCAATGAGGATGGCACTGCAGAGTAGAATTTAAGTCTTAATCCGTGAGTGTTCAACAGCTCTTTATGATCCCACCTCTTAAAACACACAAAACACAAAAGGTGACATGCCAGCATATATACAGTACACAGAATCACCTCTAAATACCAAGCATTACCAACCTGTCAGTTAGAAAACCACAGATGAGACTTTTAGCCTCTGATGTTATCTCTATATCCTCTGAAACTTGAGAGAGAATTCTTATGGTCCATGATCTTTCCATATGTACCAACAAGAGAGTCTGCATAGAACGGTGTGTCTCCGACCAGCATTTCATATAAGAAAACTCCAACAGACCACCAATCGCACTCACGGCCATACACTCCTTCACCACCCTGAGACTTGAGGACTTCTGGGGAAATGTAGTCTGGCATGCCCAACCGCAGTATCTGACCTCCACAGAGCCCATCCTGTAATGAAATAAATTACAAATATGCAGTGAAACAAGTACAACTGTCAATTTTTCAGTAATTACAGTAATTTACTAAGTTCTACAAAAACAAACATTTCATTTTTACTTAAGCTTTGATATCAAGTTACAAAAAGATAAACCAAGTATCAAGCAGCAGCATACACTAAGGAAGCAAGTTATCAATGGTCTTGTCCACTGATAACTTGGCGGGAGAGAGGAACATCTCACCTGCCAAAACACCACCATTCCTTGATTCAGTCTCTAAACCAGAGATGTATACAATACAGACGTCTGTTTATACTGCTAATATGAATACTGTACGTTTTTCCATATAAACCTCACAATTTTACTCTTAAAAATTAAGAAAAACAGCACAATTCTATCTCTAACAGATATTCAGAGGAATACATTTGACACTGGCAGATCTAGTTTTTCTATCATTGCACTACCTATTGCTTTACTAGTTTAGGAAGCATTTCAACATCATTATGCTCTTAAAAGGGCATCAAGGCATAAGTAAAAATAAAAGACCTATCATTTGTATGACACAAATAGTCATCAGGCACACAGCACACTTGAAAAAGAAAATAATTTAAAACAAATCTAATGAAGCTGATCTTTTGAACTAATTAAAAATATGTAATAACATATTCAATTAATCTAAATTCATTAAAAATACATAATAACAAGGTTAAAAATATAAAACATATGGCTAATTTAACACAAATGATACTGTGACTTTCAGAGCAACATAAAATACAACTGAAATTTCCAATGTTGCAGTTATCATTTCAATTAAAAATGTGATCAGTGCCTTGTCAAAATAATGAAAAATCTTACCTTATCCATCTTCATACAGGTACCAAAATCTGCTAATTTAAGATGACCACTAATATCGAGCAACATGTTGTCTGGTTTAACATCCCTAGAGTAAAAACAAACAAACTAGGAATCAATAGTGAAAAAAAAAACAAAATCACAAAATTATTTGCAAAGATAAAATTGAAAAACATTGCTAAAGTTCTAAAGTGCCTCACAATACAAAAATGTTTCAAAACATTCTATCATCAGTCCATGCTAGTTACAAGTTGAATACTCTAAGATCTTGAAAAATCCCCTACTAAGGTCCAAAATGAACCAAACTCAAGTTAGGTATTTAATGGAACAATAAAATTATGCTTCATGCCCTGTCACTTCCAAGATTAACACTATATTTGTACTTACTAAGTTATTTCCAGCTATAAGTTTAGAAGTAAAGAAAAAGATATGTAGTTTACACAAATTACCTTTACATAATCACACGGAAAACACCCCTACTTTGCGCTGCTTTTGGTCATCAGTTTCAGCAACTAGACCAGTTTCAGTATAGAATGCCTTGCATGCTCCTTGACAGCAGTGTGAGCTCACACTGAGACAAACTCATTCACTCCCTTGCTTATAGAATGTAACAAGGTTGCAGCAACCAATTAGGATGGTAGTGGGGAAATCCCTAAATTTGTTATCTGTCACAGAAAATCCAATTTTTCCACAATTAACTGAATTTTTCATACAAAACTACAACCCATATATGCCCCACATTCACAGTCTTCATATGTCAAAACACTGCGGTCCTTTGTCTCTAACAAAAGAGCAGTAGTAGCCCCAAGACATGAGCCTCTTGGACACACAGATTCCAAGCAGACAATTGCCTCACTGTTCATCTAGTTTGGACCATAAGCCACGAGAAATCAGCAAGCCTACAAAGAAGGGAACTTGTTATATGAGCAATCGGTTACTATGAAAAGTTTTTTTTTTTTACATTGGATTTGTCTCAACACAAAATCCACTAATCATATACAACACTAATTTCAATTTGGGTGGAAAAGAATGAGCAGCTGGATTTCCAAGAAGTGTCTGACAGTGAACTATAGGATGAAAATGGGTTCCGGATTATAAAGTAACCAAAGGCTCAAAGAGGGACTGGGAATTTACATGTAGAGAACCCACCCATACTCAAAGCACTAAAACAAGGTGTCTGTAGATGATTAATCCTTCTAATGTTTCAAAAAGATTATTTTAATTATTATTAAGAATAGGCACTTACTGTTATGTACCAGACCAATCAGTAAGTACCTTCAAAGGTCCATCTTTCTACGGATGCCATATATCTGATTTGTGAATTTTTAGGCCAAAACGACCCAGCACTGCAAGTATTAGGTGATGCATAAATAAAACATTAAGAAAGCCATTAAGACACAACTGTCCCTTCGTGACACCAGAAAAGAGATGAGATAAGAAGAGGAAGAAGAATTCTCATGCCCCACATGATGCAGATAATACCTGCCTTGTGGTCATAACAAATGAGTCCAAACTTTTTGCAATACATCCCAAGGGTAAAAACAGTGAAGTATGTTTGGCACCTTATGTATAGACATTCAGGTTGTATGTGGAAAATAGAGATGTGGAAAAACTGAATTCCTGGCTGAGGAACTGAACCAAAGATGTCTTGCTTGCATCACAACGCTACAAGGAATTAGCATACCTAATCCGCGCCAGTAAAATTTTATTTCTCAATACGTGCTTCCTGGAACATCCTTCGGAGAGGAATAGTCTGGCTGCACCTTTGCCAGTCTTACATCCTTTGAAGATAAAAGGAGAAAAGCTCTATATTGGTAAAGTAGGTGCTCTGTTTTCAATGTGAGAAGAAACATGAGGAAATGATGAAGGGTTCAGCAGATTGCTTTGAGCTGCCTACAATCAGTCTTCTCTAGCAAGAAAGCTATAAAATGCGAGCCTCATGAACTCCAACCTATAATAAGAGTGGCCAAGCTAAAGAACATGAGGGTCGCTGATCCATCTCAAAGAGGCAAATGCCAGAGGAAAGACAGTAAGCAGTTAAGAGGATTGTGAAGACTTCAACGCCCAAAAAATGTCCTGTTAGGAGGCTCAGATGCCTTTAGAGATGCCTCCACCTCAAAATGCTGCACATACATAAAAAATAAGGCAGTTGACTGTTGGAAGACTTGTCTCCATATGAAGCATACACACGACTTCGTCCACTCTACTGTCCGTCATGCAAGACTTGTGACGGGGCCTTTGAAGCTCATGAATGTGAAATATATATGTGATGCACTTTTATGAAATAATTCATACACAATTACTGAAACAAGCTTTTATATACTATTCTTTCATACAGCAGCACAACTTTTTGCTTTCAAGATGCTGTTACAATTAAGAAGGAAAGATGATCAGCTTTGGTTAACCTTGTGAAGCCAATCATGATCACAAACTAGGGAGCTTTTGAATGTCTGTTAACAGAAAACAATGAAGGACACAGACTGTTAGTTTTCAAGCCAATGGTCATCTATCCAAGGTGTTTTTCAGTTTTAATGGGATACAAAATTTGCTGTACTTCAAAAAAAAAAAAAAAAAAAAAATCCTACCTATAGAAGCCTACCAATGCAACTTGATCTCATTGCATTACCCTTTAATTATAATAATCATCTATGAAAACTACTTGAGATGTTTTAAATTAAAAGGCATAACATCCACATGAAATTTAAGATATTGGTGCCCACCACAACAGGGCTAGCTTGAATGAAGTTCTAATATAAAAGGAAAGTGAAAAAAATAAAAACTGGACACAGGTGAATTGCCAAAATTACTGGTTTCTTTAATGTCTCATTAAAAAGTTCCAACTGCAACAAGAAAGTGAAAGGACAGTGATATTTCTTATCCTTATTCCTATCTCTATAAACAAAACACATTCATGATCATCCAAACACTAAGCAAAACAATTACCATTGTCAAGTATAATACAATTATTAAACAGGATCATTCTTACGTCCCCCAACAAGTAAAATTTACACCCAACATGGGCCTTAACATGATCCACTAGAATAAAACCCAAAATGACAACAACGGAATTTTAAAAACTACCTGACCAACATGTTTTACACTGAAAATCAAAGACACAATACGTTTTTCCCTTTGGTTAAATTTAAAAACCGCTCTCATTTGAGGCTTGAAATCTCTGTCAAGGAATAATGTTTCAAGTCAAATTACAACAGATAATTTCTCAACTCTTCCTTGGAAATACAAATTGCATTATCTCTTAACTGTCAAAGATTTCCATCTAATATGAATATAAGGGCAAGTATTACTCCTGCTTCACAAAAACCTAAGGCAACTTGCAAAGTGACAACACTTGCAACTCTTACTGCAATTAGAATTTTATTCCTTAGTATTTATGGACAAAAAGACATATGCACTCCCTCTGGTTTGATGCTGTATTCTGAATTACATCACTTGAGGCATATTTTCCTCAGCACAATGTTGAAAAGGTTTTTCATAATAGCAAACCTAGTTATGCAACCGACAGACTGTTTTCCTGAATTCTAAAAGTATTTTCATTGCAATGTGTCCCCTTTCTTTATATCTGTCCACAACCTCAACACCTGGACAAGGTGACATTTACAAAATAAACGACAGTAGGTCCACATACAGAGCAGCAAGAATTTCATGCTTTAAGTAGGATTTTACTTAGTTAAAAAGGTGCATCAACCTACAAAACCTCAGAGTAAGATAAATCACAAGCCTACTGTGTACTGCAAGAAGCAATACTACCAAATTCTGGAAACCAACACACACTAACGAGCTAAAATATAAATGTATGTTAATACCTCACTTTCAGATCTAATCCAGGCCCACTCAAGTGAGACAAAAGGCAGCCACCAACCATACCATAGAGGCCATTTAGGAAATTGGAAATCAGCCTCCCAGGTAACCCCTCGGCCCCACTTTCTTTACACATCTGTGGCCTTATTGGTTTTGCCCTTCTCTTTCACTAGAGGGGTCTGGGATTCAATCCTGACATGAGGTAGAAAATTATTACAACCAAGTACTTTATCAATGAAGTACTTAACAATGATCAGTCGTCATGCAAATTACACTAAAGCCTCCAAAGACCAGCAAGAAACTACAACTCACCTGTGAACAAATCCCATGGAATGAATTGCATCTAATGCCAAAACTACCTCAGCACAGTAAAATTTGGCCCACTTCTCTGGTACATCATAGTTGGACATCAAGTTCACCAAGTCCCCTCCTGAAATAGTAAGTCCAAAGTAAATGCCACAAAACATGAGTAATTTCCAATCAGGAATTATACCAATATCCACTAAGGGTAAGATTAATATAAAGATATTAATCACCTATAAGGAGCCTCAAACCAACATTTAAGTAATACCCTTAGCAGCCAATATCAAAGCTACCATGGCTACATTCAGATGCAAAACATATTCATAAATTATGACTTGCTAGTTGCAAAGACCCGTATCCCTACTGCATCTGAATTAACACATTCGCTCAATTTCTACCTGGCATGTAATCCATAACCATGTAGAGAAATTTCTGATCTTGAAATGCAAAATGTAACTGCACTATCCACTCAGAATGCATGGGCCATGATGTCTCGTTCTTCCCAGAAGAAGGCTGAATCTGAACGTTTATCATCTCCACCTTACTCAAGAGTTTCATTGCATAGACCTGAAAAGATAAATGAGTTATCAGACTCAGGGCATATCACTACAAGCAAACCAAATGAGCTGCATTGTTTCAAATCCAGATATCCATACTATCTGGGATATGCTATACATATCAGCATTAAAATTCATATCCAAAACATTCAAATCAAATAAAAAAAGGGGGGTGGGAGAAGATGAAGACCTGGACATAGGCAGGCAAAGCAAAAGACAAAGAAGAGTGACAAGATTTTATTTTATGTCTAACCTCATGAAGAAAACCTGACACGAAAACATTTCAGGTGATGATTATCAGGAGAAAAAATCAGAATTCCACATAACTGTGTCTTACACTGTCACAGCCTAAAATTTTGGAGCACTCCAAAGTTTATTCTTTCAACCATACCACAACTATCTTATGAATTATAAGCAAATGAAAAGAATCCCCAGTAAGATCTTCATCAGGCAGCTGAGGATGAACTGGTAGTGCAAAGTACCTACTTTGCCAATAGTGCACCAAGCAAGGCAGTGTGTGAGAAAGCATAGCATCAGACACTCCAAAGACACTACCTGTTTGGTGAATTTATGTCGAACAAGCTGAACTTCTCCAAAGGCGCCTCTTCAATGACTTTTATATTGATGAAATCGTCAGCACGCATGCGTAACATTTGATGTCCATAATGGACTCACGATCTGAAACGAAAAAGGCAGTGTTTCAACTTTCTCATGGAAAATAAAACAGGTTTCAAAAATACAGTACACTACCAATTCTAAAATGTATTGTCAATTAGATAAAATTCATGTAAAAAAATCGCGAAAAAAATCATTTTCATTTAGAAGGTAAGATAATACAGTATACAGGCAGTCCCCGTTATTGGCAGGGTTCGGAAGTTTCTGAGGTGTGATGATAACCGGTTGAGGCTAACCGAAAATCAGCGATTTTGACGCTTTTCTGCGATTTTTGGGGTTATCAGCGCCAAAAGCGCTGATTTTCAGTTATCGCGCCTCTGTTAGGTATGTATCGAACCAATACCTAATCATTGGCGCCGATAAGCGGAAATCTGCGATTTTCTGCACCGAAAATTGCCGATTTTCGTCGCTAGACAAGCGCTGTAAAACCGAATCGCTGTTAACCGAGCCCGCTGTTGACCGGGGACTGCCTGTATAAGGATGGAAAAGGGATTAAAATGGCAATAGCTGGTCTATGGGTTAGTGATGGGGTGTTGTGTCAGTGGAGTAAAGAATAAAGGTGCAACTAGACTTAGTCCATATGGCAGAAAATTTTTGGGATAAAAGGCCAGGATCAATGAATGTGGTGCAAAGTGTGTGGCAAACCATCGCACAATGCCCAAGGTGACTGCATTCTAGAACAAGAAACCTGGTGGGGTGCCACAGGCAACCATGCCCTAAAACGGGAAACCTGATATCTCTTCTCCTAAGGAGAGTGGCGGCGACAGAATGTGCCTATAATGTCTGGGAGAACAGGAAGAAAGACTACTACCGAGGAGAGTGACTGCAATCAAAAGACCTATCAAATGTCAGACAAGTGACACAAAGACGTGTTGGCATAAGTAGCATGACTGGGAGACTGACATGAATGGCCAGGCAATCAGCGCCAAGAGGAAACGACACCGCCAGCGCATGCATCTCTCTGGCTAGTAAGCCAGAGAGAACGGAGATCCAGGATATGGATCACTAGGGTTTGTAGCCTCCTGGAAGACCTCGAGAAAAGACTCAGACCTTGAAAAAGCTTGCTGCTATCTGCCTACACCTGCAACCTATCTACCTGCACTTCACTCGACTCTACCATGGATCTTCTGGCAACCCCAACACCTCAAGCCAAGTTGGTCAAGGAGGAAGCCAAGGCACACAAACTACTTCCTCCCCAACACACCCTCCTCCCTTGTACCTCCTGTATGGGGAAAAGTCCCACGGCATTGGCTTTATCTCTGCCACATGGGTGAGACCCAAATCAAGATTAATATGGGAGGGCAATGAAGCTAACAAGGCTAATGTAAATTCCTAAATTTTTCTAATGTAGTCTCAAGACTAGCTACATCTGATTCCAACTTTCTAACCCTCATATCCCAATGACATGAGAAGAACATCATGGGGATGAAAAAGGCCCTTACGCCTATAAACATTATCTAGGATGAGTTCCTTTGCTGACATTTCCTATCCCTATCAGCTTCTCACCTCTTCTATGTTCCACGCTGTTCATGAAACTAACTGCCCAATTAACACACTACAGTAGCCAGCAAATAAACAATCCTTGCTCCAACACATACTGCAAACTTCATGGCCCATCATACCTCAGCAATTTAAGTCGGGTGCTATGCCCACCTACCTTCCAAACTCAGTAGGATTTATCAATGTCTCTTAGCAGACATCCTAAATTGTAAACAAAGCCATTCAACATCAAACCAAAATGATCCAAAATGCAAATTCAAACAACACTGTCCACCAGTCCTTTTCCACAATGATAGAAACAAGGCAAACCGAGAACAACACACGCATGAACCATGGTTCACCCCTAATTGGAGGGTCAATGGACAATGTAACTAAAACAATCTAAGTAAATATCTTTTGAGTTCATAATCTGTTATTCTCCCAGTCACGTGGGACTTCAGAGCTATCATAATAGAGATGTACGATTCATTTCAATAACTGAGAATCAGATGCTGTATTGTGACCTTACATTAGCAGAATCTGGATGGTTAAAAGACTGTAAGAAGTAATTATACATCACTGGTATCTAAACTGTTCCGAATTAGATGGCAATTTTACATCAGAATTCAAATATCTGAGAACTGTACAATGTAGCCTGACAGCATCAAAATTCAAACAGTTGAAAAGTTGTACAGTGTAATTCTACATCACTTGACTAAAAATGTTTGCAATGGTAAGGAAATGAATGGAAAATCACTTACATCTGTTGACAAATGCCTCAACATTTTGTTCCTTCTAATGGCCTGATGATCACAATCAGAGACCATTGCCTGTACAGAGTCCTAAAAACAAAAAAATTATTAGTACTGTAACAAGGAAAGGCAGTGTTTTTTAGTAAAAACTAAAAAAATGATATTTTAATGATAAAATAAAGTTTGTTCATACTTACCTGGCAGATATATATATAGCTGTATTCTCCGAAGGTCCGACAGAATTTCAAATTTCGCGGCTGCACGAAAGTGGCTGGGTCAGGTGGTTAGTACCCATTCCCGCTGGGAGGCGGGTATCAGAACCATTCCCATTTTCTATTCAGATTTTCTAACGCCACTGTCTCCTGAGGGGAGGAGGGAGGGCAATATAAATATATATATCTGCCAGGTAAGTATGAACAAACTTTATTTTATCATTAAAATATCATTTTGTTCATGAGACTTACCTGCCAGATATATATATAGCTGAATACCACCTTTGGAGGGGGTAGAGACAGCCAAGAAATAGGGAAAAAACCAATTATTGGTAAAATTATTTTGGTTCCTTATCTGATAAGCGTAGCTGACTGAGTGGTTACTGTCACTCTAGTCTGCTTCTGCTTTACTAGAGACCCCAGCGAGTAGTGACCTATATAGCTGGCGACTTCTAGATGATCTGTCAACGGGGCGTGACCACAATGTGACTAGATCATGGCCCATACAAAGAGGACAAAGAGCATTACTAACCACCTAACCAACACCTAAAGCGTTAGTTTGCAAAGGATTGGAAGACTGCCTCCAGTAGTCGACCTAACAACCACAAAAACACAAAAAAGGATAGGATCAGAGTTACCCCTTGTCCCCAAGGTTGCTGAAGCAGCAATGTATGGTCCCAGCGAAAAGCAATTTCGTATGCTACCTAAACATCTTGCCAAGAGTGTGAGGCAAACACCGAATTGACTTCGCAAAATGTGGCACTAAAAATGTCACTGAGTACCATATTTTCTTGAACATGGAGGTAGCAACTGCCCTCACCTCGTGAGCGTTAACTCTCAACAACTTGAAGTTGGAGTCGTCACAACTAGAGTGTGCGTCCTTAATGGCGTCCCTAATGAAGAATGCCAGTGCATTCTTCGACATAGGTTTAACTGGTTGCCTCACAGAACACCATAAAACATCCAATGGACCACGAGTGTCCTGTGTTCTTTTAAGGTAGTACTTGAGAGCTCTAACTGGACATAGAACTCCTCAGGTTCCTGTCCAATAAGGTCTGCTAAACCTTTAATTTCAAAGTGTCTAGGCCAAGGGTTAGAAGACCTATCATTCTTAGCCAAGAACTTAGGGCTTAAAGAATAGACAGCATTGTGTTCCTTGAAGCCCACATGACGGACCTCGAACTTCTCTCACTCTCTTCGCGCGAGGAATGCCGTTTGAGTAACATCCTTAAGAGATGCAGAGTGGAGAGGCTCAAAAGGACTAAACATCAAAAACTTGAGCATTACGTCCAAGTTCCAAGCAGGGAAATCAGCTGAGGAACCTTGGACGTCTTGAAAGAGCTAAAGATCGTGGAGGTCCTTATTGTCAGACAAAGCTAATCCTCTGTGTCTGAAAACAATCAAAAGCATGCTCTGATAACACTTGATAGTCGGAACTGCTATATCGAGTTTTTCTCTTAAGTAAAGGAGAAAATCCGCAACCTGGCTCACAGTGATAGAGGAAGAGGAAAAGCCCTTCTTTCTACACCAACCTTTGAAGGTTGCTCACTTAAACTAGATATATCCTTTAGATGAAGAACTTCTGGCTCTAGCGATGGCCCGTGCCACCTGGCCAGAAAAACCCCTTCGCTCTGACCAAGTTTCGATAGTCTGAAAGCAGTCAGGTTCAGAGCGGGGAGATCAAAGATATCCCGTGAAGTGGGTTTTGTATGAGCAGGTCTGCTCTCATAGGAAGGGTCCTCGGAACGTCTACCAACCAGAAGAGAAAACTCCGAGAACCAGTGGTTCGAAGGCCAAAACATGGGGATGAGAGTCATCCTCGTCCCTTGTGAGGCCGCGAACTTGCGTGTGACTTCTCCCAGAATTTAGAACGGGGAAAAGGCGTAAACATCTATTCCCGTCAATCCCAGGAAGAGTAACTATATCGCAACTGCCCCAGGGTCGAGTACAGATGAGCTTTACAGAGGGAGCCTCGCTGTTCTTGAGGTCGTGAAAATATCCACAAGATGGCGACCCCAAAATTTCCAAAATCTTGGCAAACCTCCTGATGAAGGGTCCATTCCTTCGGCAGGAGTTGATGGCGCCAACAGAGCAGGTCTGCTCGAACATTTTCGACCTCTGCCACAAAACTTGTGAGAATCGAAATGTTGCGAGCATAGGCTCAAAGAATAATCTCTCTTGCAAGGCTGAACAGGGAACAAGTATTGTCCGAGTTTGCTAGAACTACACGATTGCAAACTTGGACCTCAAAAATTGGCGAGCTAAAAGATAGCCGCCAAATCTTTGAAGTCGATGTGCCAGGACACCTGTTCCTCTCTCCAGGTTCCTAACACTTTCTCTCCCTCTAGTGTTGCCCCCCAACCTGTTGAAGACCCGTCGGAAAAACAACACTAGGTTGGGGTTCAGAAGCTTGAGGGAGATCCCTTTCTGCAATTCCGTTGGATCGAGCCACCACCACAGATCCTCTTTATATAAGGAAGAATTCTCAATTCCTCTTTCAAGTCTTCCTTGCTTTGTCAGTTCTCCAACAAAAAGAACTGAAGAGGCCTGAGATGCAGACTCCCAGAAAACAAACTTCTCCAGTGAGGAAATGGTCCCCAGCAGACTCATTCCTTCCTTCACCTAGCATGTTTCCTTTTCCAAGAAGGCCGAAACTTTTCGTACATAGAAGTTGCCCGTTCTTGCGACGGAGACGCTATAAAAGCCGCTGAATAGATCTGAATTCCCAGACACAATGGACAGTGAGGGGATCAGCTGCGACTTCTCCACAGACCAGAAGTCCCAGGGACTTCACGAGTTGCAGAGTCAACTGAAGGTCCTCCAGATACCTTCGACGGCGCTCGAATCAACCAGTCGTCAAGTAGAGTGAGATCCTGACGTGCGACAGATGCAACTGCATCGCAACGTTTTTCATGAGACGTTTTCACCCTCGAGCAAAAATGTGAACAACAGCATCTGGTGTTCCCAGGCGGTCAACCATCCAAGTACTGACCAGACCCACGCTGTTAACTTCGCTGATCGGACGAGAAGCGGTGTTTTCAACGTGGTATGGCCGTTAGCAGAGTCCAAAGCAGAGAGCCCTGAACTGGTACATCTAGTCCCCAAGACAACCTGAGATACTTCACGAACGTGGATGAATTGGGGCGTGAAGATAAGTATCTTGGAGAT
Organism: Macrobrachium rosenbergii; assembly: GCF_040412425.1. Lineage (NCBI taxonomy): Eukaryota > Metazoa > Arthropoda > Malacostraca > Decapoda > Palaemonidae > Macrobrachium > Macrobrachium rosenbergii. Next base: position 34,756,139 of record NC_089741.1, read on the forward strand.
CCAAAGATACCATCCAATCCCGGGATGAAGGGCTCCTAGTATTGACTGCAGGTCTCCATCTTGAACTGTTCCTTCGGACCAAGTTGTTCGACCTGTTGAGGTCCAAGACGGTCTCCAGCCTACTGAAAGTTTCCGGGACTAGAAACAATCTGTAGTAAAATCCCGGGAACACCGAGTCAATATCTGTTCCACTGCTCTCCGCTCGAACATCTGTTCGAGCAGGTCAAACAATTTTCTGTTTGACAGGAAGGCAGTTGGGAAACAAAAAAAAAAGAGGAGACAGGAAGGGAATCAAGTAACCTCTCTCTAACAGTAGGAGGGACCAAACGCCTGCCCTCACTCTTTCCAGGCTTGTGCAAAATGAAGCCTGGTTGCAAAGGGAGTCTGGAGATGAAGGGAGTCACTTGCTACCTCTCTGGAAGTGACATTCCTTCGGGAAAAAAAACTCTTTCTCGTGGTGCGGGTCTCGTGTTGCTTCCCATGGAAGCCCCTTTGTTATGCAAACATTTAGCTTTCGTTTACTTTTTGTATCTGAGATCGGTGCAAGCGTTATGAAGGAGATGCAGTTTGAATGTCGATAACTTTAGTTTTGAGAAAAAACGATATTTTTGCTTCTCTGTGTATTTATTTGCTTGCTGTTACACAGTTTGATGTTTTTGACATAATGAAAAGCCAAAAATAGACCTGCAAGTAATATAACCGCTAAATAAAGCTAAATGAAGCGAGTGGCAAAGCACGGCTGAGGTTGGCCAGCGACGTTTTACTTAGTCAAGCTCTGAGCTGCTACTGACTGACTGCCACTGACTGCCCTGCGGCATTCCTGTCTTTAAGCTGATGCGTACTATGTCCACAGGGTTGCCATAGATCGCATTAGATATTATTTCATAGCTAAAAGGAAATTACCACCGATATACTGACAATATCATTACATTATATGAAAATGTAATTTGACTATGATAGGTTACTGTTTTGTTTATAACTTCTAACTGTATGGCGAACTTTTAAATAAAACTTTCTGAGAAGATAGTCAGGATATGTATGATGCCATATATAAAATATCCCAGAAAATTTTATTTCCGATTTTTCGTCAAACGCTCCCTTTAAGACAAAGACAACTGCGGGGTGGAGAGAGAGGAGCCGACGGTTGAAAAGTCTCAGGAAACAGATCCTAAGAAAAAGCCAGAGTGATAATCAGAGGAAGAAGAAGACGAAAGAAGTTTCTCTTCATACAAAGGCTGTGACGAAAGAGGATGTTCTTCCGCAGCTGGTGGGTCTTGAGTGAGTGGTGAAAGTAGTTCCGATTCGCGCGATGCGTGGCGGGAACTCCAGCGAACGAAGAAAGTCGCCAACTAGAGTGCGTATAGTAAACATAAAAAATGTGGAACGCTTCACGATTAGCGTGTCATCCTTTGCGCAAGAGCCATGCTAATCTTCTCTGTATCGTTCCAATTAGTATATGTACTGCCGAAGCAAGTACTGGCTAAATTAAGGACATCAAATGTTGAAGCGGGTAGTTGTGCGACATGATGAACAACTGGAGCGGTGTCAACACAAGACTTGAAGCTATACGGGCGGCGAAGCGGGCGTCATGGCGTGACGCCAGAGGCTCCGTGGCAAGTACTAGAAGAGAGTCACAGGCGTGGCGCGGCGCCATGGCTCATAGCTAGCGGCGGCGTCAAGGTGAGGAGCGTGAAGCGTGAGAAGCGAAGAGCAAGACGCGCTCCTGGCGCGACAAGAGAAAAGGCCAACACCTCAACTCGGGAAGACGAATAGGAAGCCACTAAACACTCTCTCTAGAAGACAGACGCTCTGTATCGTTCCCGAAGCGGGAGACGAAGGTGAAAGTCTGTACCTCTTAACAGGCAGATTCGAATCTTGAAAGGTTCATGAGAGCATCCAGCTGTTGTTGCAAACCCAACAAAATCTTACGCGTTGAAGCCACTCTCTTGGGAGAAGGGCTGAACCTGAGAGAAGGAAAGGGCGAGAGACGTATACTTCCTTCCACAGGGGAAGAAGCTCTAGCCCTTGCCTTAGCGACACAGGGGTCGAGTAGAGTGATCATTCGAAAAACACTTTATTCTCTTCTGCAGAGGAATATCCACGCAACTTTCGGGGAAGAGTACAAACGTCTAGAGGAAGAGGACGTGAAGCGTCCTCTCCTCTAAGCTTCTCTTAAGAGGGCGAGAGTCCAACCGAGGCTCCAACCCGTGGCGGGGAGGGGCGTGTCGGAGGACGAAGCAATCCTTCAGGATGCGTGCCTGAGCACGATCCCTGGCAGCCTGGGTAGCGTCATCAGGACCTGCCGAAGGGGACGCCAGATCGGTGGGAAGCCCCGTAACCCTCATGCGGCTTTCGACATGCCCCCTCCTGGTCCTGGGAGTTCGACAGAGGTCCAGGCCTAGAGGCATTATAGGGCGATCTGACGCCCCCTCCACAACACTAGGGGCACTAGCACTAACACTATGCGTTTGAATTGCATTCACTTTAGTTTCAAGAGCACGCCTTGACTCCACCACGAGCCAGGGAATTACCTTCTGCAGCAACAAACTACAGGGTTAATAATAAATTACTACAGGGTTACTAGTAGGAGAAAAACCCTGACTGTCCAACTAAGGATGCACTCTAGGAGGAAGATTTCCTCAGCCTATCACGCTCCAATTTAAGCATATAGGCTTCATATTTCTTCCACTCACCCTCAGACAATCCCACACATTCATTACCGATTATCATAGAGCATTGAACACCCTTACATATCATACATAAAGAGTGAGGAACTATCAAAGTCTTCGATAGCCTCACCTTACATTCACCCAAGCTACAGACTCGATAGCTAGAGGTAAGACATCTTAATTATAAGAAAAGTCAAAAGCAAAATCAAAAACGGTCCACAAAGAGCGTATGCAAGTCACAGATCCAGTCGAATACCAAAAACAACCAAAATACTTAACTGACAACAAATTTCGAAATCCAAAGAGCGGAGGAACTGACAACAGGTGTTGACAGTCCGGCGACAGAGAAAAATCTGAATAGAAAATGGGAATGGTGCCTGATACCGCCCCAGCGGCGGAATGGGTACTAACCACCTGACCGGCCACTGCGTGTACGCGAAATTTGAAATTCTGTCGGACCTTCGGAGAATACAGCTATATATATATCTGGCAGGTAAGTCTCATGAACAAAATGAGTGTTCTGAACAGTGTAGAATACATAGCCCAGAAAGAGTAACATTTCTGTTTGTTAGAATAAAATTAAATATGTGACAAATATGAAATTTAATTTTTAGTAATTTATAGCAAACTGAAATTGGCTGATAACCTGTAAAAGGAAAGTTGAAGTAGGACTCCAAAACAGGAGGAGAGTGAAGGAAGTACAGGAAAATTTTGTAAACGACTTTCAGAGACCTGAGACATTTATTTTATATCTTTGAAGTTTTCACTCTTTTGTCCAGTAAAGTATTTCATTTTTTTTGTCCAGTACAGTATTTCTTTTGGAATATTTTTCATTTTGCATTAATGGTAATATTGTACTTACAGAAACACACACTGTAAATATATGAGTATATAGACAGAATTTTTTTTTATTTGTATGATCAGTAGTCCTAAGAGAAACAGTAATTTAAGTGTACAGTACTCTTACATAAAGTGGGATGAATTTATTGAATGACATATAAGGAAGACAGATTGGTTTGTATACAGTTTACTTGTATGTTTACTTGCTAATTTTCCCTGAATTTCTGAAAATGCACTTTAAGCCAGAAGGAAATTTAGTGAAAGGACACAGAATGAAGAAACCCAAGCAAAAATAAAATATCTCTTAAACTTCTTATAGCAAAATAAAATATCTGGTAAACTTCTTAGACACCCTTTATTGGAAATACAGGCCATTATAATTGTTAGTGAAAGTTATCAAACTTTATTGTAATGCATAATATATAATAAATATTGCCCATTAACAAGCACAGTGGTGTGCAATTTGACATGTTGTTTTAAGACTACAAGTACCATAGTGAGTTTTAATTTTTAATCATCAGTTTCTTATTATGTAATAAGGAAATACACTTTTTTCCAGACTGCGTACAGAGACAATACACTTGGCCTGCCAAAAATTTGCCCTCCAGAAAATGTATTGAAGATTGACCAGTCAGTACTCTTCACATATTTGAAACAACACCACACTCCAAGCCGCATGGTATTAGCTGGTGTTGGTGTGCACCACGATGAGCTTGTAGATGCTGCTCAGAGGTATGAGACGGTATTTTTGTACTTGCCTGTGGTCTTGTAGTTAAGTATTAGCCTTGTGGTTTGTTAAGAAAAAGGTTGCAAGAAGTCATAAGTCACAGTTTTATTTCTGCTATTTTTTTAAGATTCTTCTGTTTATTTTTTTATAAGATTTTTTTTCGTAGTGTCAATATTGGTACAGGTATGTGTTATTTCTTTTTTTACCTTTTCTTAGAATTTGGCAAACAAAGGAAATGGAGTTTGTAATGTGGCGTACCTAACTATGAAATACAGTCATGGTTGGAGAGTGCTGGGAAGTTTATACAGTAAGACCTTGATAAATCATAACTGATGGGGCTAAATCCTTTCTGAGCTAGTTATTAGTATTTTTTAAATTGACAAATTTAGTGTAAATGTATGCATAAACAACCTTACATTAATCAATATTTGAGTATAATTATAAGTGATATAACCACAATTGTAAGTTAACTAGTTAAAATACAGAACATAAGATTTGCAGCATAAAGTTTGAAAGTTTGGAATTTGAAGGCTAAATGTCTGAAACTTCTGTGCCTATCTGTTGAATTGATATCATCAAACCATTGTCATTCTTAGTAATGCCAAGTTATAGGTTATTGAATTTTGAGGGAACAAGGTTTTAACTGCACAGTATTTAGAAATAAACAACTTGCTGAGGGATATGTACCCAGAAGCTGGAAAATAGGCAGATCTCAGAGAGATTTGAAGTCACACTTTATTAAAGTTTATTTTTTTGTCCATTCAAGATTTTGAACTCAGAGAGGTAAAGCTACTATGAAAACCTTCTTCATTGTATTGCCCCAGCTTCACAAAATGTAAGAGTGTTTAAGTATTAAACATTCATCTCAAACACCAACTTGTCTTACTTGGGTTGTCATATTGTGGAAAGATGGGATTTCTTAGGGCCCATACATGCTATATGTGTTTCCATCGTTATAACTGTATCCCCTGTCTAGGCAGTGAATCTCATATATTCAGTTATCTCGGTTTTGCTCTTGAAAATTGCCCAGATCATCAAAACTCAATTGCCAAGTAGCTTAGCATTGCTTCATTTTTTTATTTTGTCTCTACAAGGTGTGCAAACATTCATATGGAACAAGTCTAAAGGGCCATTAGCTTAAGCAAGCTTCCATGAAATAGAATACCCAGATATAAAAAATAAAGTATACAGTACTTTCATTAACAGCAGTTTATCATAGACTCTAAGGCAATGGTTCATGGCCACAGCAGTATTATCTCATGTAAATTTATGAGCATCAGTAGTAGTAACACTTCCACAAAGATCACTCCACAGCTTTACCATGAAAGGAATTGAATTGTGACATTGTGTTTCATAAACAGAATGTAGAATTTAATGTTCAACAGTGCTGATAGTTCCTACATTCTAAAAGGATCTGAAGGATGCGAAATGAAAACCTTGATTACTATAGATATTAGCGTAATGGACAGCACCTAGCAGTCTGACAGTGTAAGATATTTGTAAGTGGTGTAAAAAAAAAGTTTGGAGAGGAGGGTAACACTATATGTTGTCAGATATTAAGAATCTTAAGTGCATTGTTACCCATGTAAGAGCAAGCAGTTAGTAGGAACATGGAGCTTTTTGGCAAATGTTTCATGTTATTTTATCATGTCAGTAGTGTATAGTGTATTTTGTGCATTTGTAGTTCTTTGATGTAATCTTGATAGTCTGTGATTCATTAATGAATTGTCTTACTTTTTTATATACAGATATTTTGTGGAAACACCTGCTATTTGGGAAAGTTGCTGAGGCTTGCCAATAGTCGAAGCCTTGAGATTGATCACTCAGTTTCACAATATACTGGAGGAGTTATTAAGGTAAGGCTTTTTTCTTATTGGAATTTATGATGAAGATTTGCTCTTGTTTGTAAGAAATGAATAAGCCTTTGACAACCTGGGGAGTCCCAAAATTTTTTTGGTCAAAGTGCTCCAAGCAATTATAGACAGCAGTGTTTTTTCCTGTGAATGTTGTCATGGTATAAAGCTGGTTTCGATGTAATTTTGTAGCTGAATACCTGTACTGTACTTTTCTTTTATGCTCAGAAATAGAAAACACCAAAAATAAGATGTCAAAATGATACAAAATTCACAAAAGTTTTAATGGAGGAAATTAGTGTAATCTCATTGGCTGAGATTATTTTAAGCTGACAAAAATATTATTAATTCCATAAAAATATATGAATAAATAGTGGATAGACTAACTTTAAGTAAGGCAGAAATTTCATTGTATCAAGATTCTGAAATTTTGCAGCTGAGTTAGCAGATTTAGTTATATACTGCAATGCTAAAACTCTTGGTGGACAAGAAGATACTTTTTAAAGGTATAAGTCTTCAGTCATACTGCACCCTGTATAAAAATGACTAGAACTTTCCTCTCTAGCTTTACTCTAACATGAGTTCGTGGTTATCACACAGAAATACTAAACTTGAATTCAGCTTAAAGGCCTAAGGGAAAAATATGATGTGAAAGCAGTAATGGTGATGAAGAGTTTCAGTAACAATTCTTTTCTTAATGTATATGAAATGCAAATTTTTTTTTCTCCCAAAATATATGGAAACATTGGTAAATATCCACACAATAGTTGTATAAACAATTCTCTTGATAGTAAAGGTACTATGGAAAAGAGAAAAATTTTCAGAACATGTGTGCAGTGAATTTTGTGATAAATATATTAGATACTTTTTTATCAGAGCCTCTCAGTAACGGTAATTACCTTTACTACCATCATATCAAAAGCATGATGGAAAGACACTTATATGCCTTCAATAAGATTAATTTCTTGTTGGACAGAGCAGTTCTTGTTGTGATTAAAATTTTCAATGTAATTTTTTTATTTCCTGATTACAATTTTTTAATATGTAAATTTTTTTTTCAGGAAGAGGCAGACCTATCAGATGTGTCATTAGGACCAAATCCATTACCTGAATTGGCACATCTAGTAATTGGCTTGGAATCAGTTGGACATCAACACCAAGATTTTGTTACATGTTGTGTTCTAAATATGATGATGGGAGGTGGTGGCAGTTTTAGTGCCCGTGGACCTGGCAAAGGAATGTATACCAGACTTTATACCAATGTTCTCAATAGGTGAGATATCTTGATTGTGAATCTTAGTAATCTGTTCCAGTTCTGTTATGTTTAGTTGTTTATTGAGTGACAAATCACCTGGTGATTTAAATGAAGGGATTGAGACTCCCAACTAGCAGGAGTGCTGCCTCACTTATTAAAACATTCCTCCGCTTTTCTGTGTACTGACAAGTGTTCTTCATACGACAACTTTAAATGTTGTATGCCTAGAACATTTATAAAATGTTTTATAAATGGTTACTTGATCTCACAGAAATTTATTATAACTGAAATTAGTAGACTTAGAACTGGCACCTTTGTGTGAGGGTAGTATCAAATCATAGAACTGGACATAAATTTATAACATTCAACACTTAGTATCTGTTGGATATGCCATACAGTATAATCTTGTTAGTTTATCAAGATCACTGACTCACATTTCAAGGCCCCATAGGGGTCAGTGCTGTCAACTGTAGGCATTACTTCAGGTTCTTTGCAGCATCCCTTTGGCCCCTAGCTACATCCTTTTTCATTGCTTTTACTGTACCACCATTCATATCTTTCTGCCACCTTACTTTGCACCCTCTTCTAACTGTTGTTTCATAGTTCAACTGTGAGGTTTTCCTCCTGTTACACCTTTAAAACCTTTTTACTCTCAATTTCCCTTTCAATGTTGCATGATCTCTGGCCTAAATTTTATATTCCAGTTCCAATTCCACATTTTCAGGCTCATAGCACTAACTTGAATGAAGGATTTGTTCTTAAGTGAGAGGTGAAATGGGAGCAAGGTAAAAGTTGAACAAACCAGGTGAGAAAAGACTAAAGGTAATAAATGAAAAGTATAAGGAAGAAAGCAGGGCAGCTGTTTTGGCTAAAGGATGCTGCAAAGGATCTTTAGTTCCATCTACAGTATGCTATCAAGCACACTAAGTGGTACTTCCTAATGAACCTGTATGTAGCTTTTGGAAATAGTTCAACCACACATGCAACTAGTTTAGTTTCACCTAACAATGAATAACGAGTATCAGGCTTGAAAGTTTTGTAGAAATCATAGAAATTTTAACCAAACATAACATAACTGCAGACTAGATCTCTTTCCTTTAGATATGATTGTTCGTTTTCTCATTTAAGAATAAGTTCTTCCAGCTACTTGTATATATGGAAAGAATTTTAACTCTGTGGTCTGGTTGATATGCTGTATTTTTGTTATGACACCTTTTATAGTCGTAATTTAAACTTCACATTTTATGACAGTTACGTAATATTTTATGTCAGTAACTCTTGACTATCCTGTGTGTAAGATGTAGGCTAGTTGGAAACATAGGCTAGCCTGACTAACCTAGCCTAGCCTATATAGGGTACTTGACTCCCATGAGGGAGAGGAAATTAGACCTCGTTTGACCTAAGCAAATCATACCATCAGGTACCAATAGATACCCAGACCTAAAAGAGCAAAAACTAACCACGATACCCTGGGCTGCGCTAGAAATAAATACGATAAAATAACAAACCACAAAAAAGATGGCATGTCTGTCTAGGCTAATCTCAAAGTCGCGGGCATCGGCCGATACCTGACGTAAACTACCCAATCAATGCCCAGGCCTTATCAAGCAAGAGCGGATGTCACAGGTATTTCAATCAGTGAGTCCAGTCTGTCAGAGGGCGCCTCCTCCTCCTCTTATCACGAAGGGTGGAGGCCAGCCTCACACCTGTCAAAACCTTCCCGCAGAAGACACCACCTCCTCCAACTTCGAAGTCACATTGCAATGCCCTGGGGAACAACCCGCCCACACACACACACACACACACCACCCACGGCACGCCTCGCCCGCCCTTCACAGGCCACCACGCCTGAAACACACCCTCCGGGGCGAATATCCCTCGGGAAGGAGGAGAAGAAGAAGCAGCAGCCCAGGGGAGAGAAACTGTTTGTGTTTTGGGCGAGTCCGCCGAGGACGAGGTCCTCCTGGTTCTCCCGTGGCTGCTGCTGCAGCTACAGCAGCTGCCCTCCCCTTCTTTACACCCGAATATTTCGGCGAAGGACACTGTGGGGACTCACCTGTCTCATCTCAACGTCACATTATCCACGCACGGGTCTGACGGGGCACGATTTCAGGCATCAGCGGGGCTTTTATTGCCTTGAAAAAATAGTAAATGATAAGCCATCGTCTCGCAGACTCTGCACATAAATATGGCCGAATAACCAACTTACCCATAATGCCCTGTCACCTTTCGAGGTCCCCTTCCCCTGAGTCACATATGCGGTTCCTCCCGGGGTCTAAATAAAGCCCACCCACCCGCCAATTTTGAATTTGGGTTTCTGGATAAGGGGTGTTATTGTGGAAAGGATTGTTCTTTCGTTCGGTTTCGTGAATGGAAGGAAATGGACGATTTTCTTGTCAGATTTTCGTAAAGTTTTTGGACGTTGATGGCGTCTGCGGGAATATTATTTACCTGAGGATGTGTTCCATGCCTAGAGTAATTTATATATATATATATATATATATATATATATATATATATATATATATATATATATATATATATATATATATATATATATATATATTATATATATATATATATATTATATATAATGTGTCTATTGTAAACAAAACACAAATGCTCTACATTCTTTTGGTAAGAACTCTGACAGTAAAGATTGTGATTCTCTTTCAACAAAATAGCTTCATTTAATTATGTCAATCGTTGGTATCACGGAGTAATTTTGGATATTTTTGTTGCTATATTGCAAATTTCATTACGCCAAAATTAAATAAACACATGTAGATCTATTTTCACATTAAACTTGAAGCATAGAGTTTGAGTTAAAGAATACAAAATCTATTCAAACTCACGCGGTACAACACGACGAAAGCTGATTGCAGAGAAATTTAAAATCCTCATTTGGAAACTTGGTTGTCGCAAATGTTACTAAATAAAGCAGGCCTTGTGAAAGTGCTGGCTGACTTTGTTTTCAAACAACATGATAAAGCATAATTTTCCTTTTTGTCGATTAGGCTATCATACCAGCACCACTCTTGCTAAGCAAATTAAGACAGGTGGTTAACCTTATAAAACATTTGTATGTATGTGTGTTACCAAGGCTTTGCTGTTATTGGAAGTGTAATTATTTATAAAAAGAAGCAAAACAAAAAGATATTAACTATTTTGATTGTCCAGTTGCGATAAATAACAAAGTTCAATAACAATGTAGATTATATAGTTCAAAAAGAAGTGAAATCACTCACCTGAAAGCTGGAACCAAAATAAAAATTAGACCTAAGCAGAAAGAGTTGTTTATGAGGAACTGAGAAGACTGAATATTTATTTTCATTTCATCTCTTCATGACAGCAAAGAGATTTCAACATTTTAAAAATAATAATATCAGTCTAATAAAACCAACTTACGAGAACTAGGAACCCTAGTCAGACATTAATCTAGATCGTAACATCGTGTTCCCTCGATAATAACATCTTAAGAGGAAGGAAAACTCTACAGGGAAATCTAGTAAAATACATAATATAATAAAATAAATATATAATATACTAAAATTATTCACAAAAGACTCTCTCCAGTACTGGGTACGCGAACACCCTACTCGAGTAACTGACAAAATTTCCACACATTTCTTCAGTAGTTTTTACTGAATACGAATGTAAAGATGATTTCTGTCTACTGTCGTGGGTAACACGTGCGGTAGTTTGGGTTCTTCGTTTTCGTTTCACAGACCAATAGTCTCAATCAAAGTTTTCTAAGTTCGCCGAGACTCGCGAGAGTAATGAATGAGGATGGTAAGTCAACTCAAACTGGCGTACAGCTTTAAGTATTTATTGTCTGAAGTCCCTGTGCCATAATCATATGATATAAGAGTTACACATGTATTGCAAATGTCAGATTGATCTTTAGCCGTCTTCATTTGCTATTATTTTCCAGTGAAGACCGGATGAAAAATCTTCATATTCAGTATATAAATATATATATATATATATATATATATATATATATATATATATATAATAAACTCAAACCAAAAATACAGACTCATTCACAGACAAAGAAGCCTAAACCCTCACAATATTATTGTTTATATAAGATGGCTATGGAACACTATGATACCATTGAACTATCTACAGTAGATTCTCTAAAGAAATTGTAACATCCTTTGTAAAGAAACACTATATATATTAAGAATAATTCGCGAGAGATTTGTTCTTATTTGCTCTCTCTCTCTCTCTATACCACGACATTTCAAGCAGAACAAAGTCTAAAGGCGTGATACCTCGGAAACGTCAGCCATCCGCTGTTTACAATGACATTATCAGCGGCGCTGCTGCTCACGTCTCACCCGTCAAGACAGATATATAATCTCAGGGCCACTTTTCTGAGGCTCCCAGATCGCCGATGACGAAAATTACAGGCTATTAGGCGCTTAACCAGGCGCGTCATTTAACCCCATTCGGAGTAAAACAGTGACCACCTTATACATACGGATTCGTTTTCCATTTGTCCTAGCCGGTCTGACGCCAGCGCGTTCAATTATTATCTATCGGTGGCTCTGGGGCCCCACTGAAGTAGGTGGTGGACACAAGTCGTTACTGTCTTCGTTTGACTCTACCATAGGTTAGGCGTTAGGCTGCTCTTCGATGTCTGTTTTCTACAGAAGTTTTTTTTATACGGTTATCTTAAAAGCATTTTTGTTCGTTATCATTTATTTTGTTTCACGTGGTTTCCGTTCTGACGTTTATCCTTGCTTAGACTTCACTTTACGCTTTATTTGTCTTGAATTTCAGTAATTTATTTTGACTTTCTCCTGGTTTTATTCGGTATCCGGATACCTCCTGGGCAGGCAAGAAAATAAGGTGGGCAGTGATCAGATTAGAAGGTAGGCAGAGAATAAAGAGGGGCATACAGTATCTGGGAGTTAGATATACTGGGGCAGACCTACTAGCACTTTCTCGTTTACGTTACGGTTATTCACGCCTAAATCAAGGGTTCTCAATTGGTGGTCTGTCTTATACAGTTATTATTGCTCTCTCTCTCTCTCTCTCTCTCTCACGCGCGTTCGTTGATTTTCAGTCACTAAGGCACCAAACCTATCCATCGGATTTAAGAGATTCTTAATAAATTTACAAGACATAAAATGCAATGCAAATTCGGATTTGACGAGGGGGGGGGTGGTTTTAGGGTGCGGGGAAGGTTAGGTAACTCTACAACCATTTTTCGATAACCAATAGATTTCTTTTCGCTGTGGATCCTCGTGTGGAGTTGTTACGATTATGTACTTAGAGCTCTGATCGATTTCCATTCAACGTTGCCCTGAAAGCTACGACGCCATCATCATCTCCGGGGGTTATTTTTGGATGCCCTCCTATCGACCCATTACGTACCATTCTCACTCATTATCGAAAACAAAACATTCAGAAAATCTTGAAAAAAAGTAAAAGAGCTGAGTATGCGGAGCAACATCGGAGAGTAACTTGAAAAACTGCCTTCGTTTTTAGCGGGATATTTATAGGCCTATTAGTGTCCGGGTAAAATGAGCGTGAGCCACCTCCAATCTTTTTACCTCTTCGTGTAAAGGTTCCATAAGTAAGGGTCGCAATCATGTTTTGAGTAGCTTTAATTGTCCTGCTCGTGCTTCAAAATACGGATACACCAAAGTGATTCATCGATCTTGGTATAGTTCCGCCTTCTGTGCTTGTAATTGGTTTGAACCACACACACACACACACACACACACGAAGGTACAAGAATTTGGGAGCAAATGTCTCTTTCATATTAAGTCGACGTGAAGGAGAGGTAAGTGCCTAGATAGAACCATGTCTTATTTTATTAAACTATCTTTAAAGTACTTTATTTACAAAATCATCACTAGAATATGTAAATCATCATTTGCTTTAGTTTTATTGCTGACGTCAGCGCCTACGAATACTGCTACTTTCAATAAGAGTTAAATTTATTATTATTATTATTATTATTAACACTTGATGGTCGAACTGCTATATCGAGTTTCTGCGCCAAGTAAAGAAATGAATGCAGTTTAAGCCCCTAGTGAATAGTTTCTCACCTTATTACTAGTGCCGCCCCGCTAGATATATCCTTTAGATGAAGAACTTCTGGCTCTAGCGATGGCCCGTGCCACCTGGCCAAGAGAAAAACCCTTCGCTCTGACCAGGATTTCGATAGTCTGAAAGCAGTCAGGTTCAGAGCGGGAGATCAAAGATATCTCGTGAAGTGGGTTTGTATGAGGCAGGTCTGCTCTCATAGAAAGGGTCTCGGGCGATGCCACCAACCAGAAGAGAAACTCCGAGAACCAGTGGTTCGAAGGCCCAAAACATGGGGATGAGGTCATCTCGATCCATGAAGACATGAGCTAATATGACTTCTCCCAGAATTTAGAGCAGAGGGGAAAAAGGCGTAAACATCTATTCCCGTCAATCCCGGAAGAGCAACTATCGCAACTGCTGGTGAAGTACAGATGAGCTTTACCAGAGAGCCTCGCTGTTCTTGGTGTGCAATATACACAAGATGGCGACCCAGAAATTTCCAAAAATCTTGGCAAACCTCCTGATGAAGGTCCATTCCTTGGCGGGAGTTGATGGCGCCAACAGAGCAGGTCTGCTCGAACATTTTCGACCTCTGCCACAAAACTTGTGAGGAATCGAAATATTAGGCATAAACTCAAGAATAATCTCTCTTGCAAGGCTGAACAGGAACAGTATTGTCGAGTTTGCTAGAACCTACGTTGCAAACTTGGACCTCGAGAAGAATTCTTGAGCTAAAGATAGCCGCCAAATCTTTGAAGTCGATAATGCCAGGACACCTGTTCCTCTCTCAGGTTCCTAACACTTTCTCTCCCTCTAGTGTTGCCCCAACTGTTGGCGACCACGTCGGAAAAACAACACTAGGTTGGGGTTCAGAAGCTTGAGGAGATCCATATACATTCGTTGGATCGAGCCACCACCACAGATCCTCTTTATATGGGAAGAATTCTCAATTCCTCTTAAGTCTTCCTTGTACAATAGTTCTCCAACGAAAAGGAGCAGAGAACAGATGGGCTCTGAAAACAAACTTCTCCAGCAGAAATGGTCCCCAACAGACTCCTTCCTTCATACTAGCATGTTTCCTTTTCCAGAAGCGAAACTTTTACCGTACATAGAAGTTGCCGTTCTTGCAGCGGAGGCGCTATAAAAGCCGCTGAATAGATCTGAATTCCCAGACACAATGGACAGTGAGGTCGGCTGCGACTTCTCCTGGCCAGAAGTCCCAGGGACTTCCGCGAGTTGCAAGTCGTAACTGAAAGGTCCTCGAATACCTTAAGCCCGACGGCCTTCGAATCAACCAGTCGTCCAAGTAGAAGTGAGATCTGGCGATGCGACGGATGCAGCAGCATAGCGTTTTTCATGAGACGTGTAAACACCCCCGGAGCAAATGTGGCGTAACGGCATCCTGGTGTTCCCAGGCGGTCCAACCATCCAAGTACTGACCAGACCCAACATTTGTAGCAGCTGATCGGGCGGCGGTGTTCAACGTGGTATGGCCCGTTGTGCAGGAGTCAAAGCAGAAGAGCCCTGAACTGCGTCGTCTAGTCCCCCCAAGACAACCTGAATGCTTACGAGCATTGGATGAATTGAGGCGCAGGCCGTATCTTGGAGATCCGAATACCATCAATCCCGGGATGAGGCTCCTAGTATTGACTGCGAGGTCTCCCATCCTCAAGAACTTTTCCTTCCGGACCAAGGGATTAATTTCTGACCTCTGGCGTGTTCAGGCGGGTCTCAGCCTACTGAAAGTTTCAGGGACTAGAAACAATCTGTAGTAAAATCGAGAACACCGAGTCAATATCTACCACTGCTCTCGCTCCGAACATCTGTTAGAGCAGGTGCTAATTTTCTGTTTGACAGGAAGGCAGTGAAACAAAAAACAAAAAGAGGAGACAGGAGAGAATCAAGCGTAACCTCTCTCCCACAACAGTAGGAGGACCAAACGTCTGCCCTCTCTGTACACCAGGCTTGTGCAAAATGAAGCCTGTCTTGCAAGGGAGTCTGGAGATGAGAGTCACTTACCTCTTGGAAGTGACATTCCTTCGGGAAAAAACTCTTTCGTGGTGCGGGTCTCGTGTTTAGCCATGCATTGCTGATATGCAAACATTTAACACGATTTACTTTTGTATCTGAGATGATTTCAAGCGTTATGAAGGAATGCAGTTTGATGATAACAGTTTTGAGAAAAAACGATATTTTTGCTTCTCTGTGTATTTTGTTGCTTGCCGTTACACAGTTTGATGTTTTTATGACATAATGAAAAGCAAAATGACCTATAAAGTAATATAACTTCGCTAAATGAAGCTAAATGGCAGAGTGTCAAAACGCGGCTGATTTGGCCGTGTGACGTTTTACTTAGTCAGAAAGCTCAGCTGCTACTGACTGACTGCCACTGACTGCCTGCGGCATTCCTGTCTTTAAATTTGATCGTGCTAATATACACAAGGTTGCCATAGATCGCATTAGATATTATTTCATAGCTAAGAAATTGCCGATATGACAAATATCATTGCATTATATGAAGAAAATGTGAATTTTGATCCACCACGGCTGAACTTTAAATAAGCTTTGCAGAAGATAGTCGGGATATGTATGATGCCATATATCAAATATCTCAGAAAATTTGCTATCACTCTAGTTGCACAGTCAACGCTCCCACCAGACAAAATAGCTAGGGTGGAGAGAGGAGCCGGCCGGTTGAAAAGTCTCGAAACAGATCTAAGAAAAGGCAGAGTCTGATAATCAGAGGAAGAAAGAAGAGCGAAAAATTTCTCTTCATGAGCTGTGGCGAAAGAGGATGTTCTTCGCGGCGCTGGTGGAGTCTTGATGAGTGGTGTGGTTCCGATTACCGCCCGATCGTGGCGGGAACTCCACGCGAAACGAAGAGAGTGCGTCCAACTTCAGAAGTCGCGTATAGTAAAGCATAAAAATGTGGAGCGGCTTCCGCGATTGCGTCATCATATAGCATAAGAATATGCTAATCTTCTCTGTATCTTCAGTGTATATGTACTGCGAGAAGCAAGTACTGGCTAAATTAAGAAGGACATCAAATGTTAGGCGGGTAGTTGTGCGACATGATGAACAACTGGAGGCGGTGTCAACACAAGACACTTGAAGCTATCGGCGAAGCGCGCGAATGGCGTCATGGGCGTGAAGCGGCGAGCTCCGTGGCAAGTACTGAAGAGAGTCTGGCGTGGCCCAGCGTCATAACTAAGCGCGCCCGGCGCAAGGTGAGGCGCGTGAAGCGTGAAAGCGCCGCAGAAGAGCAAGGCAGCGCTCCTGGCGCGAGACAAGAGAAAGGCCAACACCTCAACTCGGAAAACCCAGACAAAAGCCACTAAACACTCTCTCTAGAAGACAGGCGCTCTGTATCGTTCCCGAAGCGGGAGACGAGAGGTGAAAGTCTGTACCTGTAGCAGGCAGATTCAGATCTTGAAAGGTTCATGAGGCATCCAGCTGTTGTTGCAAACCCAACAAATCTTCTGCAACGTTGGAGAAGCCACTCTCTCGGAGAAGGGCTGAACCTGAGAAGAGGAAAGGGGCGAGAGCGTATACTTCCTTCCACAGGGGAAGAAGCTCTGGCCTTGCCTTAGCGCGACAGGGGGTCGTGAAGTGATCATTCGAAAAAACACTTTATTCTCTTCTGCAGAGGAATATCCACGCCTTTAGGGGAAGAGTACAAGCGTCTAGAGGAGGGGACGTAGAGTGTCTCATAAGCTTCTCTTAAGAGGCGAGAGTCAACCGAGCTCCAACCCGTGGCGGGGAGAGGGCGTGTCGGGAGGGCGGCAATCCTTCCCGGGATGCGTGCCTGAGCCGCGATCACAGGCAGCCTGGGTAGCGTCATCGGATGCGAAGGGCGCCAGATCGGTGAAACGCGTAACCCTCATGCGACTTCCCGACATGCCCCCTCCTGGTCCTGGGAGTTCGACAGAGGTCAGGCCTAGAGGCATTATAGGGCCGATCTGGCCCCCTCCACAACACTAGGGCTGCTTGCACTAACACTATGCGTTTGAATTGCATTCACTTTAGTTTCAAGAGCGCGTTGACTCCACGAGAGCCAAGGGAATTACCTTCTGCAGCAACAAACTACAGGGTTAGTAATAAATTACTACAGGGTTACTAGTAGGAAAACCTGACTGTCCAACTAAGGATGCACTCTAGGAGGAAGATTTCCTCCCAGCCTATCACTGCGCTCAATTTAAGCATATGGCTATATTTCTTCCACTCACCCTCCAGACAATCCCACACATTCATTTACCGATTATCATAGACATTGAACACCCTTACATATCATACATAAAGGTGAGGAACTATCAAAGTCTTGATAGCTCACCTTACATTCTGGCTTCTGAACTCTGACGCTAGAGGTAAGACATCTTAATTATAAGAAAGTCAAAAAGCAAAATCAAAAACGGTCCTGGCGTATGCCAAGTCACAGATCAGTTGAATGCCAAGAAACAACCAAAATACTTAGTGACATAAATTTCCCGAAATCAAAAGCGGAGGAACTGACAACAGGTGTTGACAGTCCGGCGACAGAAAAAATCTGAATAGAAAATGGGAATGGTTCCTGATACCCGCCTCCCAGCGGCGGGAATGGGTACTAACCACCTGACCGGCCACTGCGTGTGCCGCGAAATTTGAAATTCTGTCGGACCTTCGGAGAATACAGCTATATATATATCTGGCAGGTAAGTCTCATGAACAAATTAACAATTAAATATTTTCAACTTCACACATATAACATTAAGCATAAATGTGGATACAATACAGCAGAATATCTCAAAAACAATGGGCACCTGCACTTTTAAGACAATTTCATTAACTAGCTGTACATCATGATAAAAATAACACATTTCATACTTACATCTACATCAAATTCATCATCCTCCTCTTCTTTCTTAATCTTTTTCAGCTTTTCTTTCTCTCTTTTTTCCTTGTTTTTCTTGCGTCTTGATCCAGCCATAAGCGCTGGTGCTCAGGAAACTTATCACAGAGATGAGGCCAGAACTATAATAAAGACAACCTCGGTTCTGTAAGGTGAAAAAATAAGGTAGCAGGCATCCCAAAGGAATAATTATTCAGTAGAGCAAGACACAAATGGGTGAATACATAATTATTGAGAAAGTACTGTCATAAAATTAGAATGATTATAGAATTATTGGAAGAATTTACAACATATCAGTATACTATAAAAATCAAGAGTCAATATATGGAGATGTATTTATGGTGTTTCAGCATTACATAAAATTTAAATTTTTCTGAAAAAATTTATTTTTATGGTACAATACAATCACTTTACAACTGCAGTGCTTTTGTCAGGCCCTTTCAGAAGTGCTCAGAGAAAGAATCCAGCTTGCAATCCACCAAATCAGGATCTCAACCTCCTACTGTGTCTAGTACAAGAATGCCAGAGCTGTGGGGCCCTCAGCCCACAGGGAGAGGGTGTAAACCTTGCTTGTTCAAGTAAGAAAAAGAGTGTAGAGATTCATGTGCTGCTCCCAGAAGGGAGTTACACAAATTGGAAGGCAGCTACAGCTTGGATTTAGAATACAGCTCTACCACTGGCCTACCCCTCCCTTGTTAAAAGGAAGAGAGGAAGGAGACATATCTTTATCGCTGTAACACTAAGACTGGTTGGTCAACTGAACTTAGCCACCAACCCTACACCAGTCCAGCAGCCTATAGTGCTGAATTGCTGCTTCTCAAAGGGAGGAGAAGGACTGGAGAGAAGTCGTTTCTCAGATTCTACCATTCGACCCCAACCTTACAGTCTTCCAAGTACCTTAAGCAAGATGGTTTCTCTCCAAAAGAAGCTAGTTATTTACACAACCTCTGAACAGCTGCCACAGGTCTCGGTCTGAAGCAAGTCTGGGAACCTGTGGTTGAAAAACCCCTAGATGGGATGAGTAAGGTGGTCTGATGATTCAGGCACTTACTCTCATAACTCCTGATACCAAAAAGTTATTCCAAAATGCCAGAAATGGTTCTTCATCCTGACTTTGTGAGTTTTCCTAAATTGTATGACTGGCTGCTTGTTTAGACAAATCATTGACTCCTTCTGAAGCCAGAAAGAAAGGAGACATTCCAAACCTCTGCTTCTTTGTGTTTGGTGGTACAAGCAGGCCGACCTCTTGATGGGTCCTGCTCAGAACACTCAAGGCTCACACTAGACATAGAACTCTCTATCAAACCACCTGGAGGTCCAGAGAGAGAAAACAAAAGCTCATGTCTCTTGTCTGAATGATAATTCCAGAGGTTTCATTACAAACCAAGGAATAATTAAGAAGAGCAATTCCAACTCTCCTAGTACCAGATGAGAAGGCCAAGATACTTCACCAAGAAACAACAGTCCTGCTAATGAAGTCTCAGTCCAAGGCATCTCCAGAGCCCTACAGAGCCCTAGTTAATCTATACAAAGGACAAGAGTCATGTTTCTCCCTAGAGGCCAAAGCCCTGGGAGGACAAGACTGATCGAAAGCCCCTACCTGGCACAAACTGCTCAGCCACAGCCAAGAGATCTATGTCCTTCAGTCTGAGCAGCCAGTTCAAGGGTAGCCAGCGTTTCACAAAAAGTGACAAAGAGGAACTTAAGACAAGGAGGAGTCCATGATCTGCTGAATGGAAACACTGATTGGAGACAGTTTTTGGCATCAAAACAGAAAAGGGCCCACTTCCCCTAGATGAGAGTGTGGGCTACAGGGAATCTCTCTAGGAGACTGCCAATCCAGCGTAACTAGAAAACCCCCTTGGTATGGGATCATGCGCCACAGGTGTCTGAGCTTGCATGAGTCATCAACCCACAGTTGAACACCCTGTGGGACAGAAAATGCTGGGGAGAAAAGGTGCAGGAGTCCTAAAATGCCAGGGTTGCTTGGAGGCATCTTCTGGGGTCAAGCGCAGATATGGCGCAGAGGGCAGACAGAGGTCCCAGTTGATGGAGTGTGAGTGACCAGGCCAGTCACGATAATTCTGGGGAGACTGAACAGCTATGCCCTTAAGGCATAGACTACTAAACTCTACTACATATCCCTGATAGCTGAGCTAGTCTCCAAAAACATTCCTCCATCAAGGAATGTATCAGGATAACAGCTAGATGGCGTGGCAAGCCATCCACTCGTGCATCTGCTTTGACAACTGACAGGGTGAAGGAAAGTTCTTTGTATGCTTGTTGGCAGAAGTCTCCTGGACATGTTACTCAACAACAGTACAAAGTGACTCATCAAACAGAGCACTGCCTGCCTTCCCAAAAGTGGGCGTGAGGATGGCCCTCAGCCCCACACACCTGAGGCCAAATCTTAGGAGGGTTAACAGCAAGTGTAAATACTCATATCCTCGACCCATTTCATTACCCCAAACCACAACACTCATTAAAGTACTAAAATACTGTATGGAAAAGTTGGGTCACTAAATATATTAATTTTCATGCATTAATCATGCAGTTTAATTAGTCCTTACAAGAAAATTCTACAAAAAGTAATGGATTTTTGACATTCTGGGTGGATCAACACAGAAGTCATAGGTTTTTCTGGGATTTTCAGCAACTCTGTAATCACAAAGCAGGCCAAGTGTGTCCACCAAATGACCTAAAATTTTCAAAAACAGGACATTTATCCAATGCTCTGGAATCTGTTACTTTATTTTCTGTTAATGAAAGTTAAAATCTTCAGTGTCATAAAATTTTACCATAGTTATGAAAGAAGCTGAGTAACTTAAAAAAAAGTTACTAACTGAAACTCATACACTAATGTACATTCCCAAAATAAGGCACAGGAAAGCTAAATCCATGTCATATAGTGCAAGCATTGCTGCAATCACGGTATTGACAATGAACTTTGAATATTTGCTGAAAGCAGCAATGGTCCATTACAAGTCCTGAAGGCTAACAATCTAAAAGAGAACATTAGGACTCAAAGGGACCTAGGTTATTTAATCACTACTTACTAAATAATGCATGCTGCAATAAAATTTTCTATATTGTATTGTACAACAATTTGAAAAAATAAAATAGCTTTATAAGTTTGGTTGTGAAGTTTACATAGCAACTCCCAGTTATACAAATTGTGCACAACAATAGTGTCTCATGTTTACTTCAATGACCTGGAGGAGTTTATAGTGTCTCATGACATTGCTCCCAATGACCTGGAAGGAATTTACAAAATATGTTGAGATAGCTGTTGTTTGTACCAAAGGGATGTATATTATCACTCACAGTACATAAAGTAGAACCTTGTAGTAACAGACCTTCAGTACTGTATTTTATCGGACTGTGCACAGTGGGAAGTGGGTTAATGTGGCTTTTCTTAGCAACATTCACTTTAGGATGTAACTTCCCTACCCACAAGAGTTAGGGTAGAAGAGACTCTTTAGTCTTGGCATTCAACTCTTTTAGGAGAAGGACATTCTAAAATCAAACAAGCAGGCAGAAGGGACCCTTTGGCCTTGGTAGGCAACCATTCCAAAAGAAGGTTGCTCAGAATACAGACCTTGTTCTCGAACCTTGGACTGCTCCTTTGCTTGAGGTACAATCAATTTTTTCCTCTTTTGTTCATTTTCTATTTTTTGAAGTGTATAGAACAGACTGAAAGCAAAAGTTGCTAGGTGGATTATCAGGAAAGTGTCTTTGTCTTTACCTAATCTTTTCCCTCTTTATAATTTCTGAATCCATCCTGACTGTCCTCCCCCAGTTGTGGCAGACCTGATGGTTTCTTATTTGCCTTACAAGGTGTACCGGCCCCAAATTGTCAACCAGTTGCTCCAGCACTTTTTGTAATGACATATGGTTAGTTTTACACATTTTCCTAATGTAAATGTTGTAAATAATGGAAATACTGTTGTTGTTGATTATTACTGTTTATTGTTCTGTTGATTTTTACTATGTTATTGCTGTTATGAGTCTATTTGTTAATTTTGCTTCTGATTTTATATTGTTAATTTCTTTTGGGAGAGACAAAGCTGAGTCCTGGGCCTGTTACTCATTACATTACGAAAAATTGCAAAGTACTTTTCTCAAATATTCAGGGCTTAAGGTAAAATTTTCTTGATCTCCAGAATTGTGCCCAAAACTACAATTTGATGTTTTTATCTGAAACACTTGTGAGTAGTAGTAAGTGAAAGGTTGAGTTTTAATCTCACATGGTTTGATGGCCCTGGAATTTATTTTTATTAAAACTTTCCACATGCATAAGGTATGGCTGTATACAATAAGTCCAGGCGACCTATTTATCGTCAGAAGTTCTTTGTTTAAAGATTTTCAATAAGTTCTACAATGTTTATATATTCCTGTTTACACAGGAATCCAAATATCGATGACTCTACATATGACTGTCTCTTGAAAAGGATGAGTATGGCTCAGTCCACAGGATTCAAGCTTGTGGAAACTGTGCTGTGATGATGACTATATTCAAATTCCACAGATCAACATGGCTACTCTGCTTACTGTTCTGTGTACCCTCCAATTTTGTCAACTAATTGAGAACCCACACATACTTCTAGCTATAGGATTAAACTTCATAGACACAGGCGTTCCAGCTATTATGAAGTCCAAGATCTGCACGAATATCTAGGCACTTCTGATCACTGCACAACTAAGATGAACAAAACTGTCACCCAGTATACTCCTCATGCCACCCCTGGAAAATCAGTCTGGCTGACATCTAGAACCAACTGGGATCACATTACTGAAGCTTGTCAGGTACTTAATATTTCAGATGCTGTATCAGATCCTGATCTCAAAAAGTTAAATGAAATGCTGGTGGTTATTTTAATAAAGTCTGTCCCTAGAGACGTCATAAAATTCTGGACAAATGACCAGCCGTAGTTTGTAGTTTGATGATACATGTAGGCGTGCTTGTCATGACAAACAGATCAAATTCAACTCATGGAGATGAAACTGTTCAAATGAAAATTATGCCATTTTTGTTAAGTCTTCCAATTTTGCGAATAGAACTTACCATAAAGCTGAAAAAAATGACAATAATTTCCTGAAGAAACTTGAAAGAATTACTCGGCCTCATCTTTGGTGGACCAAATTGGCATTATCTATCTTTGGGTCAGGCCTGTCTTCCATTCCACCCCTACTAACAGATGATAGTAGATATGTTACTGGCCCTAGGGAAAAGATTGAACTACTTCATCAAGCTTTTGAAGCTAAGCAATCAGCTGAGGATGTCCCTCTTCCTGATACTTGTCATCCTGAACCTATTCTTAGAAAATTTGCATTTCACTCTCTGGATGTTAAGAAAATTCTGGATAATCTTGATAGCTGGGATGAGAAGATCCTGTTAGTTTCTTCCTTTGATTTTAAAAAGATCTAGTGTGCTGTCTCTCAAGATAAGAATATTCTACAGATTTTATGTGGGCATATAAGTATCCTGCAGACTAGAGTGCAAGCTTAGTAATACAGTGCCTGTTCCAAGAGAGTGGCATATTGGCAGACTGCAGTAACTGAATTAGACTACCAATAATACAGCAAAAGTCTATGGGCAGCACCAGCCCCATTTACCTTCCGGTGTGCAAACAAACAAACAAATGTTTCAGAGTTTTAGTATTATATATATGTGGACTCCCAGATTGGCGGGGGACGTCACAAACCTGTCCTGTCTCAGAACCCCAAACCAAGAGGTAGTCCTCATTCGGGGATTCCTAGGAGGGTTTTTGACCTACCACACAGGGTCTTCCTCTTAGGCGCCCATACTTTCAGCGACTCTTGGGACATCAAATGTTATGGAGTCTGAAGTAATATGACAACTGGAAGACCCAAAGCTCTTTACTGGACAATCCTTACAAATCTATGAACATTTTGTTAATAGTACTCAATCTCAACACATTTCATTTTATCCAGTTACAGTTTGGTCACCAATTTCCCCTTGCTTTGAGTTCTCAAAAACCTGAACATGAAGTGAATCAAATGAACAAATGCAAGAGCAGGTGACATACAACTGGCCATGTGTGATGTTTGTCCTTGAGCTTTGTTGATGGTCATGGCATATACTAACTTCACTGGAAATTGTCTGCGGCAAAGATTGAATGCACACATGACACTGTCTTGGTATTGAGTGCATCACCTTTGATTTAATATCATTACCAAAGTCTAGTGCCGTTACCCAAAGGCCCTTGGCCAAGCACGCCTGCAAATAACAACAACTGCACCTTTCTTCAAGTTCAGTGCATGTGGGGGCAGCCCAGCCAAGTTAACAGTGTTCAAGATTTCTAGAGAAACACCTATTGTATTTAAACATATTCTCGAAGATGTCTTCACGACTCCAGGATCCTTTGAAGCAGTCTTCAGCTCCTGAAGCATTCTTGGAGAAACACCCACTGGATTATAACATCTTCCTAAATTCTTAAAAACGCCAGGATTCTGTGAAGCCGTCTTCAGCTCCTAAATGGATCCAGAATCTGTCTTCAGACTCATTTCTTCCACCTCCTGGAGAAACACCCATTGGATTATAACATCTTCTTAAATCTTAAAGACTCCAGGATCCTGGAGCCTTCGGAATTCCCAGAAGCTTCCGGACACACACACACACATGCACACTATGAAAAGGGAGCCAAAGTGTATAATAGATGGGATAAAGAGATGGAAGAAAAGGGTTATCTGTTGTAATTTGGTCTCTCTCAAAGGAACTCACATGATAAAGAGATACTGTATAAAATAATTTTTTATGAGTGAAAATTTTCAGGATGCTTGATGTGTGCGAATCGGCGTTACACGAGTATACACGGCAAGACATCATTTGTAATAACATCATCTGTACGTAACCAGTATTTCATAAGTTACCTGTTGTTGCAAAAGCTAGCCTATACACAGATGGTTTTGTAATTTAGCAGTCGTCTTATACTATAGATATGAGATAAATTCATCAAAATTTACCATAATTTTTTACCTCATCTTATCTAAAGGAAATTTATGGTATGAATCACAAAGGATTAACTGACGATTAATATGCATATATATGAAACTGATTGGGGGTACCTCGCGATGCTCTTTTAAGCTTAGAGCATGCCATTTGCAAAGAGAACCTTGATAAGAGTTTCAAGTGCAGAGTAAGGCACTTAATTATAAACTTCAGAATCTTGGAGTGGGTGGATATGTTCTAGGATTACGTCAAGATTTCCTTCAGGTAGGCAGCAGCGAGTTGCAGTTGATGGGAGCTTTAGTGAAGCAAGGCCTGTTGTGTCTGGAGTTCCACAAGGTAGTGTTTTTGGTCCACTGTTATTTTTAGTGTATACAAGTAATATGGTTGTTGGCCTGGAAAACAAGATTGTTCAGTATGCCGATGATGCAACACTTGTGGGTGTAGTAGTTTCCATTCTCCCACTCACAAAAATGAAACTGCCCTCAACATCAATCTGGGCATGGATTGGATGGTGAACAGCGTAGTCAGCAGGAGTGGGCTGTTACTCAAATGAAAATGATATTTCAGCTGATCACAAATATCATAAGATTTCCACCCATCTCTACCTTTAGGGTGGATGGACTTCCTCAGAGCAGTCTGGCTTTAACTATTCCTAGATGTAACTTTTTAGGCTACATCTTTGCTGAAACATCTACTGGAAGTTTCAGCAAATGCTGCACAAAAGTTAGGTATTGTTTGTAAGGCCTCATGTATTTATAAACAGTGATAAAATCAATGCAACCTGTTTTAGGTCATCTGTCCTTCCATTACTAGAATACTGTTCTCTGGTATGGATATATGCTTCTGCCATATTTATCTCTTTTAGATAGAGTGGTTTGTGGTGGTAGGTAAGTTGTGTTTTAACAGATCTTTCACATTACAATTGACCCTGATCCCCTTATCCACTTGCAGCTTTAATATCAAGTAAATGTGCACTCAGTGTCAAACTTCTTAGTTCAAGTCATTACTCCTCCACCGTTAATAACTGATGCTTTCTTCTGTGTTCCATTACAACCTATATTTTATTGCTTTGCACCAGACACCACATATTCTTTAGAGCTTGAACTTCAAATTAAATGGCCTCTATGAGCGTGTTTCTCCATATAGATGTTTATCTTCTGAATAATAAACAGAAGTAAAGTGTGTAACAATGGTAAAATAAATGAAAATATACAAGTATTTTATATGGATATTTAGCTGATAAATAAGACACAATGTAGCGTATTGGTTAAATACCAATTATAAAAAAAAAAAATCCTGTTTAATGTCTCCTGTTTAGGATGCTTACGATCACAAGCTCTGCTGTATTACTGATTATTTCTATGCAATCATGAGACAATGGAAAAACAATAATTTACAGCAACTCTGAATTAAAGCATTAATGAAGGAATAATGAACAGCACTCTAAAACATCTTGTCAGCAAAGCTTTATGCTAAGTGAAGAAAAAACCTAGTCAAAAGGCAGCAGGAGGTCTCATCATGTGTAATCAACCTTGGCTGCTTATGAGTAGGCAGTCAACACTCAATTTTCTGCACATACCAGGCTACACTCCAAAGTAAAATAAGTTTGCATATGTTTTGTGGAAAAAACAGATAATTAAATGATAATAGTTACATTTTTATATCAAACATTAGCATAAACTAAACTGGGCTTATCAGAATATACATACATCCTCATTCTGATAGAAGTGTGACTGGTCATGCTTGCGTAGTCTGTGTTCCCTCAACATGTTTTCAAGGTATTCTTGGGTGAATTCTGAATCATCATTGTCATCATCACTGTCCGAATCAATGAGTACTTCCTTTAACCAGTATCTTTTCTTACGAAGCCCTTCAAAGTTGAAGAGATGGCTTTTGTCATTCTCCCTCTCTGTAAAAGAGAAAAAAACATAAAACTTCAAAGAGAGATTCTAAATTTTGATCATATATGGTTCAAGATAGCCACTCAGAGTAAACCAGCCAAACTCAGAGCCAGCCTTAAGCCCAGATAAATTTGGAGAGTTGGAGACAGGAAGAGTATCCATCTGTAAAATTTTGACCAAAACCAACACTGAAACATTGAATACAGAATCAGCTGGAAAGACTACTAATGTCCACTTGCTGAAATTGTCAGATAAACTTATAAACCACAGCTCACAAGTCTACTTGAGGTACATTCTGAGTGATTTATACCTCAAACATAAACACACACATTTTTGGCCTTGGGTTTTCAGAACCATTAGACACAAATAAAAATCTCAACACTGGCACCTTTACTAACTGCTCTTTATCAATGATACTGATATGCCAAGGGTCTTACATAAACCTCAGTTAAAATCATTTATTTGCATTTCCAAAATTTCACCGATAATTTACCCCCAAAAACAAAAATATCATAATTCAACTTTTAAAGATAACAAATGAATGAGATAACTTTGCCATTCATACAAGTCTAGCCATGTTATAGACAAAATATAATTAAAAATGGATAATAAATAGCATATATCGAAACAGGTTTAGATATAAGAAATACTGCAAAACACCTTTTATTTTTTAGTTTTGATACCATTAATAAAAATTATATTTTCATAATAAAATTAGTTTTCATATAGTACTTTTAAGTAATTACATAACTATAAAGTACTTTTCCATTTAGTATTGGCAGCGTTAATTTTAAAATTGGTAGTGCTCGATTGTTTAGTGTAGTGATGTTCCGTAGCCCGCGGGGAATGTTAGGAAGCGACTTAACAGGCGACCTCATTCTGTTTCTGCCCTTATGTCCATCTGGTGACTCTGTTCTGTAATTACTTGTGCTAAGTATATATGAAACTAGGTACGTATGAAATATCATTTTCATATAAGTAACATAAAGTAACTCTGTAGCTGAATTTACACATTGCAGGAAGTGGGTGCATGGACATCTGTATTCCATTCCAAAACATTGGCTATGTAATGAATCTGGAAATGAACAGATTTTCTTGTTGAAATAATGCGCCCAGACTCCTTATCAGCTAAGAGAGCTATTGCAGGAGAACACTGCCTCTGGTTGGTGCCCATCTTAACTTGTAGTGCGTAGCAGTATAGCTGAAATTGCCTCTGCCAAGTGTGTCGTGCACAGGTTTGTTTCTTCTTGTGTGACATATTATTCATTCCTTCTTCTTACCTGCGTCTTTCTTCTCGTGAGCGTTATGATTCACGTCCACAGCGTCTCTTCCATGATTCAGCAATAGGTTTATTATTTAGAAGGATTTATATGAAATGTAATATATTTATCAGAAGGTGTAATGGAGACAGAAATGGTGTTCTTTACTTTAATGATGAAATTTAATTACATGCACAAGTACAATTACAGTTTACAGTTTACTATCTTGAAAACCACTCTTGCTAGTCGAAGTTCAGTTTGTGTCTGGTTAAGTAGCCCTTCGGTCAGTGGTTAGTAGCTATGCAGAATCTGGTTAAGTAGCCGAGGTCAGAAGTCTGGTTGGGACCACTGAAGCTAGAGAGGAAATGTCATCTTGTAGTGGTGATTAGTGACTCTAGCGTTCTTCTCTGGCTTCATTCTGCTCTGGAACCCTGGTTCTTCTTTCTATCTTCCATCTATCACTTGAAGATACACTCATTGGAAGATTTTATCTGTAGGCCTCCCCCTCGAACAGCTTGATTGGGAAGGACAGTTGTGGGTGTTTTAAAATCTTTCCTTAGAGGATTTGATTGGAAATGACCTCAAGAGGAGAAGTTAGTAACTCCTCCCTTTAATGTCTAATTGGAGAAATGGTGAACTACTTCACTTTGTCCAGCCCTTTTTTCCTGGAATTTCATGTAAACACCTCCTACTGAAGGCGGGGTTATAGATATGGCTGGAACGTTAACTCCTGACAAGGTACTCAGTAATGCTTGGTCAGCTGAATCGCGAGGGCACAGGTTCCAGATTTTATGATCAGTTTTATGGCCCTGGGCGCGATATACTCACTCACTCTTTTGAGTTCGTACGAAGATGGTTTCCTGCGGTTAGCTTACTTGATATTTCTAGCCTCGTAATGCATAACAACCTAGGCTTAATTGTTGTTCTCTCTCTCTCTCCTGTCTTTATTCTTTCTCTCTCTCTCTCTTTATTCTTTTTTTCTCTGTATTTATTCCCCCCCTCTCTCTCTCTCTCTCTATTTAATCTTTTGCTATATCCCTACTCAGTGGCGCTGCAGAAGAAGGAGTACTCATGGCCTGGCAGCATCGTTAAATGCCCTTGCCCTGGGCGTGCCAATAAAAAACAGCCAAACAATTTCACCTACACTGAAAATAAACAACTACCCATCCACTGAAAGTGGTGGATGCTCCAGGTACATTGTAATCCCCCAGGCTCCCCAAAAAATTCAACACTTTACTATAAGGTGAAGAGACAGGAGAAAATTCTCCGCTTCCTCCTTCAGTGCCATGCAAGTGAAGAACTATTACACTTCCAGTGGGCCAATTGCCAAAAGGAAGTGAGTGATATAATGTGCCTGAAAGCTAATGAGGGAGAGGCTATTCTGGCGTCTTAGCTTTCCCTTAACAGGTAGGCAAATTGTTTTCCTGAATCTGTGACTGCATTCCAAAAATAGTGTTCATTGGAGATGAAAGACAATGCGTTCACAGGCAGGGCAAGACAGGATCTTGTCAGGATACCATAGGTATGGATGGCCCTATGATTATAGGGCTTGCTCAGGTAAAACCTGACAGCTCAAACTAAACATTTCACTCACTTTCCCAGAGCCAGGGGTGTCCATCAATTACTTAAGGGAGAGAGCACAGATCCTGTTTCTTTCTTGGCCAGGAAAACGTAGCGTTAAAGCACAGACTGTCTCCATGAGCAGAATCTGCTCACTCATCTATAGTCTGAAGTTCACTAACTCGTTTGGCATTTGCTAGGGCTACAAGGAACAGAGTTTTCTAGTTAAGTTGAGAGACATGGAACGGAGAGGCTTGAAAGATATGGAGTCTACTCTTCTCTACCTTGGAAGTCTCGAAAGACTTAATAGGTCGCTAAGATCTTGGTTAGAAGATAAAAGTAGACCTTTGTGTTTAAATACTAAGCCTAGTATTGCTTTATGCCCCTTGAAGGTGGAAGTTCTGCTTTCTGAGCTAAAGAGGAATTCACAGATGAGATGTTATAACTGTTACACCACCGTCGGAAGACTACCCACTAAGATTGGAATACTTGACAAGAAGACCGACATCTGCATCTTGCAACAGTCTCCGTAGTTGGTCTTGAAAAATTCACTTCTTTCAAGCAAGATCCCAAACAGTCTGTAAATCTGTCCAAGAAAAGAGTGGCCCCCCGCCTTAGTGGTATCTTTGAAGTGAGGTTGTCTGAGTAGATATAGATTGTGTGGAAGGAGTCATGGAGGTGCACAACAACATAGCTGGTGAACCATCATTCATGGTTCAGAACAAGGGCTAGCGTCGTCCGCGTTGATGAGCTGAAAATTCGTTCAGCTTTTCCTTGGCCCAGAGGCTGAATCTGGAAGGCATAAGGTCAGGCTGGACCTAACTTGCAACGGCATAAGTTGCCTTGTAAGAGGGTCTGGAATTAAGAGAAGCAGAAAAGAGGAGAGAGCCCAAAGGTTCCATGAGACAGCAAACCAGGCCAAAATCAGCCTGTCCCATAGATTCTAAAGATTCTGCCAGACCAGGGGATCTAAGGTCCACTTGGCAGGAAGGACATGCTTCTGATGGTTCAGTGCATTGGCCAGAACTAATTAGCTTGCCCTGAAAAAGTTGAGTGACTGGAAAACTCGATCTGATATGCCCATTGTAGGAGCTCTCTGCTGAGAGAGAGTTAGACTCATGCTTCATCTCTTCTCTATGGCTAAGGACTGTGGTCCTTGAAACAAGATTACCACTGTCTAGGTGTGAAATAGGGTTGAGAAGCAATGAAACTGTGAGCAAAAAGCTTTCAGCTATCTGACAGAGATGAGAATACACTTAGGACTGTGGTCTTGTAACAAGATTACCATAGTCTAAGTGTGAAATAGGGTCGGTAAGTGCTGAAGCCGAAAGTGAAAAGCTATCAGCTTTCTGACAGAGATGAGAATATTCTGTTCTTTGAAGGGTCACATCCCCGAAAACTACCCAGTTCCCCAAGCAGGCTCCTGAACCCAGATCCTAGGCATATGAATGAAAAACTAGGTCTGGGCTTGTGGCTGAAGGCCTTCCAAGGTTCGCGTTCGGACAGCCATTATTTAGGTCTGACCTAATTCGGGGCTAAAGGGATAAACAAAAGTGTCCATAAGTCAGTCATCCATGTAAAGACTGATGTTCCCAAACATGAAGTCAAATGCTAGAGGAGTGAGGACTCGAGAGAAGGGTTGCTGTAGGGAAGGTGAAAAGCAGATCCTCGCACTAGAGTACCCTGTCCTGACAAACGGACTTGAGGTGCTCCCAGAGTCCAGCGGGGACATGGAAGGATACTTCCTGCATAACCCACATCTTCATCCAAACACCCTTGGAGAATGGGTGATAGGATTTTTGGTTCATCTCTACTGCATTCTGAACCGTTTTCTATTCTTAGAGAAAAAAGGGGCGTTGTGGGCCATGCAGATTCACTGACAACTATAAGGACTCGCAGACAACCGAGCTGAGGGAACTTGCAGATCCTCGTCCCAACTCGCAGACAACTATGCAGACTAGCTGCCGACACTGCTGACTGGTCAGCGGACACTCCAGACAATCAAAGCAGGCTCGACCATAATGGACTCAGTCACACCACATGCATGCCGATGACATATGTAGAAAACACAGAGTCTGAGGCACGGCCTGCTGGGTCTGTCAAAGTGAGACAATCACTATGGAAACATTCACAATCCTCTCAAGCTGTCTGAGGGAAGAGGTGCTGTAGGCCCAGAGGTAGAAAATATCAGGGCTGAATCGACTGTCACGACTCCCTCAGTAGTAAAAAAGCACCAGAGTTTTCTCTTTTTGCGATTTCAAAGTAAAGAGCAGAAATCTCTAAAAAACATTTCAATCATCCTTACCCACACAGGACAGGACTCAGAGACAAACTGAGGCAATGTCTCTTGACAAAAAACTAGAAGTCCTCTATCTTCTTAGCCAGTGCTCCTGCTGCCTGAGGAGGGAGCTTTCTTCATGAAGCTCAAAAACACTGGACATAAATGTCCTCGTCTGCAAAGGGTATGACTCCTAGACACTAACTGTCATGGATGCTTAGCACCCGTGCGCTCGATGCAAGAATGCTACTGAAGGGTGGTGCAGGTTATCCAGGGACTGGCGCGATCGGCAGAAAAAACTGGAGCAAGGCACTCAATTGGGAACTGGCACTCAGATAAAACCAATTGCATTCTAAAAAAGGTAGTCATCGAGCACTAACAAGCCAAGCACTCGGAATCCAGTGTCCAAGTGCTTGAGGGTGGTAATTGGGCGTGCGAGGACTGGCTCAGGGCACTGGAAGGTTGGTGCAGGCCCTTGGCAGCTAGTGCTGAACTCTCTTGGCAACTGGTGCGGCGTGCATAGCCAGTCCGCGGGCGCTCAGGAGTCGGTGCTGGGCGCTTGGAGACTGTGACTGACGTATGTTGCTCAGGCGAACTACACTGGGCACGTGGCAGCTGGCATCGAAATCTTGGCAACTGGTGCCGAGCGTGCATAGCCAGTCCATGAGCAGTGCAACCTGGTTGAGGATTGAGAGAGGGATCTCTCGTCTGTTTCGACGGAATAGGAGACGGCTTGTTGCCGCTACATCTTTTCAGGGGACAGGACACGCCAAGAAGTGGCCTAGAATGCCTAATGTCAGGGCTCTCCATGTCCAAAGACAACTGGTGGACACTAACTAACAGAGACGCCCTTCCAACAGGAGTCTGAGGGTCTTCCACTTTGTGAACTGTGAGCAACAGGTTCTACTAAGGAGGTGACTGCCATGGACAAGGCCCACCAACCTCCTTTGGACCCTCATTAAATCTTCTCCCTTTCAACTTAGGAGTGTTGAGGGCACTGGGAGTCATGATGCTTGGAAATTGCTGGGCACTTACGAGTGCTGGAAGAGTGTTTTGGCACCAAATACTGGCGCTCTACAACTGGAAGTTCAGGAGACAAGCTCCGTGGACTTCCAAACCAGAATCCGCATCACTAGAGGAGAACTACAGTACATCCTTTTGGACGCCTTTTCAATAGTTGTCCACCGAGGCCTGGGACCAGACAACAGACTCAACTGAGGGGGGAAACTACCTGGGAGCAAACCCCCTTGGACTACCTTGGACCACCAGTATGTCTCCTCCCAGGTTCAGGGGAGCATGACAGGGACTTTAGGTCTAAGAAATCCGGCAGGCGATGGCCACCTCCTCTCCTACACCTCCAGATGCTATTTTCAGTTGCTGTCTGTGGCAACCTGGGAATATAAAATAAGTTGCGTGAGGCAACTACCCGGGGACTTCCCATCAGCCTCCATTGGACTTTCAGTATGTCTCCTCCCAAGTGCAGGGGAGTATGACAGTGACTTAGGTCTAGGAGAACCTACGGGCCGGATAATCACCTCCTCCACTGCACAAAACTTCACTATCACAAGGTTAACTTCTGTTAACCCAGACACAAGACTGGCAAAGGCACAGGAAGGAAGCAAGGGAGCCAGGCGGGGGAGAAGATAAGAGGGCTAGTAGCAGGAAAGTAAAATTATTTTTGGGAGAGTGGGCGCCAATGATCAGGAGCTGGCCCGGGAGCTGAGTACTCCCAGATTGTAGCTGGTGCCAAGCATGCTGGGCACCAGGTGAGCTAGTAGCTCGGGTAGCTAGTGAGCACTCCTGGGCACTGGGGGAGGAAAACATCACTTTGGTTGTAGTAAAAGCCGTTCTACGTGCTGAATCTACTAGGCCAGAGAAGTCCCCTTGGGAGGAGGCAGAAAATCCCAAAGGAGCTTCCCTGGTGGCGTAGAAAGAGTATCTCATCTTCACAAGTTTGTTCGCGGAAAAGCTAATGTTGCTTTGCCTTGTTCTCTCTTGAGCCGGCCAATCATGCACTTCATGGAGAGTCTTCTCGAAGAGGATAACCTCTTATGCAGTGCCTTGGAAGACTTCTTCCTCATAAGAAGTAAACTTGAGAAAGATGGAGCAGGCAGAAATCTGGGAAACTATCCAGGAGAAATCTCAAAAGGGACAAGTAAGCTGAAGAGGGAACCAAATCCTGAACAACTTCCTCTTCCTCTGAAGAAATAGGGGATAAAGACTTGTCTTTAGTCTCAGGAACTGCTGAGGTTTTCTTCAAGAAACCCATAAGTTCCATCAACTGTCACTTGAGCAGAGCTAACGAATGATCCTCCTGAGCTGATGACAACAGCTGTGGAGTAGTGGAAGACATCGGGAGCTCGAAAGAGGGAGCCTGGCATAAGAAGGTTGGCGCCAGGCGCTCAGAGGAAGTTGGGCACTTTGGGCACTTGTGAGTCAAAACATGGCCCTCAGGACTGTTCCCAAAACCAAAGAATGACGAGGGTGAGCTGAAGAAGTGGTCTGATCCACAAAGCTGCAGGAAGGCTGCAGGCTAACCTCCCTGTACCTCTTAACTGCTGGAGGAGTATTCTTCAAGATTTGCATGCCTCTTAAGCAGGCACGACAAAGCAGGACAGCAGTAGGGACGCTTCTTGTCAGGGCTGGAAGCTTCTGACTCTGAAGAAAGCTGATGCACTGAAATGCCTTTCCAATGGTGTTGAGTCGAAGCCTGGGAACGAACAACAGGCTCAACAGAGGGGGGCTGACTGCCTGTGGGCAAATCCCACCAGCCTCCCTTGGACCTCCAGTATGTCTTCTCCCCGGTGTGGGGAAGCAGGACAGTGACCTTTGTCTAGGAGCACTGGTGGGACAGACAGCCACCTCCTCAATATTCACAACACTGTCACTTCTCAATGCAGTATCACTTTGCACATTTTTCTCCAACAGAGTTCTAACTGTGGACCCCATTTCCATAATAGTGATGACTAATGGTGTTCTGATCAGACTTGATTGAGGCTGGTGATACCTAAGAGAGTGGAATCATGGGAACCTGAATCAGGAGTAACTGGTAGAGTAGGAGGGCTAAGGATGGGAGACACAGGAGGAATTGGAGGAGTAATAGCTCTATCATCCACTAGACTAGGAAAAGGAGTAGATTCTGTACTAGCCCTATTCTCAGCCCTAAGGGCTGCCTTCCTCTTTCTATCCCTCTCAAGTTTCTCTAAATGGGATTTTAAAATCTTCCATTTCTTATCCTCCCAATCCTGACACTTTAAGCAAGTATTATCTTTGTTATATTCTTGCCCGCTACATTCTGTACATTTAGTGTGAGAATCGTATGAAAACTTGGTCAACCTAGTTTTACAACCCTCTGAACAGAAGCGAATGCTAGATGAACTGGAATCTGACATGTTAACTAAAGAAAATCCTATAGTTAACCACAAATAAAAAATCAACTAACGATTGAAGGCCAAAGTAGCAGCGGAAAACTCCTGATATTGCTCGGAAGCCGGCCGGAAGCGAATTGAGCTCTCTGCTAAGTTGTTCCTCTCAGTCCCAGATAGTGGGTGGGGCTTGTCACCTACACACAAACAATAGAAGCGCTGCCGCTCGAATTTTGAATTTTTAGGCTGCAGTGGTTAGGAACCCAATAGCTATGTAATTACTTGGTAAGTTATTTATATAAAACAATAAAAATTGATCCTGAAAGCTATAGGCTTGAAGGCTACTCAAAATCAGCGATAATATTTCACCGAAATCCGGTTATCCAACTGGCGAATAATAAACAAAGTTGCTGCAAACACTCGATGTTTCTGAAACACGGCAGAAGAATCAGGTTGTCTGTTAAGTCGTTCACCGTATTTGCGTTATTAAGGTGGACTGGATCACCTACACTAAACAATCGGAGTGCTACCGAAAATTTTAAATTTATGCTACTGCACGAGTAGAAAGTATAGCTATGTAATTACTTGGTAAGTTACTCGTATGAAAATTATATTTGTAACTAAAGATAAACTTTTATCCACACACACACAGATATCTTCTGTTTCCAGTCTCCTATTCCCTGTATACCCATACATGAAGAAGAACCTCATCTCCTTGAGGAGGATATAATAGTTGGCCGGCTTCTCTTCATCACGGCATCATATGAGCGTCCAATAATCGAACAACCATCTTCAAGGAAAAAGTCGCTGTGTAATCATTGTAGCTCGTGTTAGTTTTGTGCTTTTCCAAATTAAATTTCATTTCATGGATACAATGCATTGTATTACCATTACATTTTCTAAAACATCTGCAGCCAAGTTCTTGAGTTTGAGGAGTTCTTGCAATTGTTTTTGGATAATAAGAATAATTATATTTTGTATAACTTCTTTACCTTCACCTTCACTAACAAAATCATTAAGCTTCAAAACCTTTATCTGACTATTTTCATCCTAAAATCATGCAACACACAGAATAATGTAAAACATCATAGAATAGAATAGGCTATAGACTTTTATGCCAAGGCCATTCACTGAGACCTATGAGGTCATTTAGTGCTACCGAAAGGAAATTGGCAGTAAGATGATTTGGAAGAAAGGTGTAACAGGAGGAAAAACTTCTGAGTCGCACTTGGAAAGAATTTTTAGAAAGGGTGGCATGTCAGATGGAAGTAAGAGAATATGAACGGAGTTACAGTAAAAGAAATGAGAGATGTTGCAGCTAGGAGCTGAAGGGATGCTGCAACGACCCTTAAGCAATGCCTACAGTGCACCATGTGAGATCTTTTAGTGGCTACTGCTGTGAGGAGCTTAAAACAATGACCACAGTATATGAAATATGCCAGAAGGTGGGAAGAGATTGGAAATATGAGAGGTCAATGGCTGGGAGTTAGTCAGGTGTGGCAGGAGTAGAAATATGGGAATTAGTTTAAACAGCTATTAGCATCTTCTACACCTGTTCTGCTATTTTTCCTTCCTACGTATAGAATTTTTTATCTGTCAGTATGATATTTGCTCTGTTCCCTACATTGTGGCTTGTTGAAAATCCTCAGTAAATGTGGAAATGCTATATGAAATAGACAAGTACCACAAGGGTGACACAGTTATGAAAAATGAAATATGATGTAAAATTTTGTAAGACAATGACTACTTTTGAAGGGTATGGTCTTGCTAAGTGGACAGAAGGTAGAAGTTACTTAATAGTGATATTTTGGAAGGGACTTTTCACTACAGAGTTATTGTAATTTATTGCCTAACACATAAATCAGAGACCATATTCAGGGGATTGGCATTGAATAATCTCCATAATGACAGAGCAATGATGAATGTTAAGGACACTTACTCATACATTAGAATTTTTTATTTCATCAATCTCAGTCTCTCAGGTTTAATTGATATAGCGTCAACTAAGAACGAAAGCTAGAACTATGGAGAAGGTCTGGAAGAGAAGAGGTGGTTTTGAGGTGGTGCGGTCATGTGGAGAAACTGGAGTACAATAAGAAATTTGATCTTAAACCTTGTCTTTTTCAGGGATCCTCTCTGACACAGTGGTGACCGTCATCTCTTTCGATGTGGCGACAGGAGACGGACTTATGATAGAGAACGGGGTTTTCGACGCCAATGATGTAAGCGATTGTCTTATAGTCACTTGTGGCCATCTGATTAATATCTTCAATATTTATGAACATAAAATACATGAATGTTTGTGTGGAGTCATTCCTCATCATCTTTCTCTTTTATCTGACTTTAGGTTATCAGGATACATCTCTCCAGGGACACAATTCAGGATCCCGGGCTCCACCATCAAGACCACATTCCAAACTGACAGCTCTGTCACCAGAGCTGACAGGTCCACTACTAAAAAGGGGTTCAGGCTGCGCTTTGGCAAAGCCGGTAGCGGCTGTTCTAAGGTGAGTTGCCATTCAAAATATTATATTTAGGCTCCCAATCCTCTTGACTTCCCATCTCTTATACCATGAGATCTAATAGCCTCTGTTTGCAGAGTCCATAAAGTTCTTACTTTGCAGATTGCAAACAGCGGACGCGGCCTTGTGTTCATCCAGTGTATGGGCCTAACTTTTAAATATGTTGCACCTCTTGGAGAGAGTTAGTCATTCTAATCCTTCGAGCAACCAGACTGTTTCTTGAAGTGCTTCTGGACGTATGGGTTTTCTCTTCGCAACTCGAAGAGTTGTTTGGCCATATACTTTCCTCTGTCTTCCTCCTGTTTGGCAATCACTTTCTCCATCACACTTCTTTCCGGTGCATAAGACCAGTTTAAACTGAACCAACCACCGCCATTTACAGTGTGCCGTGGATGGTACACTGTACCATAATATTTACCTCCCAACTAATTTAACTTCACATTGCCCCAGCCCCAGTTTTCTCAATGTATTTAAAGACATGTCCTCAGGGGGCCCATGTTAATTCAAAATGAAACACTGTGGTCTCACTGGCATAATGATAAAGACATGCCTAAAGACACTGAATTTCTCAGTTTTTTTTCACATTAGCAAATTTTTTGCATGTAAAATGAGAGAGAAATTTTGAGCTTGTTCTCTAAGCGTCTCTTCAATTATGTCTCTTTGAGTTGAGTTTCCACCCTCAGTAATGTTTCCTGACGCGTGGCTCTAGTTCAGACTTCTTTTATGTAGCATCAACATTTCAAGAGAGTTGCGAGCATTTCATACTAATGCAACTTACCCGTTGATTCTGAGTGAAACAACTCAAAAAACGTGTTTTTTTTGAGTTATTGATACCATCAGATAGCCCGTTCTTTATTCCATATTGTGGTAAAAACGTCTTACTTGTATTTGTAATACTATTACTAACCGCTAGAGGGCATGAAGTCTCAGTATTAGGCTACACTGGAGGAGTATAGATAGTTTTAAACTTGAAATTGCTTCTGCTGAAAAACAGCAATTTTTGAGTAATGTCACTCTTCTGGTAAATCAGCCGTATGTTTCCGTAACTTTTCCAGTTTGTGTACGTCACTTCGAAGGTGAAAATCAAGAGTCCTCGTTTTTCCAAACCACATCCGGCAAACAAGCAGTGTGAATACAGACTGAAGGTAAGCAATGAGCCTCTTTTCTTGTGCCTTTCGTCTTTCCCTCAGCGTGAGCTTCCAGCGTGGTTTATCCACCTACCTGTTTATCTGTCAGCTACTTCTCTCATTTATTTAGTTGCGACATTTTGCAGACCTACGATTGCCGGCGAGATTATCTGAGATAATTCTAGATGAGCCTCTGAAGTATTTAGAGACGTGGTTGGGTTCCGGACGCAATGATCAGAGCGCAGTTTCGCATTCAGGCGTCAACTAAACGTGCATCTCAGGTGTTCATAAAAAGGGAGAAAGTTAAGAATGTTTCACCATTCAAAGCGGCTTTATGCGTTTACTGTAGTTTTGAAATTTGCTTGGGTATTATTTTTCATTCTTAATTTTAAACTGACAGTAAGCTACGTATCTGAAGCTTTCATTGTAGGCCTTAGCTTAATCTAATTGCAGTAAGTAAAGCATAGGCTATCAAATCCTACTCAGAGATCCAGTTATGTTCTGCTGAGCTGATGCCTCTTATGCTGCAACTTTCAAAGCAGGCCTGCCAGACTTTCCAACATGCCCAGCTTACAGTCTTTTATGCTAAATTTGGCACTGGGCAGAGTGCATCAATTTAACCTCTTTTAGGTGAAGATTCTTTCTAAAATACACGTGATTTCACTTGCATGCCTCCGTATCTCATTCTCACACGCATTCTTCAGCAATTGGTTTTGGGTGAGTTCCCCCACACCCGTGGTCTTAAATGCATTCATCAGCACCTGTAGTTTCAAATGCATTCATCAGTACCTTAGTTTTAGATGCATTCCCCATACCTGCAGTTTCAAATGCATTCCTCAGCACCTGTTGTGTCGAATGCATTCCCCAAATGCATTCAGCAACTTTGGTTTGAAATGCATTCCTCAGTGTCTTAGCTTTAAATGCATTTCCCAGCACCTGTGGTCTCAGATGCATTCCTCAGCACCTGCTCTGTCGAGTGCATTCCTAGCACCTATGGTTTCAAATGCATTCCCAGCCCATTTAGTTTCAAATGCATTCCCCAGTACATTTGGTTTCAAATGCATTCCCAGTACATTTGGTTTCAGATGCATTCCCCAGTACCTATTTGGTTTCAAATGCATCCTCAGCACCTATGGTTTTCAAATGCATCCCTCAGCACCTATGGTTTTCAAATGCATCCTCAGCACCTATGGTTTTCAAATGCATCCCTCAGCACCTATGGTTTCAAATGCATCCCTCAGCATCTGTGGTTTCAAATGCATCCCTCAGCACCTATGGTTTCAAATGCATCCCTCAGCACCTGTGGTTTCAAATGCATCGCTCAGCACCTATGGTTTCAAATGCATCTCTCAGCACTTATGGTTTCAAATGCATCCCTCAGCACCTATGGTTTCAAATGCATCCCTCAGCACCTGTGATTTCAAATGCATCCCTCAGCACCTATGGTTTCAAATGCATCCCTCAGCACCTATGGTTTCAAATGCATCCCTCAGCACCTGTGGTTTCAAATGCATCGCTCAGCACCTATGGTTTCGTAAGCATTCCTCAGCACATTTGGTTTCGAATGCATTCCCGAGCACCAGAGGCTTGTTTATGTGTAGTCACTTTAGTTCACAGTCACTACCATCAGGCCTGCGTGTTTCCTCACCAAGCTATGGGGGTAAAACTAGCACCTAAGTTAAACCCTACCTTTCTTCTATCCTGGTCTTATTCCAGGGTGACCTGATCAAGACATTACAATGACCTCCACTTGGCCTTTGAACTTAATAAAAAAAAAAAAAGTACAGAGGAATTCTGAGAAGCCTTTTGGTGGGCAAATCCCTCAACTACAAACCTCTGTGTTCAGGCACCAGCTGGAAAGCGAATCCACATCCATTTCCGGACATTGAAAACTCCATGCTCCTCGAATTACGTCGCCTTCAATTTAGATCCCTCACGGTTCACGACTCTATACAGAAGGCACAAGCAAAA
Organism: Macrobrachium rosenbergii; assembly: GCF_040412425.1. Lineage (NCBI taxonomy): Eukaryota > Metazoa > Arthropoda > Malacostraca > Decapoda > Palaemonidae > Macrobrachium > Macrobrachium rosenbergii. The sequence goes on from NC_089741.1 coordinate 34,797,372, forward strand.
TCTACTGTGGTTGGGGTTACCAGCCGCCCGTATTCTCATCCATCTCCAACAGAATGAATGTGTATTTTCAGGGCAGAGTCCCTCGCATAGGCTTCAAGTTCATTGCCGTTGTAGGGGCATAAAGGTTCAGTTTCTTATGAAGAGGTGCTCTCTAGACATCAGAAAATGTGTTAAACATTCTTATGGTGAGAGAAGAAACTCATTGACGTAAATATCAGGAGTCACAACGGCAGACTGAATTGATAATGCATAATTTTTGTGTGTGCTTTCAATTTTACCTATTTCCAGGACTTGCGGGATGCATGCAATTTATATAAACCCCTAAAAAAGATGTCATTTTAAATCAATAATTTGCAACAAACAATGTTTTTTGCATTATGCTCCTCTAGAACTCCAAAACTAGTGCATTGAAAAAATATACAAGTCCAAGACACTTTTATCTGAAATTTTAAAAACTGAGTTTTTAAAGCATACCCTCAAAGTCAGAGATTGCTTGCACCAGTATAAAGAGGTGTTTATTTTATATCTCTAAGCCACATTGATATATTTGAATGAAACAAAAGGAGAAATGTCGTTTTGAGCAGTTTCCATATCCTTCCAAGGTTTCAGTTTACTTGATAGATGGAGGCTTTGTTTTTTCAACTGCACCTCCTTCGCAAGAAATATTAAATATAATTATTACAAGTGCACTTAGCAGCTTTGGACTGCTACCTGCAGGTAATGTCACTAGACACAATGTTGGCTGGTACAAGAATTTTGTATATGTGTACATGCACATTCTGTATGATTTTATTGTCGTGCACTGTCTTGTACTTTTCTTCATTCTGTATCTCTTATCATTTCTGTAAAACTCATAAGCTGCATGTGTATCAGCGATGGTTTTACACAAAAATATATTTTAAACTAGACAGACAGTCCAGCTCATATTCGTCTGCATTCAGATGATTTTCAAAATGCTTGAGTATCTCGTAAACTTCACGTTTTTCTCCATCTTTCCACACCCACTTTGCTATCCTCATTGTAGATACAGTTAGTAATAAATTGTACTCTTATTACACAATCATTCAATGGAAGGTCTGGCAGTGTTAAAATTTTTCATTCTTTTGAAGAGATTTTTAAGAGAGGGGGGTAATGAAAAATATACAAGTTAGGTAGGGTTAGTACAGTATAATACAAAAATAGTTTTTGTTTAGTAATTGCTTACAAAGGGTATACAGTTCATGCAAAGTTTGTGATCACATTAAAGAAGAATTCTGAATCGAGTATGATACAAAAGGGATTCTAACCTGTCAATACTAAAGGATGTATTTACCAACATACTTGTACGTTTACAAACACACAAAATAAATACATACCAGCTACAACAGTTTGAGGACAACTACATCCACCCACACTGACACCGACCAGAAAATATTTATAAAAGGTGACTATAATTTTGGTTTTGACACCACAACTTGACTAGTTTCACTTTCGAGCTACACACAGTAAAAATGAACGGTCATTCTCTAACTTCACCTTCACAATCGTGGGATTGTATAAAACTTGATTTTCAGGTGAAATCCAGTGAGCCCATAACACACTTTCGTCTACTATACTGATATATAAAGAGGACACTGCTCACAATACCATAAAAAAATGAAAAGGTAAAGAGGATTAACAATTAGAGGCAAAAAAATAATAACGCAGCAGCAGAAGCACAAAAAGCATCACTCGCTAAGTTGACTGACTATAATTTTTCTGATATGATAATGACAATTTCAGAGAAAATACTTTTGGTTTATTTGAAGCCATAAAACATCATTCATGGAACGTAGCACCAAGATAAAACGTCTGTTTAGAAAACAGGGTGACGTAAGAGTGAAACATATCATGATTTGGGAAAATGGCAGTATAAAGTCTTACGCATATCTTACCTGCATGAAGAACACAAATAACAATAATGCAGATATAATGGAAATACAAAATACTTTAGATCTTGGATGAGGTACCAAGCACAATGCTTTCCCTTTGGATGTGCAAAATAATACCCATATGCATAATAGAAAATAGTTGACACTTAATCCTATTTGTGTTTTCACTGTTAATATATAATATGCTGGGACATTTAACAACTACAAAACTCAGCCTACATGCCTCTTTTGCAAGTACAATATACAATGAAGGCATCAATGCTTGAACATTCCCCAACCTGGGAAGTAAGAAATATATAATGAATAACATACAATAGGGACATAATACCATCTTTGATTTCCTGACAAGGTGCACCTGAAACAGTTTCCCTACAACATATGGCACTGACATACTGTGCTGTCTTTACAAATGCTAAATTTCTAGATAACAGCCCCCAACTTACCTAACCCTTTATGTCCAGTCAAAGGCAGTAGACAATAATGAAATACTGTTAAAAATTACCACAGTAATACAAAGAGACAGCAAGAATGAAACCCCCAGTCTCTTCTGTCACTATCATTATAATTTTACAATCTGTCAATGTGTGCCAACTGAAGGGAATGGGATGTGGGCACTGAGTACAAAATAATACTTTGTATCTGGGACACCAGAATTGTACACATTGTTCGATAAGAAGTACAGGTCTATTATTCTTACAACTAGCTAATACCTGATAGGAAGGGTTCTCCAGTTGCAGTTGTCTGACTGCAGATCAAGAAATAAAAGTTGGAATTTGATGCCTTAACTTGGTTTAGATATTTGAATTTCATTTGGACTACAGTAAAAATTTCATTTACCAGGCCAAAAAAAAAAAAAAAAAACTACAGCAATCATGCTCCAAGGTGTCAAGCCTGCCAAAAACTGCGTAAACCTTATCCATTTTAGCTCAAGTCAAGGCACCTGGCTTGGTTACAAGTAGTTTGCAGGAATTTAGTTGTAAGGAAGCAAAGGAAAAGAGCAAGTAAAGAAGTCAACCATGAGCTACCAATTGTGCCAGGTCGTACCACTTAATCCAAGCACGGAGCACTGCTTGATCATCCAACAATATGCAAAACCTTAAGCAACATAAAAGAATTAAAGTTGGAAAGCATCAAGGTCTTAACTCCAAACCACTGATCCAGCAAGACTGTAGTCCTGCTGTTGAGATGTGCTATATACCAAGGGCAAAACTTCTTTTTGAGGTGAAATAATCTGCCTGGGAATTGTCCGGTGTTGTCAATTTGAAATGAAAATTAGATACATCATATATCATGGTCTGATGATAGCAATTAGGAGGTCTGAAGATTTGTGGCTGATGAAAATGGAGTCATCCTTGTCTTTACCAACTTCACTGAAAAGGTAGACAGAAGATTCACAATAGACTGAACAGAATGACAGTACATTAACAAGAGATTCACAACAGGCTGAACAGGATGACAGTAAATTAACAAACTCCAGACGCCAAAAGATATTACAAACATTAGCTTGAAGCCATTTACGTTGTAATTTTGCTTACTTACTCCACAGTTTGAATGACAGGCACGTCAGTTATCTTCAAATTACATGATCCTATGCAACTTTGTAAGTTTAAAGGTTAGTATTTCTATCTTTCCCCCTTTTTTTTTCTATCTTGCTGTTTGCCTTTAAATTTTCTGCTTTACTTTATTATGAACTTCATATTCGTCAAGGCTTTCAGTCTGATTTATCAAAATACAAGCTCATTTATTTTTACAATTTTGTTTCTACTTAAGGATTTCAATGTTCTCTCATTTTTATATTTTTATATTATTTTTATTAATTCATATATATTCCTTCCAAATGTTTACCCTGCTGATAAACTTTTCACCTCCAGAGCTTTCAATGAACTGACATTCGCTTCAGCCTTGGTATTACCAGCACCAAGGTACAGTAACACTGGAAGTACAAATTACTAAAGCAAATATCAGTAACTGGAAAAGAATCATTAAAAATACCATTGCTCTTAGAATATTGAAAATACAGCCAGGTACGAAAAAGAAGTGAGTGAAAATATCCTCAGAATACCAGTAACATTTGCACACCTGTTACTTACACTATACAGAGACCGCAAATAAAAAAATAAAGAAAGGGACCCAGTTTGGTCATAACTAAGAGTACCAAATGCCCAGTGTGTATTGTACCTAAAAGACTTCATATATATTTACAGAGCTTGTTTCAACATAAAGTTGCGTAGACGTTCAATCAAACAGGCTTGTATGAATGTAATATAAAATAATTTTGAGAATCATTACAGCCTCGATTAATTACAGAGTGATGGAAAACTTACATTAGGAAAAATATGTAGAAATAAAAAAATTTACAAATATACACCATAAACATGACATCTAAATCTAATGTTATGTTTGCAAAATTCTCAATACAATTACCAGAAAAAAAACCTTTATGGGAGTCCCATTCACTTTTCCTCACTGTGACCCAACCAAAATTGCAATGACACTCGTTCAGCCTTGAAACACCGATTATTGTAAGGTCTAGTGGTTCCTTAGAGGGAAATGAATTTTCTTGAACTGGACATTACGCTGCAACTCTTGAGTTTTCCAAGATATGTACAGTACATCAAAGTTCCTCCATCTTGTCTGGTGTGAAAGGCATAAAAATTGAATATGTAAAATAAATATTAACCTTTTGTGATTCTGATGATGCTTATACAGTATTCGTCATGCATGTCATCGAAAGATATTTTATCAATAAATTTACCAAAAATTGTAAAAAGGCATCATAACAAAATTTGAATACATTGCATATGAATGCTTATTGTTCCCATGGAGGCTGATATAGATAAATATACATAATTATGATTAATGGCAAATTTAAAAAAAAAAATTACAAAAACCATTATTTCGTTCGCTGCTCAAGTAAAACCATTATTTCCCTGGGTGCTCAAGTATTTTTTATAATTTAATGTGCTTTGAGGTATCACGCTTACCTTATATAGTAATGAATTTCATATAAATAGAAAGGCAATTTATCATACTTGTACAATGTGCAAAGAGAAATTGGAGTATCTCATTTTGCCAATTTATCATTAAAAAATAAAAATAATTTTTTTTTCATTATGTCTAACTTGTACTCATTGAGGTTTGCCTTTTTATTTTCTGGTATTTTTTAACACATCATGATAAAGATCAAATCTTTAGCATTAAAATGGCACCAAATTCAGTAACATACCATGAAGTACGTTACACAGAGTGAGCTGAAGAAAATTATTGTTGGGCATTTTTGCTCAGTCAGTAAAGGATGAGCGTTTTGGTGTAGGCAGATTTTGATCCCCTACCCCACAAACCTCAAAGGGTTAGGAAAGAATTACAGAAACTTACAACATGGAAACGACAGTAAACGAACATAGAATCATGAAAGTAAAATACTTAACTAAACCATAGACCAAATCTGGTATCACACAATTTCAGATTTAAACTTTCACTACATTAAAAACTGTATTTCACATACTCGATACACTTCATACCCAAACTTGACAAATAATGTCTTCTAATGTAACTCAACTTTTGCCTTACTCTCTTATACAGGCAGTCCCCGGTTTACGACGGGTCCGCCTTACGACGTTCCGAGGTTATGACTCTTCAAATATTTTCATCAGAAATTATTTCCCGGTTTACGGCGCATGTTCCGGGGTTACAACGCGTCGTAACGCCAATCCAACGGAAGAAATATGGCTCCAAAACGGCAGAATAATAAAAATTTGGAGGCTTTTTTATTAAAACTCAATAAAAATGCAGTTTACATCATTTTCAATGCACCCAACGCATTAAAAGTAAGGTTTTCTTAGGATTTTTGACGATTTTTCGGTTTACAATGATTTTCGGTTTAAGACGCGGCAAAAAACAGAATCCCCCGTCGTAAACTGGGGACTGCCTGTACTTTCTTTCATTTTAGTAAAGGAGAGTCATCCTGGCTATTTATCCTAACCAAGCAAAATGCTGGCGTGTCAATTCTGAAGCTAACTTTCAAAATTATTTGACTTAAGCCTGTATACATGCAAGCAGTTTCAAGTAAACAAACTTTTTCATATTTGAAAAAAAAAATTTTTTTTATCCATTTCAGCTAACATAAATGACAACAGTGGTCCGGTTCAGTATTAATCAGCATAAAAAAACCCTTCACCCACATACCTGAGTACAGGTTACTTATTTTTCTGCTTCTGATTTTATTTTTCCTAAGAAACTTATATGAATAAGCAAGGTTAACTGGCATTACCATAACCTTTTAGCCCAGATCCAACAACTGTTTTACCTCAAGTTTTTTGCCTTTACAAATTCTGTATTTCTATACCAAACAAGAACAAGAGTCATACTTAAGTGTGTTTAGAAAACACAAGGGACAAAAATATAGAATTGTATGTTCCATTTTAAGTAAATACCTTTAGTTGGGACCACTTACTCAATTAAAATGCTAAAAACTAATCTGAGGCATGCTGACATCAATCAAAAAACAATAACTTCCTTAAATAAGGCCCTCATTTGATAATACAGTATAGGCAAAACAGTTCAAACTACTATTGTACCCTTTCAGACTTTCAAATTATCAGTGAAAGTGCATGTGCTCTCAAGTCCCAAAACAGCAAGTCGTACAGTATTTCTAATTAGTCCGGTTGTAGGAATCTCTATTACAGAAGGCACAAACAGCAATGAACTGAATTACGGACCTGTGTTTACTTTTCATATCTGACAATCAAAAGTAATAAATACCGAAAACTGGGTGAAATATACTCGCACAAATTTTTGATTGGTACAAAATCACATTCAATCTCACCAAATAACCAGAAAGTTTTTCTTAACCCTAAATTATAGAGACAAGTCTTCATACCACTGTCTACAAGTTCATCAAAAACAGTCATCCTGAATCCTTTGGGCTTTATATTCCCCAGACCAAAACTGGTATTACGAGACAACAGTGTTTCCTCCATAGAATGAATCTAAGCCTTGACCAATGTATTAAAAACTGAGTATGTCAAAATTAGTAAAGTCTACCCACATCTAATATATTGTAAAGAAAAGTGCACAGACAGATATACCTGTACTGGAAAGGAATAAATATCCAAAGGGTCAATCAACAAACTTAACTCTTCAACAGGCACAATATAGAAATATACACCAAATGTTGGATATGAACGAAAATACTTACAACTCAAAACGTGAAAAGCACTTTCCACACTTGAAAAAAAAAATGGAAGACACTCTACACTAAATTTCCATTACATTAAATCAATAACAAAAACAAAATCTCAGTAAAAGAAAATATACAGCACCATGTCTGTACAAAATAAATATTAGAAATGGAAGTTATTGTAAATGTCTTAAGCAGAAAAACAAGGAAACAATAAAAAATACAGCTGATCCAAATGTGCTGACTGACCTCATAGGTCCCAGTGCTTGGCCTTTGGCCTAAACTCCATATTCCATTCCAAGTACTGAATGGTGCTGAATACCTAAACACAGTAATTTGATCCGCTGTAATTGCAAACCTTTCTTCAGGGTTCTGGCAAACATTTTAAATGCTCGTCAGTAATATTATTCACAGTTTATCTGTTTTCAACTGTGTTCATTTATGGGTGTGGTGTCCATTTGCATATTAAGCCATGCTTTCTTGTCACATATACAATTAGCAGTGCTGTACTAAATTCTCTGGACATCGTAACCAAGAGATAAAGATAATAAGCACCAGATTTAGATTATCAAGTCTTGTACTTGCATTAACCTGCTCTTCTGCAATAAAACAATATTACGAAATCTAGAGCAGAGAGACCTCCTACGGACGTCAGTTTCTCTTTGTCAGTAATTAAATCTTAGAAGAAGAGCACACAGGGTAAAGGGGAAAACAACTTCCTCGATTTCCTTAGCCAATACTGATCAAACATCACAACTATCGTCAATACTGGTCTTTCCATAAAAAAAAATTAGGAGCAAAAATTTGGCATGAGACTGATTTATATGAGAATACGAAGAAAAATATGAAAAACTTCACTACAGCAATTAACTCATCACTCTAGAGACAACACATCCTACCTTTCACATAATAATAAGGAAACAAAGCACATCCACTTCATGAAAATCACCTTGGGTAAAAATCTCTTTGAGGTTAATTAGACTATATCTTAAAACTCTTTACCGGTATCACAATAGTTCAATGGTAAAGCGATAATGACGAGCACCAAAATAAAAGACGGAAACCATGATCATATCAAATGTTTGTGACACAGCGCATCCTCAGAATGAGGACGGGTGCATAGTAAAATAACGACAGACTCAATAAAAGACAAAAATGGTACCTGTATTCGTGACCTTCTACTTAATCATACCCATTTCCCTCATGTTATCAGTTAAGATCTTTATATTATCATTCTGATGGTTGTCAAGCTTCAAAGTCCTCGATGGATTTTTGGCTGTGCGGGTGTGCCATACCAGGATGTTTGTACAGCCGTCTGCTTTCACCTCGATGTCTTTAACACTTAAGTTTAACGATTTCAGAAAGCCATCTTCTTCATGCCCTGCTATGTAGGGCATTGTTACCTTCTTCTGTAAATATAATAAGAAAAAATGGGTAAATACATTTCCTTTCATATACCCCATCTTCTGGGAATACCACTGCAAAAATTTTATAACATTTTGATGAATAAGTAAGTAAGTTGCAATTAGGGCAAGGATTCTGACTGGATGAGAGGACAGTCAGTGAGTGTTCCATGGCTCAAGTCCTACAAATGGAATTTTGACAAGCAAAATGAACTTACTGACTATACAAACATAATGTTTATAAGGTAATTGTGTTTTTAAGTACCAGTTTCATGTTGTTAAACTTACTTTCGTTTTGATGCTACTTGTGATAGTAATTGGCAGTTTTTGATATTTGAAGTTAATCAGTGTAAGTTTGGCCAAATTTTAAGATTATCAGTGAGTAATCCAAAATATTGGTTGCCTTTTTGTTTAACACACTAATTCTTGATGAGACTTCCTTACCAGGCAATATCACTACTGGAGGCTGTCCATTAAATGTCAGTACAGGCAGTTCCCGGTTATCAGCAGCCTTGGTTACCAGCGATCCGGTTTTACGGCGCTTGTCTAGCGACGACGATAACCAGATTTTCATTGCTGATAACCGGTTATCAGCGCTGATAACCAGTTATCGGCACTGATCGCCTCTTATCAGCGGTGCCGCTAACCGGTTATCCGCGCCACTAACCGGGGATCAGTGCTATTATTGCCGATTTTCGGTTAGCGGCGATTTTCGGTTGTCATCACGCCATCGGGAATGGATCCCCGCCGATAACTGGGGACTGCCTCTATCTGGTTTCTTCTTTGTACTGTACACTGCAAGTGTTTAGATTTAAATATAAGTTCTATAACCATACGGGCATAGTAGGAGCAAGATTTTCTGTTTTATGTGCCTCAGAACTGTTCCTTTTTGTTTATCGTTACATGACGCATTTCAAAGTTACAGACGCTTTACAATTATACCTGTTTTACAAGCGCAAATAAATTGTCACACTGAATTCTTGTAATGCTTAACAAATTTTACTTTTCTATTATTTGAATTTGATAGTACAGTACCATTTGTAACATTTGTCATTAACATATTACTGCAGTAAACTGCTAATAGCATTTTACTAAAAATTATGACTTCATACATTCTTGGGTCTGGTCGTTTCTGAAATTAGTCGATATGATATGAACACTCAGCTACTGCTGAGACAGGGACTTATTTTTATGCCACCAAGTCAATCAAGCATGTATAAAACCTGCTAGACAATAGTTGATGGCCCACCTGATATGTCTGGTATTCACACAAATGGTATGAAAATTTGTCCCTTATCTTCATTTCTATGGCCATGTCTATTCTGGGTACAGTTACAAACGACCTCATGAGAACTGGTTTCTGAACACTTAAGTGTCTACAACCTTCAACTGTATTGTGAGGTACTTGAAATGACATCGAAAAACAACGTACCAAGTTCTAAAGTCACTTAATATGACACGCTGAACTAATCCCTTCGTAAAACCTTTGCAAATTATGCAGATGCTGTAACAATACAATTCCATATCATGTTTACTGTATTGCCCCTTCTTTCTGTGAAACAGTGTAGCACCAAAATAAAATTCTCCTAGGTATTCATTCCTTCATGTGAAATGCAAAAATAATCTCTAAAAAATGACAAATTAAACAGAAATTTGTATTTTTTCTGACATACGAACCCACAACATCATGTGAGTAGGAGTATCCTGAGGCACGCATGCGCAGACGGCTATGACAGACTTGCTTTGAAAAGTAGCACTAGCTACTTAAGGTGTACACAGGACCTGTAACCTCAACTGTGAACGGCCAGAGTGGCACAGTGCCGTACGTTCGCCGAAGGAGGATGTGAGAAAGATCGGGCAAGAGGGGAGGCACAAGGAGGGAAATTAATGTAACATGATGTTGTGGGTTTGTATGTTAGGAAAAACACAAATTTCTGTTTTAATTTGTCATTTGTTCCGATACTAACATCCTGTGACTGGGAGACACATAGAGAGGAATCTTCCCATTGCAATCCTGTTAATGCCACTTCATCCTCAAAGGAAATGAAAGAAATAGAGAGACAATAATGGCACAGTAATACAGAAATAATAATCTTGGTTAAGCACTCACATAGTGTACAGTAAACCCCCGAGTTCGCGTTCTCACAATTCGCGAACTCAGGTATTCACGGATTTCTCTTTGGAACGTACCTCCCCATTATTTGCGGACAATTCTCCCATTCGCAGTATTTTTCACTGAGAACTATTCACTAAATACTATATTTCATCTCTTTCATGACTAAATGCACTTTTTGGATAAAACTATTAAAATATTCAGGTAATGCTCGAGTTATGATAATTCACCTTATGATAATTCAATTTTGCAATGGGGTAAGCAATTAATACCAATACAACAATATTATTTATAAAATATTTTTAAATTTCGCGTGGGTACAGGCAGCAGCGTAATCAGGCAGTGAGAGAGACCAAATTACAATAGGCAACTTTTCCTCCATCTCTTTATCCCATTTTCTAGTTAAAAAAGTAAAAGAAAATTATAAAAAGTATTGTTAGTAACATTATACTCTTGCGTAAATGTGTACAGCCATATACAACCGACCAAGAAATTGTCGTTTTGCTTATATCCGAACTGGATAACAACAGCCATTTACCTGTATTTCAACCATCGTACGGTAATAAATTACCATAGGTTATGGCACAAATGACGTTAAGTAGAATAGGACTGCTATATTTTTACATTATACCCTTATTCGGTATGGATAAAAGATCGTCAAGGAAATATACTGCTAAATTTAAGCTGCAAGTTGTAGCTGAAGCTGAGAAATAACAATGTTCAAGCTGCTAATGACTATACTGTAAATTATCGTGCAACGGCAACATGGGTGAAACTCGATCGTAATTAAAATGGGAGAGAAAGTATTTTAATCAAAACTACTGGCCATGAAAGAACACATTACTGTTATTTTTACGCCGATAGACGATAAATACGTAAAGCTCGTATTATGATGAAACCAAGTGAAAATAGCGAACGGAATCTTGAATTTTTTGTACACAAAACAAACGCCCCCAAATGGCCATCGTCAATCGTCATCTATTAACGAAAATAATAGATAGGTTAATTTCACAACGAGACGTATTTTAGTTATATTTCGACTTGACACTTCATATAACGAAAAATAACCTTGCCCCTTATAAATAAATTATCTAGACCCTAGAGATTCATTTACGCTAACTAGAAGCAAGAAATGCACTCTGAACTGAGTTAAATGCAGCGAAATAAACACCATGTAAACATTTCCACACCAAAACACTGATCGCTAAGAACACATTTTTTAATACAAAAGCAATATAAGAATATATAAAATATTATTGGATACAGTGAATTATGGCATAACATTTTAAAAGATCCATGGAAAAGATGCATATTTGTTTTGTTGATGTTTGTATAATATGATATGAGAATATAGAGAACAGTATAATGTAGGCTACGCTACCGTGTATGTATACAATATACCATAGTGTAGGCTAAGCTAATTCTTGTTTGTTACTCAATTTCTCTTTGTATTGAATTACCGTAAGTCACTTTGCATGAACCTCCAGAATTAGCTGATATTAGTAATTACTATACCATACAGTGCAGGCTAGGCTCCCATATATGTATGCAGTACATGGTACCGAATACCCTAGTGTAAGCTAGGCTATTTTGAGATACGTTTTGGTATTTCTTATGTTTTTCCCAACAAACAATGGTTTTTTGTGGAACCTAACCCAATTGTAAGTACAATAATACCTGTACAAGCATTTTTAGTTTGTTTTGTGTGCGTCTGAACTATCAAAATAGGCATGGGGGGGCCACGCATCCCCTGCAGATACGGGGGGTTTACTGTACACTTACTTTTTTCTCAAGGTAACCAACACTTACTTGTTTCTTAAGGTAACCAACGCCAACTGCAAATCCAGCCATGTCAACCTGGAACTTTCTCCCGGCTGGCCACCCATCATAAAAGCCTACAACTTTCCCCTGAAACAAGCAAAATTTCAAGCTATGTTTTTATCAATGTACATACATCCAAAAGATTCTACAAGATTACAAATACTTCCAGGAATACAAGATATACTAGTACAAATCCTTCATAGACATTATTATTATTATATTATTATTATTACAAAAGGGGAAAATTTGTTACTTGCATTTTTAAAAATGCAAATGCTTCCCTGAGAGCACTTCAGAAAGTTTGTACCTACCTCATTGACAACAGGTGAACTAACTGTGTAATCACCAATCAACCCCACAGGCCACATAGAAACTTTATCTGTTGATCTCATTTCATCAAACAGACGGATATCGACAGCATTGTCATCGTCCAGAAAGAAGAGGACCCCATTATCCTCCCCATGCTCTTTAACCCACTGCAAAGCAGCTCTGCGATTCGACACTCCCCGGGGAACATAGCGCTCTCTGCGATACACATCAGGCATGGGACTCGCTAGGTGAGTGTATGGAAGACCTGCAAAAATCATACCAGATCACAGATCATATAAATGCTTATTGAAAAAATATGACAAGAATAGTTGAGGGCAATGTGCTGCACTTAAAACAAAATTACTTTTAGCAATGACTGAACCAAGAATGATCTTATCAAATTCTTACTCAAAAGATCCAGTTGCTGAACTTCTTACTTCTATTATCTGCTTCTTTTATCTCTCAGTTCAGTGCATTATTTATTACTGACAAAATAAATCCCATTCAACAAATATTTTTAAGTAGACAAGAGAGTTATGATAATTCCAACCAGCTACTATTTCCTTATTTAACGTCATATTCTGGGCAATCGTAGCTGGCTGGAATTATCATAACTCTCTTGTCTGCTTAAAAATACTTGTTCAATGGAATTTTTTTGTCAGTAATAAATAATGCATTGCATTGAGAGATAAAAGATTAATACGCACTTTTCAAAACATCTATAAGAATCAAGTATATACTTGTACTATTCATTTTAAAATAAAGCAGAAAAATGACCTGCTCAAAACATACAAGACGGCAAAACTAACTTTTCTTAAGCGTAACAGAGAAAGTGCCAACCATACCTATCTTTCACATAAAAAGTGACTTAGACTTTGACAAACATAACACACAAGTGCAAGCAAGTTTTACTGTACGTCATTTTAAAATTTTTATGTATATCAGCATATCTCATACGTCCAACACAAAACTCATTTATAAACAAATAAGCAAGGCAAAATAATAATTTGGCCAATAATTTCATGAATGCTACAAGAGTTCATAAGGTCACTGAAATTCTTGGCACAAAAGGGTCAACCCACTGGTTACTGTTAACTAAATATGGCGAATATTTACAGGAGATATGGCATATTCAATTCCTTTTGTATTACAGAATGTATGTTTTACCCTTGGATTACAAGATACAGTAATGCTGTCTCAACAGTTTTACTCTTGCACTGCGGTTATTCTTACTGGAATACAACATTTCATAAGGTATATGATGGGGGTAAAAAAAATTATAACTACAGACACCACCTTACTTACAAACAAGTAACGTTCTGGACGGCCATTTGTATGTTGAATTAAGTTGGTTACTGTACTCTTCATGCCAGTTTAAGTACAGCACGATATAAAATCAATACAATACTGTACGCTTTTTCATCCTAAAACACAATACATGTACTGCATGCGCAAAATAGGCGAGCACTCTGAATACAATTTTAATTTGCGATCCCATTTATTTGTGTCTCTGAATATTTGTAAGTTGAATATTCATAATATGTCCAAACCACCTCACTCTTTTATATTCTAATAACTTCTATATATTCAAAGTCCATGCCTTCTACTCCACAGGTTGCACCACTATCATCACTGGTAGCAAGATGTGGGTTCTGGACTCCTAATAGTGAGCAGCCTTGGATTCAAAAGAACCAGGTGAGTGATACAAGAATTATCAATAATTCAACTCCTTATTTGTTGTTTTGGAATCAGTTGTGTAACGTTTGATAATTTTAACTGCTAAATTTTTACCAATGCATTGTCGTCATTACTACTGGAATAGAACTGGACCTCATATTTATAGTGGAAAGTACAAATTGCAAGTCAGATCTTCCATTTTATACACCTTGCTTGTCATTGGTCATACATAGCAGTACAAGAATATAATGTTACAGCATCATTCCTGTGTGTAAATACTGTACCATAAGCTGCTGATACCAGTGTACAATAAAGCTTTTGTAAACTCATAAAACAATAATGGCATCACCAAATCCTATTCCAGGGGCATTATTAATGCGAAAAGTTAGTGTTTTGAATTTTACAGAACTTTACATCTGTGAATGTTTTTTTTATTTGTGGCAACAGCCATTTCTAACAAAGAACACTTCATGTTTTACAAATTAATAACTTAAATTCCTTACAGCTGCTTTAAATATACTGTACTGCAAATAGTACGCCTTAACAAATCATTACCTAATCTCTGCATGAGAATCGTGATAGCTGCAGTGCAAGTACCACTGTCTTCAGCCACAATCCAGTGTATGCGTTGGACCATCGTCAGCGTCTGACCGAGCCTGGTCAGTTCTGCTATCATTTCAGGTCTTCGATATGTGGGAGTGACAACGTATATTATCGGCATGCCCTCCTCTTCCTACAAAAAAAAAAGAAAAAAAAGAGAAAATTACTGCTAGAACATAATTAAATAAGTTATGGCAACAAAAATCTTAAATTTTGTTCATTATAATGATACTGCATTGCTAAATCCTCAAAAACTGCAGCACAATTATATACATCTAGAGCAGTATGTCCAATAAATCTTAGCAACAATTTTCTGAGTTCAACCATAAATATGTTTTCTTCTTGCATTTCTGCACTCAACAAGGATTTTTGTACCTCACAGTCAATGAACAGTATTGAAGATTAACCTGAATGACACTTGCAAATGGTGTTATGAGCTCTGTTCCCTAGGCCAAGAGAGCAAAATAAAAAAAATTATAAAAAAAGGACCCACTAGAAGCAATTAAACAGAAACTAGCTTCCTCAATGAAAAACTACCATATAGCAGGTGTATGACAGGTGATTTACAATTTACATAAAATAATTTCCCGTACAGTAACTGCTTTCAAAGATTCATTTCCATAAAGCAAATTATCCTGTCTTTCATTTAACAGCTACACGATGTTAAAAATTAGAGTACAACAAACAGTTGAAAATGATGAAGACATACCACAACAGGTCAAACACAAAAAGGATATAAAAAAGCCACAACCCATATCAAGTACAAAATACTTAGTTTTCCAGGGAGAACAGGAATCTGCAAAATCATGATTCCTAAATGTTGCTAAGCCAAAAGAGTTGCTACGTAATACTCAAATGATCAGCAGATTTTAAGAACACCCGGTAAAAAGGAAGACTGTGGAGAAACAACCCTCGTTTCAGCACGGCAGAGGGAAGAAAGACAATCTGGAACAGCAAAGTGGATGGAGAACGGCAGAAAAGATTTGAAAGAAGCAATGGTGCACAAGGTGAATATGGATAAGCTGAAAATATAAAAAAATGCTGCAACAAGATGATTAAGGCAATGTAGTAATTTGAGACTCTGTTAAATGGAGATAAAATGGAAGGTACTGGCATGA
Organism: Macrobrachium rosenbergii; assembly: GCF_040412425.1. Classification (NCBI taxonomy): domain Eukaryota; kingdom Metazoa; phylum Arthropoda; class Malacostraca; order Decapoda; family Palaemonidae; genus Macrobrachium; species Macrobrachium rosenbergii. Next base: position 34,813,502 of record NC_089741.1, read on the forward strand.
CCAAGGGACCACTAAAGAATGTGATGTCTGAATAGGTTGGGAGAGTCTTCAAGCTGAAAAAGAGGATGAGGCACCAGGACTATCAAGAAATAATACACAATTTCTTGAAATCATTAGAGAGCTGACAAGAGAACGTGAAGGCAGCCAGAAGATTTTACAAAGGAAAAGATGACACACACACCACAAGACTAAAAGCAAGAGTTATACCATTGGAAAACGTTACAAATATGTGGAAGAGGAGGTGAGTATAAGTTAAAGAAAGTTACCACAGCTGAGTTTTATGTTAAGGTACATATGGAAGTACTTTAGTGCGAAACAAAGAGGATCAGGCTATATGGTGTATTTGTAGCTATTTAAGATGTTTGTACAAAAATCAAGACAAGCAGACAAAAGGAAGAAGCACATATAGATGAAACTGTATCTTCCACTTCCTTACTATTTAGAAATTAGTGAAGTGTATAAAACATGATGCAGTAGCTCATAATAATTACGTATAACCTGCAATAACTTTTTAAAGTACTTCTATAATACCAAAACGTTCCAAAATCAACAACTTTGACAGGAAATCAATGACATTACTTCTAAGATGCAAAAATCATCATTGCATGCATTGCATCCCCACAATACTATATAAGAGTATTTTCATTAAAAAAAAAGGTACTTACAGCAATGCTGACATTTTTCTTTATCGCAGCTGAACAGAACTTCCGAACCTCTGGATGTAAGGGCTCTCCGGGTGCACCAGCAAATACTAGGAAGACCTAAAGAAAACACAACACAATGTCAAGTATTTACAATACCTATAAAGCTGCATGAAGTCATTTAATCTCAAAGAAAAGTAAAGGCTTAAAAAGAAGATAATCCCAGTTGCATAAAAGGCCATCACATTAACAATTACAGCCTCAGGTTAAAGTTGAATGCTACAAACATTCCACTAACCTGTGTGAGGATGATGTATACAAGAGACCTCCTCCTATGACGACTGCCATAACGATCCTTTGTCTCCGAGTCATCCCATCAGACCTTATGCACCGCCAGTGCGTTTTTATGTGCCAACGCCACTGAGGAAGATTGAAAGCAAATGAATACCTTGAATATTACAAGATACATGCTCCTCTCGCCTTTGCTCCCTTGATGGTTCGGGCTTTGAGAAAAGAGCACTTTCTATTCAATTTTTAAAGAGCAGGTATAAAGGGGAAAAAAACTAAAACTTCCAGCACCACCCTTAATACCAATACCCAACATAAAGCAGTGTGCTAAAAAATCACAAAACTGTGCATGTAATTTGTTTATCAGCTGAAGCCACAGGGAAAAACTTGAAAAGAAAAACAGAGTTCCAAGTAGTATTGGGCAATTAAGATATCTTCGAGGCACAAAGATGTGTTAATTGCACGAAAGTACTTGGCACTCTGTCATTTCTCTTCAAGCTTTTCCTGTGGCTTCAGCCAATAATACAGCGTGTACTGTAGTATGAAAACAGGACTGTACTGGCACTCATACTGTGTACCATTAATCAATATTGAACAGAACACAAAGAAATGCACATAATGTGACAAAGACACATCTGTTTTGAAATGAATTTTTAACACCAAAAAGAACTGAGACTGAAGTGGGAATTATCATTAAAACACAACACTAATAAAGGAACCAAGATTAAATCTTATTAAATCTGATACAGTGATACAACGGTTACTTATGTGTCAAGGATTGTATTAAGCACATGTAAACTGCATACAGGTTAGAATGAAAAGGGTTCACAAAAACAATGGAGATTTACTATGGTTGACAGAAAATGCAATATTGTACCATGAAATTAGTATAAGGTTCCTGGGAGGTCCCAGAGACTTGAAATCTAGGGTATCTGTTCCATTTCCCAGGTGTGCAAAAACAGGTCTGCCTCATCTACTCATGCTCTGGTCATTAGCCACCTGGAGAAGATACATACTCTCAAACCAAACCAAAGAGTGGAGTAACAACACCTTTACAATAAAATAATCTTCATTTCCCTTTTGCATTATTAGAGTACACAACATTCAAGATCATTTTTACGTGCCAAAAATAATTCTTAACTGTCCTCTTTGCTATGACAATGATTACGCAAACATAGTTTGCTTGGTACACTTCTGTATCCTGTGGAATCCTTACACTGAGCACACTGCCGCCTTCCCCTCTTATTGCTAGCCTTAATAGGGATTTAAAACGAATCAGCAAGTGGTGTAGGGTGAGTGGGGATAACGCTGGAATCTAGCAAGAGTGAAGCCTTACTGAATAGCTAATCTCATACTGTGCTCACACACCATGATTCATTGTATCCATTGATTCTGAATATTGGACTATAATTGGTGTTACCTTCAACTCTAAGCTAATGCTGCCAAAAAACTTAGTATAGTGTAATGTTGCAAAGCTTCCCACATGCACACATATGTTAGTATTACTTTGACATGCTTTAGATCATTTGTTTTGCCAGCGTTACGGGGAATTAGAAAGACAGAAGTGCCTTAGGACTTAGAAACTAGTTCACCTCAGATGCACCCCAATATACTGCTCTCCCATTGGGGTGCCTGCTGTCCCCATATCTGTCTTCTAGACGTAATTTCTTGGAGATGGTGGTTTCCTTTTATTTTAACAATAGTATTCATGACTCTGACCATTGTTTGACACAAGAGGATGTGATGATACTTTACTTTGAAGTGCCCTGTGTCTTGGCCTTGACATTTTGAACTCTTCTCAACTTCTTACGCATGTAAACTAACTTATCTTTATGTTTATTTTCGTGGTGCTCTTTCTTGTCTTTTCCTTTTTTCTCTTACCAAGGGGCATTCTATTCTTGGAAGCTTGCTCGGCAAGTTAATGCTCTTTTGGCTCGCAACAAAAGAATGCAAGCTTGTGTTGAATACCACAAAATAATAATAATTTATCATACAGGGTTGTTCCAAAGTCAGGATAATAAAATGCAAGCATAAGACTGTCAAAAAACTAGAACAAGACACAGAAAGGAAACAAAAATTTAAGCGCAGTAGCGGTAATAACTAAGTGGATGAATGCCCGAGCAATACATTATGCAATAATAGGCTACATCTCAAAACTATAGAAGGGCAAAGCAGGCGAAGACATTTTAAAGATGGCAGGTGTCCACAATAAATATAAACACCATGCCAGTCCAACCATCTCCTGTTGTTTGGCTACATCAAAGACTGCCAACAGTACTATGATACGTGAAGATATAACCACCAAATTAAAAACAGAAAGTTTTATAAAACTGTAGAAATATACTCATTTGCCTACCTTTTACAAAGTAGTGCGTACACCTTCTTAATACATCAAAGGTTAGCCAGTCCACACAGTTAAAATCTTTGAAGCACATTCATAACAGACATAATTATCAGGAATACTGGAAACCCTAGTAATGTAATCTTGTTAAAGTTATTAATGCAGTAAAAAGAAATAAAACTACCAACATTATAACAATCAGGCCTGAAATAATAAATTTACCTGAACTGAACTGCATCATAGCATATAGATAAAATGTGAGGACTAAGAATTATTGTGATTAACGAAATTGTCAAGTGCGCTGGCATAATCTCTTCATACATGCCATACCTGGCAGAAATTGAACCTCTTGTCTAATTCCCAGCTTATCTTTTAAATTAGCCTCTTATTAACCAAAACCAAAATTGATGCAAAAATAAATTTCTCACCATGAAAAAACTAAATGATATTGCTCATGGACCAATAAGCATAATAAGCATAACCGTACAATTTTTTTTAATGATATACATATGATAACTTGATGATGAAAGATCCAATCTTATTGATAGCTCCCCAACTTCCTAGTCCACTTGCTCAAACACTTCAGACATGCAAGGGATTTTGTACACTGCTGTTCCACCCAAAAAGACGAGGCAATTTTAGCCAATTAGGAGACAGCCAATGAAAATGTCAAATTTTAAGCTGATTTTTCAAAGCATGGCTACTTAAAAACTTCGGTCATAATATTATGCTGTCCCACTTATACCATCTGATAAACAAGTAACTTGCAATTAATTTAATGCACTATCATTAAAAACTGACAAAATTTTATTTTAAAGCTGCCAACAAGGAAGCTTAAATCTGTTCCGCCTCATATTACAGCATTTTGTGAATGTGAGGAAACTCTTCAAAGTTATGAACAATGTGAACCAATTGCTACTTGAGAACAAATTCATTTGGGTATTTAATAATAATCATCAACCATAAAGCACTGTAACTGTTAGTTTGTTTGAACATGACCACGTTACACTTGATGAGAGCTGCGCAGCCATTTCAAGGTTCACGGATGTTAAATACAAGGAAGAGGCTCTGGAGGCCAGCCTACCCCTGACTAGGGCAATGGCACCCGAGATCAAATCAGGTAGGACAGTTCCCTGAGACAGGCTCACCCGAATAAGATCAATCAAAGTGAAACTGAAGACTACCACCGCGCCCCTCTCGTTCGGTAACTACCGGTTCAAATGCAAAATGGGCGCCGTGATTAGCACGAGCCATTTGGGGATGAATGTAAAAACATAAATAAAAGACTGTAAATATCATATACACAAACAAAAGGCATAAACATGAACAAAAACACGAGTTAGATATTACGATCGTCGACTGTCGGGAACCAAGCCGCGGTAGTAGCCTTCACTTTTACCAATTTGCTCAATAGTTATGTTTTCTGTAACCAAATGTTAGAATCCACTAAATAGCTAATTGTAGCTTAGCATTGCCCAGCCTAAATACTTCGCCAAGCTAACTATGGATACTCTTGGGGTTAACCTACGACAGGTAGCACTGCCTGCAGCATCACAGCCAAAGCCAATCCCTGGGCGACAAGACTGGGTTATCGTGAAGGCCTTGCCACAGCACTAATGTATTTTAAGTTATAATTATATGCGAACATGCGGCGAATTAAATATGAGAGTAAATGATAAAGTCACTCAGGGGGTTAGTAGTGTCAGTTGATCCCATCTACACCTACAACAACACAGGCTTTTTGGGTGTCGACAACTCACACTCCGTATACAAATTTACAATTGCATTATTACCAAATTTTATGAAATCATCAACTGTATCTTACGCGGCGCGGTAACCAACGAAAAGCCACGGAGAATTAATTTGTCAGAGACAGTATTCAACGAGCAAAATTTCGTCTGCTGTTGCTGGTGCTGCTGCTGTGGTCGTCGCTTGTCCTTGTGTGTGAACCCACAAACAAACCTCTGAGGGGATGCTGGGATCCTTGCGCTTCTTAATGGATATTTTAGCCTCAAAAAGCTAAATTAACCTATACATAATTATTATAACATTAAATTAACCTTCAGTTCCTATTGTGGATCAAAATTAACCTATATTCGCCTGAAACAACTTTGAAATTGACAAATTGTGGGCGAATGCGGTAGAGTCTGATACCGCCATCTATATTGTTTAAAGTAAAGCATATGGCTTTCGTAGCATAGGGTGCGCCTTGAATTTCATAGAGATGTAAAAACTACGAATAGAAAACAATAAATTGAAGCAGGAAAGAATTTACAAAATTAACAAAAAAGATCAGTTATCACTACAACTAAGTATTAAGGACACCGGCGAAAAATTGAACACGAAAGGCAGACTGAAAATATTAGCTAAGGAATATCTGGGCATTCATAGAGAAATTGGACGAGAAAATGTGAATTAGATTTACCAGTGCGTTATACAACATGACGAGGGGATTGATGAGATGGCCAAATCGTGAGGTCATGAAAGACCGTCGAAATTAATGACATAATTCATGCTTAGACATGGTGTCAATGTTATTAGGGTTAGCTGTATAATTAAAGTAATGAAAAACCCCAAAAATAAAACTGGAAATGCAGACTTATACTGCTTTTGAGATCGAAAAAAATAGCATAGGAAATCCTATCTTTATCGTTACGTAAAAAGAGTAGAAATTAAAGAGTTTAGAACAGAAAAAGGGATTTTCTTATGATAACTCCAGACGGTCCGAGGAGCCAATTTGAAGAAAACAAATAAAGATTGATATATTGACACGTTTAACTGCACGCAATATTGCTGTTATTGAAGTAAAGTCTGTGATCAGGATTTTGAGTATGATTAGACATTGCTGTGCTTGTGTTTGACTGATTGAGTGGAAATAAAGTTACCTGACGTGACAGCTACCAGGGTTACTTACTTGTGCAGTTCACCAACAATATACATACACGTATATACATATGTATACGAACACTATATATATATATATATATATATATATATATATATATATATATATATATATATATATATATATATATATATATATATATATATATATGGTGTATATACAGTATGTGCTGTTTTATCAGTATCAACAAACAGCGATGCATAACACATTAGCATTAACATGGGCAAAGCTGTGAACCAAAATTACGAAACTCGTACACTCAGCAGAACCACAAAAAAGAGTAAAAACATGAATGCAGGAGTTGTCAAGAGAAGATGACTGAAGCCACTCTGTTGTTATACGTTAGGACACGGAAGGAATCTCTTTCTTTTTTTTCCCTCCCTCACGCTCAGTCAAAAGTTATCGTCGCGTTCCTAATAAAATTGATCGCGAATCTGAGCGTATGTTTTGGCAAGTGCACGGTGATCAATGCAACGCTTTCCTATCTACCAATGGCTTGTGTCACGGACCATCGATATTTTTTGTCATTTCGGAAAGAACTCTACAGAGGTTGTGTGTGTGAATGTTTTATCACATCACCGTGACATGTCTATATTCGCAAACTTTAAGCCACCATTGACGTTTAATATCCACTTCGTTCTACCTTGGAAATTATACCGAAAGGGTATTATAAATAAGTGGTTTTTCACCTGGTGGATCGAATTCGCCAATTGACGAGCTCCTCATCAATAATGATTCCCCTTCGGTAATATTTCCGAGGTCGAGCGAATTGGATGTTAAACGATATTGGTAGCTTAAAGTGTGTGTGTGTGTGTGTGTGTGTGTGTGTGTGTGTGTGTGTGTGTGTGTGTGTGTGTGTGTGTGTGTGTGTGTATAGCCTTACTTACGAAGATATTCCTTCAGTGTGCTTCTTAGCGACAGCGAACTTAATGCGTGTGTTCTTCCATTGAATATTCATAACCGACAGCTGTCTCTCTGCCCCGTGCTATATTCACTCACTGCGGACGTTTTACCAAAAAATACTAAATGGAAGAAACAAGGGCTGTGTTTTACAGTTTCTCAAACAGAATATTAAGGGGAAAATAGGATTATAGTCAAATGCAGAATATGAATAATGAGACAAGTCTCATGAAACAATGCCATTGATTTAACTTCCTTTCAAAATTCCTAATCAACCAGCTTTGGAAACAGGCTGAGAAGCTAAAGCGCTTTATTGTAATACAGAAAAACTCCGTGTTATGAATGAACGTTCGTGAGAGAGAGAGAGAGAGAGATCTTGTATAATATGTATGTGTTGGCACGCCTTCTTCTATTCTCGTAACGGAACTAGGGATTGAGATTGATCATTCTGTTACCGAGACTTTATTGTTGTTATTCGGAATGCGATGTTGACACTGATGAAACTGGAGGCGTGACGTCATCGGAAGCCCTTAACCGCTTTTTTTTTTTCTTGGAAACAGTTTTTACTTCACCGATTTGATAAGTTCAGACGATGAACCAGGAAACTGTAGCTCGGTAAAGGTATCGCTAGGCTAATGCAGTGATTTATAATGATAATTGTTCTTCATTTTGCAGAGGCAAGAGGAGAATTCGAGAGATGAGTAATGGACGGACAGAAACTTCCCGTGAACAGAGCAATGCAGTGACTCCTGGCTTTCAGAAATTTTGGAGGTGGTGTCATTATGTAGCCTGAAGGTTAAGAACTAACTGGAACATCGGCAGAAAGATTTGAGCCTAAACGAATCCGAATGATTTTATTTGTCCAGTCAAAAACAGTATCAAAACCAATGTCTTTGTGACGTCAGCTCACTGAGTAAAATCAAATGGTCTAATCGAACGGAACGGCTGATAATTCTTATCTTTCGTTATGCCGTAATGCGCCTTCATTGTGTATTATCCATAGATAATATTTCACAGATAATGTATCACACCTGTCAGGTCACCATATTACTAACTTCTCGTCTCCTTAGCTACTGTTTTGCCTACACAGGCGAGCTGTAGAATTTCAATGGTTATATATGTAGGCCTACCGTTTGTGTCCGGCTTTGTAGGCCCACTTCTGTTTAAAGTACCCATGTAATATTCCTTTTTCCACCAGGAATCAATAATAATAATAATAAAATAATCATCATCATCTTCATCATTGTGACTCATTCGAGAATGACGGGTCGCCATTGATCTAAACGTGTTTGTACTAGTTTGGACAACTCTTACGTCGATGTATTTATGGTTATGGTATTTATATTGTATTTCTGCAGTGGTCGGACTACCAGAATTTCCAGTATATACTGGAGCCAGTCGATTCGAATTTATTTTCGGACTTGGGGCTCTCGTAACACTTCAGCCATTAGATATAACTCAAGTGTTCAGAAAAACTCGAAACTGGTTTTGTAGAAATCACTGACTGGCGATGTAAGTGTTCTCTGCCATGTGTTAATATTAATGGTAAAGATAATGTGGTTGTATAATGTACATGTTGCATAAAATTCCGGCGGAGCTACGAGTGGGCATTAGCATACACTTCTGCAGCAATAATAATAATAATAATAATAATAATAATAATAATAATAATAATAATAAATTTAACTCTTATTATTGAAAGTAGCAGTATTCGTAGGCGCTGACGTCAGCAATAAAACTAAAAGCAAATGATGATTTACATATTCTAGTGATGATTTTTGTAAATAAAGTACTTTAAAGATAGTTTAATAAAATAAGACATGGTTCTATCTAGGCACTTACCTCTCCTTCACGTCGACTTAATATGAAAGAGACATTTGCTCCCAAATTCTTGTACCTTCGTGTGTGTGTGTGTGTGGTTCAAACCAATTACAAGCACAGAAAGGCGGGAACTATACCAAGATCGATGAATCACTTTGGTGTATCCACGTATTTTGAAGCACGAGCAGGACAATTAAAGCTACTCAAAACATGATTGCGACCCTTACTTATGGAACCTTTACACGAAGAGGTAAAAAGATTGGAGGTGGCTCACGCTCATTTTACCCGGACACTAATAGGCCTATAAATATCCCGCTAAAAACGAAGGCAGTTTTTCAAGTTACTCTCCGATGTTGCTCCGCATACTGTAGCTCTTTTACTTTTTTTCAAGATTTTCTGAATGTTTTGTTTTCGATAATGAGTGAGAATGGTACGTAATGGGTCGATAGGAGGGCATCCAAAAATAACCCCCGGAGATGATGATGGCGTCGTAGCTTTCAGGGCAACGTTGAATGGAAATCGATCAGAGCTCTAAGTACATAATCGTAACAACTCCACACGAGGATCCACAGCGAAAGAAATCTATTGGTTATCGAAAAATGGTTGTAGAGTCACACTAACCTTCCCCGCACCCTAAAACCACCCCTCCCCCTCGTCAAATCCGAATTTGCATTGCATTTTATGTCTTGTAAATTTATTAAGAATCTCTTAAATCCGATGGATAGGTTTGGTGCCTTAGTGACTGAAAATCAACGAACGCGCGTGAGAGAGAGAGAGAGAGAGAGAGAGAGCAATAATAACTGTATAAGACAGACCACCAATTGAGAACCCTTGATTTAGCCGTGAATAACCGTACGTAAACGAGAAAGTGCTAGTAGGTCTGCCCCAGTATATCTAACTCCCAGATACTGTATGCCCCTCTTTATTCTCTGCCTACCTTCTAATCTGATCACTGCCCCACCTTATTTTCTTGCCTCGCCCAGGAGGTATCCGGATACCGAATAAAACCAGGAGAAAGTCAAAATAAATTACTGAAATTCAAGACAAATAAAGCGTAAAGTGAAGTCTAAGCAAGGATAAACGTCAGAACGGAAACCACGTGAAACAAAATAAATGATAACGAACAAAAAATGCTTTAAGATAACCGTATAAAAAAACTTCGTAGAAAACAGACATCGAAGAGCAGCCTAACGCCCTAACCTACGGTAGAGTCAAACGAAGACAGTAACGACTTGTGTCCACCACCTACTTCAGTGGGGCCCCAGAGCCACCGATAGATAATAATTGAACGCGCTGGCGTCAGACCGGCTGGGACAAATGGAAAACGAATCCGTATGTATAAGGTGGTCACTGTTTTACTCCGAATGGGGTTAAATGACGCGCCTGGTTAAGCGCCTAATAGCCTGTAATTTTCGTCATCGGCGATCTGGGAGCCTCAGAAAAGTGGCCCCGAGATTATATATCTGTCTTGACGGGTGAGACGTGAGCAGCAGCGCCGCTGATAATGTCATTGTAAACAGCGGATGGCTGACGTTTCCGGGGTATCACGCCTTTAGACTTCGTTCTGCTTGAAATGTCGTGGTATAGAGAGAGAGAGAGAGAGCAAATAAGAACAAATCTCTCGCGAATTATTCTTAATTATATATAGTGTTTCTTTGTAAAGGATGTTACAATTTCTTTAGAGAATCTACTGTAGATAGTTCAATGGTATCATAGTGTTCCATAGCCATCTTATATAAACAATAATATTGTGAGGGTCGAGAGCTTCTTTGTCTGTGAATGAGTCTGTATTTTTTTGAGTTTAGTTTATATATATATATATATATATATATATATATATATATATATATATATTTATATACTGAATATGAAGATTTTTCATCCGGTCTTCACTGGAAAATAATAGCAAATGAAGACGGCTAAAGATCAATCTGACATTTGCAATACATGTGTAACTCTTATATCATATGATTATGGCACAGGGACTTCAGACAATAAATACTTAAAGCTGTACGCCAGTTTGAGTTGACTTACCATCCTCATTCATTACTCTCGCGAGTCTCGGCGAACTTAGAAAACTTTGATTGAGACTATTGGTCTGTGAAACGAAAACGAAGGTCCCAAACTACCGCACGTGTTACCACGACAGTAGACAGAAATCATCTTTACATTCGTATTCAGTAAAAACTACTGAAGAAATGTGTGGAAATTTTGTCAGTTACTCGAGTAGGGTGTTCGCGTACCCAGTACTGAGAGAGTCTTTTGACGAATAATTTTAGTATATTATATATTTATTTTATTATATTATGTATTTTACTAGATTTCCCTGTAGAGTTTTCCTTCCTCTTAAGATGTTATTATCGAGGGAACACGATGTTACGATCTAGATTAATGTCTGACTAGGGTTCCTAGTTCTCGTAAGTTGGTTTTATTAGACTGATATTATTATTTTTAAAAATGTTGAAATCTCTTTGCTGTCATGAAGAGATGAAATGAAAATAAATATTCAGTCTTCTCAGTACCATAAACAACTCTTTCTGCTTAGGTCTAATTTTATTTTGGTTCCAGCTTTCAGGTGAGTGATTTCACTTCTTTTTGAACTATATAATCTACATTGTTATTGAACTTTGTTATTTATCGCAACTGGACAATCAAAATAGTTAATATCTTTTTTGTTTTGCTTCTTTTTATAAATAATTACACACTTCCAATAACAGCAAAGCCTTGGTAACACACATACATACAAATGTTTTATAAGGTTAACCACCTGTCTTAATTTGCTTAGCAAGAGTCGGTGCTGGTATGAGTAGCCTAATCTGACAAAAAGGAAAAATTATGCTTTATCATGTTGTTTGGAAAAGCAAAGTCAGCCAGCACTTTCACAAGGCCTGCTTTATTTAGTAACATTTGCGACAACCAAGTTTCCAAATGAGGATTTTAAATTTCCTCTTGCAATCAGCTTTCGTCGTGTTGTACCGCGTGAGTTTGAAGTAGATTTTGTATTCTTTAACTCAAACTCTATGCTTCAAGTTTAATGTGAAAATAGATCTACATGTGTTTATTTAATTTTGGCGTAATGAAATTTGCAATATAGCAACAAAAATATCCAAAATTACTCCGTGATACCAACGATTGACATAATTAAATGAAGCTATTTTTGTTGAAAGAGAATCACAATCTTTACTGTCAGAGTTCTTACCAAAAGAATGTAGAGCATTTGTGTTTTGTTTACAATGAACACATTATATATAATATATATATATATATATATATATATATATATATATATATATATATATATATATATATATATATATATATATATATATATATATATATATATATATATATATATATATATATAAATTACTCTAGGCATGGAACACATCCTCAGGTAAATAATATTCCCCTGCAGACGCCATCAACGTCCAAAAACTTTACGAAAATCTACGCAAGAAAATCGTCCATTTCCTTCCATTCACGAACCGAACGAAAGAACAATCTCCTTTCCACAATAACACCCCTTATCCAGAAACCCAAATTCAAAATTGGCGGGTGGGTGGGCTTATTTAGACCCCCGGGGAGGAACCCATATGTGACTCAGGGGGAAGGGGGGACCTCGAAAGGTGACAGGGCATTATGGGTAAGTTGGTTATTCGGCCATATTTATGTGCAGAGTCTGCGAGACGATGGCTTATCATTTACTATTTTTCAAGGCAATAAAACCCCGCTGATGCCCCTGAAATCGTGCCCCGTCAGACCCGTGCGTGGATAATGTGACGTGAGATGAGACGGGTGAGTCCCCACGAGTGTCCTTCGCCGAAATATTCGGGTGTAAAGAAGGGGGGGGAGGGCAGCTGCTGTAGCTGCAGCAGCAGCCACGGGAGGAACCAGGAGGACCTCGTCCTCGGCGGACTCGCCCAAAACACAAACAGTTTCTCTCCCCCTGGGCTGCTACTTCTTCTTCTCCTCCTTCCCGAGGGATATTCGCCCCCCCGGAGGATGTGTTTCGGGCGTGGTGGCCTGTGAAGGGCGGGCGAGGCGTGCCGTGGTGTGTGTGTGTGTGTGTGTGGGCGCGGTTGTTCCCCAGGGGCATTGCAATGTGACTTCGAAGTTGGAGGAGGTGGTGTCTTCTGCGGGAGAGGTTTTGACAGGTGTGAGGCTGGCCCTCCGCCCTTCGTGATAAGAGGAGGAGGAGGCGCCCTCTGACAGACTGACTCACTGATTGGCTTACCTGTGACTGTCCGCTCTTGCTTGATAAGGCCTGGGCATTGATTGGGTAGTTTACGTCAGGGTATCGGCCGATGCCCGCGACTTTGAGATTAGCCTAGACAGACATGCCATCTTTTTTGTGGTTTGTTATTTTATCGTATTTATTTTCTAGCGTAGCCCAGGGTATCGTGGTTAGTTTTTGCTCTTTTAGGTCTGGGTATCTATTGGTACCCTGATGGTATGATTTGCTTAGGTCAAACGAGGTCTAATTTCCTCTCCCTCATGGGAGTCAAGTACCCTATATAGGCTAGGCTAGGTTAGTCAGGCTAGCCTATGTTTCCAACTAGCCTAGTTACATCTTACACACAGGATAGTCAAGAGTGAATGCAGAGTAAGGGGTCAGGGGCATTAGGGGCATTTCAGGGGGAATATGACCTAACCAGATTTGACTTTACCTAACCTAACTTTGGACACCATGTCCTGACCTGACCTGATGTGACCTAACCAGACTTGAATTTACCTAACCTAACTTTGGACACCATGTCCTGACCTGACCTGATGTGACCTAACCAGGCTTGAATGTACCAGTCTCGAATTTACCTAACCTAACTTTGGACACTGTGTCCCGACCTGACCTGATGTGACCTAACCAGACTTGAATTTACCTAACCTAACTTTGGACACCATGTCCTGACCTGACTCGATGTGACCTAACCAGACTTGAATTTACCTAACCTAACTTTGGACACCATTTCCTAACCTGACCCGATGTGACCTAACCAGGCTTGAATGTACCAGTCTTGAATTTACCTAACCTAACTTTGGACACCGTGTCCTGACCTGACCTGATGTGACCTAACCAGACTAGAATTTACCTAGACTAACTTTGGACACCATGTCCTAACCTGACCCGATGTGACCTAACCAGGCTTGAATGTACCAGTCTTGAATTTACCTATCCTAACTTTGGACACCATGTCCTGACCTGACCTGATGTGACCTAACCAGACTTGAATTTACCTAACCTAACTTTGGACACCATGTTCTGACCTGACTTGACTTTTTCTATAGTTTTTTGGTTGCTAATTATGAATTTACCTTTAATTTTTGGCGCTCGAGTGTAATTAACCTGTAATTAACCCCTGAGGTCCATCCAACAAGGGATTTCCATACGCGATCTTCACAAGACAGAGCACGGCTACGTCTGTTTCAAACGGTTCATATCCCGTCCAGCAAGTGCAATAACTTGTTAACGTATGGGTACCCCCCTCCCCCCCGGGCCAGTACTAAACACGGCAAAGGGACATTCCATTTGGCCGACAACAAACAGATGCACCGCCAGTATCAGAACCCCTATAAGTGTAGAAAAAACCAGTTTCCAGGGACCCCACTAGGACACCCTATCCTAACCTTGGAATGAGTGGTCTTGATACCTGTGAGGATGCATCCTAACTTAACCTAGGATTGAGTACTAACTGACCAGGCTACCACTGTACCTCTATCAGCCTTTGCTAAAGCTTGCGGCGGATAGTTTGCAGAACGACGAGATCAGGCCTTTCTGATGTCTAGTGTCTCCCCTGGCCTGGTCCGGCCCTGGTCGTTTCGGCTGTAAGTCATTTAGGCCGTAACATCCAAAACAACATAAGACATCATGTTTGTGGGATTAACCATTATGTTTATGGTATGGTATTTACTGTCATTGTACGTTTTGCATACATCCCCAAGGGGCTGGTACTAAACACGGCGCCCATTTTGCATGTAAACGTGCTTACAGCCTAAATGGCTTGCAGCCGCAACGACCCGAACTCACCAGGTCAGGGCATGGTACCCAAATTTTGGTTAGGAGGTAAGGTCTGGTTAGGTCAGGACATGTTAGTATTCTAGGAAAGGTTAGGTTTGTCTTTGTCTGCGGAACCTGTTCCTGTGAGCCGACACTCGCCTTTATTTACCGTAATTTGACCTAACCTCTGTGTCTTACCTGGTTGGGTGGTCTATTTAAGAACCATGTAATGTCCTTTTTACATCATGCTTATGTGAATGTTCATTTTAGGATTTTGTGGGCAGAAAGATTTGAATAAATATGTTGTTCTTTGTATACTACTACCAAGTTTTTCCTGTTGTTTGGTTATATTAGAAATGGCAGCTAAGCAACTCAAAATTCTAGTTCAAAGATAGGTGCAATTTTCTTGAAATATATCATGATTAATTAGGAAGCAATAAAGCCGAGGTTTTTGCATCCAGTTAAGGTAATACGTCAAGCAAAAGAACTGTTAATACAAACATGCATATTAATGAATGTGAGCTAATGGAACTAAAATAATGAACATACAAAACTTCTCCATTGTAACCATTGATGCAGCACGTTCAATGTCTGTTGCAGCAGTCGTATTGAGGACATTTGTGAAGAAAATAGGGAAGTATGTTAAGTATATGGAACTTCTTTGATAAAGCTTCAAACTTTAGGTGGGTGAATTATATGTGCCCGAGAGTTTGGGAAGAGTGTCCTAAAAAGATTCTGGGAGGTGTTGCTTTTGTATGTTCATTGGTTCCTAAATGTTACTGTTGAGTGGCTTGTCATACTCTCTTTATCAGTTGACCTTTGGTGTTTGCAATAAATTAGAATGTCATTATGCCCAGTATTTGTATCAAAAATACTTATCCTATAGGCTTTAATAGGCTAGGGTGCTGTAATATTCTTTTACAGAAAAGCTTTCAAGGCAAGGAGGTATAGAAAATAGTTTTGGTAATTAACCTAGGCTAGACTTATGATTATGGTATATATTTTATGTACGTATTAGCCCAATTTCTAGCCTAAAGTATTTTCTGATAAAAGTTTTCAAGGCTCCTGCACACCACTGATATTAGAATGCAGATGTTTCTCTAGTGCTAATTGTCCTGTTCAGCTCAACTTGATTATCACACTTCTTATCATCCAAGCTTAATTTGGAGGCACTTCTTTGGTCTGTCAGACAGGTTTCATATATATGTTACAGTTTTATTTTGAAAGCACTCCACATGGAAGTATTTTGACTGAACAGTATAGAAAATGGTGAAGTGTGTATGATAATGTGCAGATGAGAAAACATAAAATTTACCTGAATAATGTGAGAAATTTCCATTGTTTTATTTATGTTTTTACATGGAAAAGATCCGCTGGATGCCTTGTTTATTACAAGCCCCTCAGGGATTTATGTAAAAACATAAACAAAAGACTGAATTTCTCACATTATTTCGGTATATTTCTCAAGTTATCTCAACAGTACAACATCGTACACACACTTTTATTTATTGTTCAGTCAGAAAACTTCATTATGAACAATATCTCCGTGAGGGGCTCTTCCCTAGAATTACCGAAGTCCATTCCCCAATATCTGTGTTGCATGTTGGCTTCAGTACTCCCTAATTGCCTAAGCTGTTACATATAGTCGTGCATTCAGTGATGCAGTATGTTGCTGTAGGTCTCCTGGGAAGTAAAATATCCAAGTAAGAATTAGAATAAAAATATAACATGCATGTATGAGAGTTTTATGGGTTCATGCAGTGGGCACCTGGTCATTGACAAAGCAGATGGAGATTTTAAAAAGATGCGACCACAGAATCCTAGGATTTATGTCTTGAGTGCTGTGAGAGATCTAATTATCAGTGGGGAAGCTGTGGGTAGGTGTGATTTACAGCAGCTGAAAGATTGGGTAGAGTGATGGGCTTTGGACATGTGATGAGAAGAGTTGTAAGTAAAAGATAATGTGTCAGAAAGGAGCTGGCCATCTTACTGTGTTGTCCTGTGGCCTAATATACATTCTCCTACACCATTTGGTGGTACAGGACTGACTTTGAATCTGAGTCAGTTGAGGCCCCCACACTGCCGTAGTGTTGGGATTGCCCACAGTGAACCTTGTACAGTCTGTTGTAGACAGCATGAGTATTTCTTTGCAGTAACTGTTTGGCTTCCAGCACCATTACTGCTGGTCACCGAATTTTCATGTTTCTTTTTGCGGCATACCATCAGCCTGTCTAATTTTTCTCCTGGTGACATATTCTAGGTTTCATCTCTCCACTCCCTCAGTTTTCTTGTTTTCTTTGGACTGGGATGATACTGCTATTTGTTGCGTGTCCATAAGCTTTTAGATTGTTATAAAGAAAACATGTTACGTTTACCCCAACTCTGAATCCATTGGAGTTACTGTACATAGTGTAGGCTATATGCTTTCCAGACAGCAGGTTTTCTGTGCTTCCTCTGTTGTTTTATGTATGCTGATTTTCAGTCATGTCTTCCCCATTCAGCTCTCAAAGTCACCCCAAGGGTCAACCTTTTCTGTACTCCAGTGTACCAGCCCTCATTACTTTGATAGATTGTAAAGCATTCGGCCCTGACCCATGAAGAATCAGTAGACCTTTTATTAAGCCATTTCTTGCTAAGTCTTTCTAATAACCTGTGTTCCCTGTAATGTAGAGAAGAAAATCGAGAGTTACCAAACAGCAAATTGAGAATCTACCAATAAAATTAATGCTTTAACAATTGGCATTATAGGTATGTGAGAAAATATTGAGGGACACTTCTATGGAATTTTATTCCTGCCCATGGAGTTCGGATTGTTGGAAATGGGAGAGTGGGCAGGAAGAAAAGGAAATCTTGTATTATCATGAAAAACTCAGTATTATCAATATTCTCCAATGTGTGATTAGGTGACGTAGGCAGATAGCTATTTCCAACAACTCTGTGTTGACCACACATACTTGACTTAATTTCACAATTTTTTTCTTTTAAATTAAAATGGTGCTTGTCAGTGTACTTGAGATAATAGATTGCTAATGGTGAAACACTGTCTGGTGCAGCCCCCCCCCCACTATTTTAAGTTAAAAGTAGAGGTACTGTAGGATAAATGTAAGAGTGATAATTTAGGTTTAGGAAGTGAGTGTACATTTAATATCATTTTGTCAGTTTTTAAGAAGGGACAAGAAACCCAATGGTTCAGCTCTGAATTTTTTTCTGACTCATACTTACATTTGTATTTGCTCCTTAAAATTCTTTCTAGAATTTTGTGATCTACAGTACTAGATTTCCTACCACACATTTTGCTCAGTTATTTCACACTGGTTTGGCACTGAATGGCTTCTCTTGTGTCCTTGCTGTCCACCCATGTAAGCTTTTTCTAAATGAAATTATTCTTAATGGATGTTTCGTAATTCATGTTTTGGACAAGTGCAAAATATGTCAGAGACCAAATTAGATTGACCTTCATAGATAGTGAAAGCAACAGGGACAGCTTGACATAGCCTACTTTGTCAAGATGCAGATATTATACACCTGGGTGAATGTACAGTTGTAATGTTTCTTGTGAACAAAAGTGTTATTCAAGTTTATTGAAGAGGAGATTCTTGGCAGTGGATGTTTGTGAGGAGTAAATCATCCGACCCTTATCAGAGTGGCGTACAATTACATTCTGTTGGGTGTACACTATGCTTAAATATGAATCTAGCTGAAAGGGACCTTTTGTTTATGAAGCCCCTTATAGAAAGGTGAGAATATCTCCCAGTGTTTTATTTATTTATTATTTAATTTTCTTTTGTAGTGATGGAGCAGTTCTTGTATTTATTTATAATTTGTTTATTTTCTTTTGTAGTGATGGAGCCAATCTCGGACAGTGACCGACTGCGGCGCCTCCATGAACTGGAGGCGCAGCTACGGGATCCAAGAGGTGTTCTCAATGTTGACTCGTTATTGGTAAGTTTAGGCAGAATAGGCTATAAACCACTTTATCTGGGACATGATCAGAAATGAAAGTTTGCTTGATTACCAATCGTAGTTCTAGGTATTATTCAAACAGCAGATTTGTTCATGAGACTTACCTGCCAGATATATATATAGCTGTATTCTCCGAAGGTCCGACAGAATTTCAAATTTCGCGGCACACGCAGTGGCCGGTCAGGTGGTTAGTACCCATTCCCGCCGCTGGGAGGCGGGTATCAGAACCATTCCCATTTTCTATTCAGATTTTCTCTGTCGCGGACTGTCAACACCTGTTGTCAGTTCCTCCGCCTTTGGATTTGGAAATTTGTTGTCACTTAAGTATTTTGGTTGTTTTTGGTATTCGACTGGATCTGTGACTTGGCATACGCTCTTTGTGGACCGTTTTTGATTTTGCTTTTGACTTTTCTTATAATTAAGATGTCTTACCTCTAGCTATCGAGTCTGTAGCTTGGGTGAATGTAAGGTGAGGCTATCGAAGACTTTGATAGTTCCTCACCCTTTATGTATGATATGTAAGGGTGTTCAATGCTCTATGATAATCGGTAATGAATGTGTGGAATTGTCTGAGGGTGAGTGGAAGAAATATGAAGCCTATATGCTTAAATTGGAGCGTGATAGGCTGAGGAAATCTTCCTCTAGAGTGCATCCTTAGTTGGACAGTCAGGGTTTTCTCCTACTAGTAACCCTGTAGTAATTTATTACTAACCCTGTAGTTTGTTGCTGCAGAAGGTAATTCCCTGGCTCGTGTGGAGTCAAGGCGTGCTCTTGAAACTAAAGTGAATGCAATTCAAACGCATAGTGTTAGTGCTAGTGCCCCTAGTGTTGTGGAGGGGCGTCAGATCGGCCCTATAATGCCTCTAGGCCTGGACCTCTGTCGAACTCCCAGGACCAGGGAGGGGCATGTCGAAGCCGCATGAGGGTTACGGGGCTTCCCACCGATCTGGCGTCCCTTCGGCAGGTCCTGATGACGCTACCCAGGCTGCCAGGGATCGTGCTCAGGCACGCATCCTGAAGGATTGCTTCTCGTCCTCCGACACGTCCTCCCCGCCACGGGGTTGGAGCTCGGTTGGACTCTCGCCCTCTTAAGAGAAGCTTAGAGGAGAGGACGCCACGTCCTCTTCCTCTAGACGTTTGTACTCTTCCCGAAAGTTGCGTGGATATTCCTCTGCAGAAGAGAATAAAGTGTTTTTCGAATGATCACTCTACTCGACCCCCTGTCGCGCTAAGGCAAGGGCTAGAGCTTCTTCCCCTGTGGAAGGAAGTATATCTCTCGCCCCTTTCCTTCTCTCAGGTTCAGCCCTTCTCCCGAGAGAGTGGCTTCTCCAACGCGTAAGATTTTGTTGGGTTTGCAACAACAGCTGGATGCTCTCATGAACCTTTCAAGATTCGAATCTGCCTGTTAAGAGGTACAGACTTTCACCTTCGTCTCCGCTCGGGAACGATACAGAGCGTCTGTCTTCTAGAGAGAGTGTTTAGTGGCTTCCTATTCGTCTTCCCGAGTTGAGGTGTTGGCCTTTTCTCTTGTCTCGCGCCAGGAGCGCGTCTTGCTCTTCGTGCGCTTCTCACGCTTCACGCGCTCCTCACCTTGACGCCGCGGCGCGCTACAGCCATGACGCGCGCGCCACGCTGTGACTCTCTTCTAGTACTTGCCACGGAGCCTCGCGTCACGCCATGACGCCCGGCGCTCGCCGCCGTATAGCTTCAAGTCTTGTGTTGACACCGCTCCAGTTGTTCATCATGTCGCACAACTACCGCTTCAACTTTTGATGTCCTTCTTAATTTAGCCAGTACTTGCTTCGCAGTACATATACTAATTGGAACGATACAGAGAAGATTAGCATGGCTCTTGCGCAAGGATGACACGCTAATCGTGAAGCGTTCCACATTTTTTATGTTTACTATCGTACTCTAGTTGACGACTTCTTCGTTCGCTGGAGTTCCCGCTTACGTGATCGCGAATCGGAACTACTTTCACCACTCACTCAAGACCCACCAGCTGCGGAAGAACATCCTCTTTCGTCACAGCCTTTGTATGAAGAGAAACTTCTTTCGTCTTCTTCTTCCTCTGATTATCACTCTGGCTTTTTCTTGGGATCTGTTTCCTGAGACTTTTCAACCGTCGGCTCCTCTCTCTCTCCACCCTCGCAGTTGTCTTTGTCTTAAGGGGAGCGTTTGTGAAAAAATCGGAAATAAAATTTTCTGGGATATTTTATATATGGCATCATACATATCCTGACTATCTTCTCAGAAAGTTTTATTTAAAAGTTCGCCACAGTTAGAAGTTATAAACAAAACAGTAACCTATCATAGTCAAATTACATTTTTCATATAATGTAATGATATTGTCAGTATATCGTGGTAATTTCCTTTTAGCTATGAAATAATATCTAATGCGATCTATGGCAACCCTGTGGACATAGTAATGCATCAGCTAAAGACAGGAATGCCGCAGGGCAGTCAGTGGCAGTCAGTCAGTAGCAGCTCAGAGCTTGACTAAGTAAAACGTCGCGCTGGCCAACCTCAGCCGTGTTTTGCCACTCGCTTCATTTAGCTTCATTTAGCGAAGTTATATTACTTTGCAGGTCTATTTTTTGGCTTTTCATTATGTCATAAAACATCAAACTGTGTAACAGCAAGCAAATAAATACACAGAGAAGCAAAAAATATCGTTTTTCTCAAAACTAAAGTTATCGACATTCAAACTGCATCTCCTTCATAACGCTTGCACCGATCTCAGATACAAAAAGTAAACGAAAGCTAAATGTTTGCATAACAAAGGGGCTTCCATGGGAAGCAACACGAGACCCGCACCACGAGAAAGAGTTTTTTCCGAAGGAATGTCACTTCCAAGAGAGGTAGCAAGTGACTCCCTTCATCTCCAGACTCCCTTTGCAACCAGGCTTCATTTTGCACAAGCCTGGAAAGAGTGAGGGGCAGACGTTTGGTCCCTCCTACTGTTAGAGAGAGGTTACTTGATTCCCTTCCTGTCTCCTCTTTTGTTTTTGTTTCCCAACTGCCTTCCTGTCAAACAGAAAATTGTTTGACCTGCTCAACAGATGTTCGAGCGGAGAGCAGTGGAACAGATATTGACTCGGTGTTCCCGGGATTTTACTACAGATTGTTTCTAGTCCCGAAACTTTCAGTAGGCTGGAGACCCGTCTTGGACCTCAACAGGTCGAACAACTTGGTCCGGAAGGAAAAGTTCAAGATGGAGACCTCGCAGTCAATACTAGGAGCCCTTCATCCCGGGGATTGGATGGTATCTTTGGATCTCCAAGATACTTCTCTTCACGCCCCAATTCATCCACGTTCGGTGAAGTATCTCAGGTTGTCTTGGGGGACTAGATGTACCAGTTCAGGGCTCTCTGCTTTGGACTCTGCACAACGGCCATACCACGTTGAAAACACCGCTTCGTCCGATCAGCGAAGTTAAGCAACGTTGGGTCTGGTCAGTACTTGGATGGTTGACCGCCTGGGAACACCAGATGCTGTTGGCGTCACATTTTGCTCCGAGGGTGTTTACCGTCTCATGAAAAACGTTGCGATGCAGTTGCATCTGTCGCACGTCAGGATCTCACTCTACTTGGACGACTGGTTGATTCGGCGTCGTCGGCGAAGGTATCTGGAGGACCTTCAGTTGACTCTGCAACTCGTGAAGTCCCTGGGACTTCTGGTCTGTGGAGAAGTCGCAGCTGATCCCCTCACTGTCCATTGTGTCTGGGAATTCAGATCTATTCAGCGGCTTTTATAGCGTCTCCGCTGCAAGAACGGCAACTTCTATGTACGAAAAGTTTCGGCCTTCTTGGAAAAGGAAACATGCTAGGTGAAGGAAGGAATGAGTCTGCTGGGGACCATTTCCTCGCTGGAGAAGTTTGTTTTCTGGGAGTCTGCATCTCAGGCCTCTTCAGTTCTTTTTGTTGGAGAACTGACAAAGCAAGGAAGACTTGAAAGAGGAATTGAGAATTCTTCCTTATATAAAGAGGATCTGTGGTGGTGGCTCGATCCAACGGAATTGCAGAAAGGGATCTCCCTCAAGCTTCTGAACCCCAACCTAGTGTTGTTTTTCCGACGGGTCTTCAACAGGTTGGGGGGCAACACTAGAGGGAGAGAAAGTGTTAGGAACCTGGAGAGAGGAACAGGTGTCCTGGCACATCGACTTCAAAGATTTGGCGGCTATCTTTTAGCTCGCCAATTCTTGAGGTCCAAGTTTGCAATCGTGTAGTTCTAGCAAACTCGGACAATACTTGTTCCCTGTTCAGCCTTGCAAGAGAGATTATTCTTTGAGCCTATGCTCGCAACATTTCGATTCTCACAAGTTTTGTGGCAGAGGTCGAAAATGTTCGAGCAGACCTGCTCTGTTGGCGCCATCAACTCCTGCCGAAGGAATGGACCCTTCATCAGGAGGTTTGCCAAGATTTTTGGAAATTTTGGGGTCGCCATCTTGTGGATATTTTCACGACCTCAAGAACAGCGAGGCTCCCTCTGTAAAGCTCATCTGTACTCGACCCTGGGGCAGTTGCGATAGTTACTCTTCCCTGGGATTGGACGGGAATAGATGTTTACGCCTTTTTCCCCGTTCTAAATTCTGGGAGAAGTCATACGCAAGTTCGCGGCCTCACAAGGGACGAGGATGACTCTCATCCCCATGTTTTGGCCTTGAACCACTGGTTCTCGGAGTTTTCTCTTCTGGTTGGTAGACGTTCGAGGACCCTTCCTATGAGAGCAGACCTGCTCATACAAACCCACTTCACGAGATATCTTTGATTCTCCCCGCTCTGAACCTGACTGCTTTCAGACTATCGAAACTTGGTCAGAGCGAAGGGGTTTTTCTGGCCAGGTGGCACGGGCCATCGCTAGAGCCAGAAGTTCTTCATCTAAAGGATATATCTAGCGAAGTGAGCAACCTTCAAAGGTTGGTGTAGAAAGAAGGGCTTTTCCTCTTCCTCTATCACTGTGAGCCAGGTTGCGGATTTTCTCCTTTACTTAAGAGAAAAACTCGATATAGCAGTTCCGACTATCAAGTGTTATCGGAGCATGCTTTCGATTGTATTCAGACACAGAGGATTAGCTTTGTCTGACAATAAGGACCTCCACGATCTTCGAGCTCTTTCAAGACGTCCAAGGTTCCTCAGCTGATTTCCCCTGCTTGGAACTTGGGCGTAATGCTCAAGTTTTTGATGTTTAGTCCTTTTGAGCCTCTCCACTCTGCATCTCTTAAGGATGTTACTCGGCATTCCTCGGCGAAGAGAGTGAGAGAAGTTCGAGGTCGTCATGTGGGCTTCAAGGAACACAATGCTGTCTATTCTTTAAGCCCTAAGTTCTTGGCTAAGAATGATAGGTCTTCTAACCCTTGGCCTAGACCCTTTGAAATTAAAGGTTTAGCAGACCTTATTGGACAGGAACCTGAGGGAGTTCTATGTCCAGTTAGAGCTCTCAAGTACTACCTTAAAAGAACACAGGACACTCGTGGTCCATTGGATGTTTTATGGTGTTCTGTGAGGCAACCAGTTAAACCTATGTCGAAGAATGCACTGGCATTCTTCATTAGGGACGTCATTGGGACGCACACTCTAGTTGTGACGACTCCAACTTCAAGTTGTTGAGAGTTAACGCTCACGAGGTGAGGGCAGTTGCTACCTCCATGGCGTTCAAGAAAAATATGGTACTCAGTGACATTTTTAGTGCCACATTTTGGCGAAGTCAATTCGGTGTTTGCCTCACACTCTTGGCAAGATGTTTAGGTAGCATACGAAATTGCTTTTCGCTGGGACCATACATTGCTGCTTCAGCAACCTTGGGGACAAGGGGTAACTCTGATCCTATCCCTTTTTAATTGTGTTTTTGTGGTTGTTGGGTCGACTACTGGAGGCAGTCTTCCCAATCCTTTGCAAACTAACGCTTTAGGTGTTGGTTAGGTGGTTAGTAATGCTCTTTTGTCCTCTTTGTATGGGCTATGATCTAGTCACATTGTGGTCACGCCCCGTTGACAGATCATCTAGAAGTCGCCAGCTATATAGGTCACTACCTCGCTGGGGTCTCTAGTAAAGCAGAAGCAGACTAGAGTGACAGTAACCACTCAGTCAGCTACGCTATCAGATAAGGAACCAAAATAATTTTACCAATAATTGGTTTTTTCCTATTTCTTGGCTGTCTCTACCCCCTCCAAAGGTGGTATTCAGCTATATATATATCTGGCAGGTAAGTCTCATGAACAAAATGATATTTTAATGATAAAATAAAGTTTGTTCATACTTACCTGGCAGATATATATATTTATATTGCCCCCTCCCCTCCCCTCAGGAGACAGTGGCGTTAGAAAATCTGAATAGAAAATGGGAATGGTTCCTGATACCCGCCTCCCAGCGGCGGGAATGGGTACTAACCACCTGACCGGCCACTGCGTGTGCCGCGAAATTTGAAATTCTGTCGGACCTTCGGAGAATACAGCTATATATATATCTGCCAGGTAAGTATGAACAAACTTTATTTTATCATTAAAATATCATTTTTAGTTTTACTAAAAAAACACTGCCTTTCCTTGTTACAGTACTAATAATTTTTTTGTTTTTAGGACTCTGTACAGGCAATGGTCTCTGATTGTGATCATCAGGCCATTAGAAGGAACAAAAATGTTGAGGCATTTGTCAACAGATGTAAGTGATTTTCCCATTCATTTCCTTACCATTGCAAACATTTTTAGTCAAGTGATGTAGAATTACACTGTACAACTTTTCAACTGTTTGAATTTTGATGCTGTCAGGCTACATTGTACAGTTCTCAGATATTTGAATTCTGATGTAAAATTGCCATCTAATTCCGAACAGTTTAGATACCAGTGATGTATAATTACTTCTTACAGTCTTTAACCATCCAGATTCTGCTAATGTAAGGTCACAATACAGCATCTGATTCTCAGTTATTGAAATGAATCGTACATCTCTATTATGATAGCTCTGAAGTCCCACGTGACTGGGAGAACAACAGATTATGAACTCAAAAGATATTTACTTAGATTGTTTAGTTACATTGTCCATTGACCCCTCCAATTAGGGGTGAACCATGGTTCATGCGTGTGTTGTTCTCGGTTTTGTTTCTATCATTGTGGGAAAAGGACTGGTGGACAGTGTTGTCGAATTTGCATTTTGGATCATTTTGGTTTGATGTTGAATGGCTTTGTTTACAATTTAGGATGTCTGCTAAGAGACATTGATAAATCCTACTGAGTTTGGAAGGTAGGTGGGCATAGCACCCGACTTAAATTGCTGAGGTATGATGGCCATGAAGTTTGCAGTATGTGTTGGAGCAAGGATTGTTTATTTGCTGGCTACTGTAGTGTGTTAATTGGGCAGTTAGTTTCATGAACAGTTGCGTGGAACATAGAAGAGGTGAGAAGCTGATAGGGATAGGAAATGTCAGCAAAGGAACTCATCCTAGATAATAAGCGATAGGCGTAAGGGCCTTTTTCATCCCCATGATGTTCTTTCTCATGTCATTCGGGATATGAGGGTTAGAAAGTTGGAATCAGATGTAGCTAGTCTTGAGACTACATTAGAAAAATTTAGGGAATTTACATTAGCCTTGTTAGCTTCATTGCCCTCCCATATTAATCTTGATTTGGGTCTCACCCATGTGGCAGAGATAAAGCCAATGCCGTGGGACTTTTCCCCCATACAGGAGGTACAAGGGAGGAGGGTGTGTTGGGGAGGAAGTAGTTTGTGTGCCTTGGCTTCCTCCTTGGACCAACTTGGCTTGAGGTGTTGGGGTTGCCAGAAGATCCATGGTAGAGTCGAGTGAAGTGCAGGTAGATAGGTTGCAGGTGTAGGCAGATAGCAGCAAGCTTTTTCAAGGTCTGAGTCTTTTCTCGAGGTCTTCCAGGAGGCTACAAACCCCTAGTGATCCATATCCTGGATCTCCGTTCTCTCTGGCTTACTAGCCAGAGAGATGGCGTCGCTGGCGGTGTCGTTTTCCTCTTGGCGCTGATTGCCCTGGCCATTCATGTCAGTCTCCCAGTCATGCTACTTATGCCAACACGTCTTTGTGTCACTTGTCTGACATTTGATAGGTCTTTTGATTGCAGTCACTCTCCTCGGTAGTAGTCTTTCTTCCTGTTCTCCCAGACATTATAGGCACATTCTGTCGCCGCCTACTCTCCTTAGGAGAAGAGATATCAGGTTTCCCGTTTTAGGGCATGGTTGCCTGTGGCACCCCACCAGGTTTCTTGTTCTAGAATGCAGTCACCTTGGGCATTGTGCGATGGTTTGCCACACACTTTGCACCACATTCATTGATCCTGGCCTTTTATCCCAAAATTTTCTGCCATATGGACTAAGTCTAGTTGCACCTTTATTCTTTACTCCACTGACACAACACCCCATCACTAACCCCATAGACCAGCTATTGCCATTTTAATCCCTTTTCCATCCTTATACAGGCAGTCCCCGGTCAACAGCGGGCTCGGTTACCAGCGATTCGGTTTTACAACGCTTGTCTAGCGACGAAAATCGGCAATTTTCGGTGCAGAAAATCGCCGATTTCCGCTTATCGGCGCCAATGATTAGGTATTG
Source organism: Macrobrachium rosenbergii (assembly GCF_040412425.1). Lineage (NCBI taxonomy): Eukaryota > Metazoa > Arthropoda > Malacostraca > Decapoda > Palaemonidae > Macrobrachium > Macrobrachium rosenbergii. The sequence continues at coordinate 34,840,923 of NC_089741.1, forward strand.
GTTCCGATACATACCTAACAGAGGCGCCGATAACTGAAAATCAGCGCTTTTTGGCGCTGATAACCCCCAAAAATCGCAGAAAAAGCGCCAAAATCGCTGATTTTCGGTTAGCCTCGATTTTCGGTTATCATCACACCCTCAGAAACTTCCGGAACCCTGCCAATAACCGGGGACTGCCTGTATACTGTATTATCTTACCTTCTAAATGAAAATGATTTTTTCGCGATTTTTTTTTACATGAATTTTATCTAATTGACAATACATTTTAGAATTGGTAGTGTACTGTATTTTTGAAACCTGTTTTATTTTCCATGAGAAAGTTGAAACACTGCCTTTTTCGTTTCAGATCGTGAGTCCATTATGGACATCGAAATGTTACGCATGCGTGCTGACGATTTCATCAATATAAAAGTCATTGGAAGAGGCGCCTTTGGAGAAGTTCAGCTTGTTCGACATAAATTCACCAAACAGGTAGTGTCTTTGGAGTGTCTGATGCTATGCTTTCTCACACACTGCCTTGCTTGGTGCACTATTGGCAAAGTAGGTACTTTGCACTACCAGTTCATCCTCAGCTGCCTGATGAAGATCTTACTGGGGATTCTTTTCATTTGCTTATAATTCATAAGATAGTTGTGGTATGGTTGAAAGAATAAACTTTTGGAGTGCTCCAAAAATTTTAGGCTGTGACAGTGTAAGACACAGTTATGTGGAATTCTGATTTTTTCTCCTGATAATCATCACCTGAAATGTTTTCGTGTCAGGTTTTCGCTTCATGAGGTTAGACATAAAATAAAATCTTGTCACTCTTCTTTGTCTTTTGCTTTGCCTGCCTATGTCCAGGTCTTCATCTTCTCCCACCCCCCTTTTTTTATTTGATTTGAATGTTTTGGATATGAATTTTAATGCTGATATGTATAGCATATCCCAGATAGTATGGATATCTGGATTTGAAACAATGCAGCTCATTTGGTTTGCTTGTAGTGATATGCCCTGAGTCTGATAACTCATTTATCTTTTCAGGTCTATGCAATGAAACTCTTGAGTAAGGTGGAGATGATAAAACGTTCAGATTCAGCCTTCTTCTGGGAAGAACGAGACATCATGGCCCATGCGAATTCTGAGTGGATAGTGCAGTTACATTTTGCATTTCAAGATCAGAAATTTCTCTACATGGTTATGGATTACATGCCAGGTAGAAATTGAGCGAATGTGTTAATTCAGATGCAGTAGGGATACGGGTCTTTGCAACTAGCAAGTCATAATTTATGAATATGTTTTGCATCTGAATGTAGCCATGGTAGCTTTGATATTGGCTGCTAAGGGTATTACTTAAATGTTGGTTTGAGGCTCCTTATAGGTGATTAATATCTTTATATTAATCTTACCCTTGGTGGATATTGGTATAATTCCTGATTGGAAATTACTCATGTTTTGTGGCATTTACTTTGGACTTACTATTTCAGGAGGGGACTTGGTGAACTTGATGTCCAACTATGATGTACCAGAGAAGTGGGCCAAATTTTACTGTGCTGAGGTAGTTTTGGCATTAGATGCAATTCATTCCATGGGATTTGTTCACAGGTGAGTTGTAGTTTCTTGCTGGTCTTTGGAGTCTTTAGTGTAATTTGCATGACGACTGATCATTGTTAAGTACTTCATTGATAAAGTACTTGGTTGTAATAATTTTCTACCTCATGTCAGGATTGAATCCCAGACCCCTCTAGTGAAAGACAAGGGCAAAACCAATAAGGCCACAGATGTGTAAAGAAAGTGGGGCCCGAGGGGTTACCTGGGGAGGCTGATTTCCAATTTCCTAAATGGCCTCTATGGTATGGTTGGTGGCTGCCTTTTGTCTCACTTGAGTGGGCCTGGATTAGATCTGAAAGTGAGGTATTAACATACATTTATATTTCGCTCGTTAGTGTGTGTTGGTTTCCAGAATTTGGTAGTATTGCTTCTTGCAGTACACAGTAGGCTTGTGATTTATCTTACTCTGAGGTTTTGTAGGTTGATGCACCTTTTTAACTAAGTAAAATCCTACTTAAAGCATGAAATTCTTGCTGCTCTGTATGTGGACCTACTGTCGTTTATTTTGTAAATGTCACCTTGTCCAGGTGTTGAGGTTGTGGACAGATATAAAGAAAGGGGACACATTGCAATGAAAATACTTTTAGAATTCAGGAAAACAGTCTGTCGGTTGCATAACTAGGTTTGCTATTATGAAAAACCTTTTCAACATTGTGCTGAGGAAAATATGCCTCAAGTGATGTAATTCAGAATACAGCATCAAACCAGAGGAGTGCATATGTCTTTTTGTCCATAAATACTAAGGAATAAAATTCTAATTGCAGTAAGAGTTGCAAGTGTTGTCACTTTGCAAGTTGTTTTTAGGTTTTTACTTGAAGCATATTAGAGTAATACTTGCCCTTATATTCATATTAGATGGAAATCTTTGACAGTTAAGAGATAATGCAATTTGTATTTCCAAGGAAGAGTTGAGAAATTATCTGTTGTAATTTGACTTGAAACATTATTCCTTGACAGAGATTTCAAGCCTCAAATGAGAACGGTTTTTAAATTTAACCAAAGGGAAAAACGTATTGTGTCTTTGATTTTCAGTGTAAAACATGTTGGTCAGGTAGTTTTAAAATTCCGTTGTTGTCATTTTGGGTTTTATTCTAGTGGATCATGTTAAGGCCCATGTTGGGTGTAAATTTTACTTGTTGGGGACGTAAGAATGATCCTGTTTAATAATTGTATTATACTTGACAATGGTAATTGTTTTGCTTAGTGTTTGGATGATCATGAATGTGTTTTGTTTATAGAGATAGGAATAAGGATAAGAAATATCACTGTCCTTTCACTTTCTTGTTGCAGTTGGAACTTTTAATGAGACATTTAAGAAACCAGTAATTTTGGCAATTCACCTGTGTCCAGTTTTTATTTTTTCACTTTCCTTTTATATTAGAACTTCATTCAAGCTAGCCCTGTTGTGGTGGGCACCAATATCTTAAATTTCATGTGGATGTTATGCCTTTTAATTTAAAACATCTCAAGTAGTTTCATAGATGATTATTATAATTAAAAGGGTAATGCAATGAGATCAAGTTGCATTGGTAGGCTTCTATAGGTAGGATTTTTTTTTTTTTTTTTTGAAGTACAGCAAATTTTGTATCCCATTAAAACTGAAAAACACCTTGGATAGATGACCATTGGCTTGAAAACTAACAGTCTGTGTCCTTCATTGTTTTCTGTTAACAGACATTCAAAAGCTCCTAGTTTGTGATCATGATTGGCTTCACAAGGTTAACCAAAGCTGATCATCTTTCCTTCTTAATTGTAACAGCATCTTGAAAGCAAAAAGTTGTGCTGCTGTATGAAAGAATAGTATATAAAAGCTTGTTTCAGTAATTGTGTATGAATTATTTCATAAAAGTGCATCACATATATATTTCACATTCATGAGCTTCAAAGGCCCCGTCACAAGTCTTGCATGACAGACAGTAGAGTGGACGAAGTCGTGTGTATGCTTCGTATGGAGACAAGTCGTCCAACAGTTAACTGCCTTATTTTTTTATGTATGTGCAGCATTTTGAGGTGGAGGCATCTCTAAAGGCATCTGAGCCTCCTAACAGGACATTTTTTTGGGCGTTGAAGTCTTCACAATCCTCTTAACTGCTTACTGTCTTTCCTCTGGCATTTGCCTCTTTGAGATGGATCAGCGACCCTCATGTTCTTTAGCTTGGCCACTCTTATTATAGGTTGGAGTTCATGAGGCTCGCATTTTATAGCTTTCTTGCTAGAGAAGACTGATTGTAGGCAGCTCAAAGCAATCTGCTGAACCCTTCATCATTTCCTCATGTTTCTTCTCACATTGAAAACAGAGCACCTACTTTACCAATATAGAGCTTTTCTCCTTTTATCTTCAAAGGATGTAAGACTGGCAAAGGTGCAGCCAGACTATTCCTCTCCGAAGGATGTTCCAGGAAGCACGTATTGAGAAATAAAATTTTACTGGCGCGGATTAGGTATGCTAATTCCTTGTAGCGTTGTGATGCAAGCAAGACATCTTTGGTTCAGTTCCTCAGCCAGGAATTCAGTTTTTTCCACATCTCTATTTTCCACATACAACCTGAATGTCTATACATAAGGTGCCAAACATACTTCACTGTTTTTTACCCTTGGGATGTATTGCAAAAAAGTTTGGACTCATTTGTTATGACCACAAGGCAGGTATTATCTGCATCATGTGGGGCATGAGAATTCTTCTTCCTCTTCTTATCTCATCTCTTTTCTGGTGTCACGAAGGGACAGTTGTGTCTTAATGGCTTTCTTAATGTTTTATTTATGCATTACCTAATACTTGCAGTGCTGGGTCGTTTGGCCTAAAAATTCACAAATCAGATATATGGCATCCGTAGAAAGATGGACCTTTGAAGGTACTTACTGATTGGTCTGGTACATAACAGTAAGTGCCCTATTCTTAATAATAATTAAAATAATCTTTTTTGAAACATTAGAAGGATTAATCATCTACAGACACCTTGTTTTAGTGCTTTGAGTATGGGTGGGTTCTCTACATGTAAATTCCCAGTCCCTCTTTGAGCCTTTGGTTACTTTATAATCCGAACCCATTTTCATCCTATAGTTCACTGTCAGACACTTCTTGAAATCCAGCTGCTCATTCTTTTCCACCCAAATTGAAATTAGTGTTGTATATGATTAGTGGATTTTGTGTTGAGACAAATCCAATGTAAAAAAAAAAAACTTTTTCATAGTAACCGATTGCTCATATAACAAGTTCCCTTCTTTGTAGGCTTGCTGATTTCTCGTGGCTTATGGTCCAAACTAGATGAACAGTGAGGCAATTGTCTGCTTGGAATCTGTGTGTCCAAGAGGCTCATGTGCGGGGCTACTACTGCTCTTTTGTTAGAGACAAAGGACCGCAGTGTTTTGACATATGAAGACTGTGAATGTGGGGCATATATGGGTTGTAGTTTTGTATGAAAAAATTCAGTTAATTGTGGAAAAATTGGATTTTCTGTGACAGATAACAAATTTAGGGATTTCCCCACTACCATCCTAATTGGTTGCTGCAACCTTGTTACATTCTATAAGCAAGGGAGTGAATGAGTTTGTCTCAGTGTGAGCTCACACTGCTGTCAAGGAGCATGCAAGGCATTCTATACTGAAACTGGTCTAGTTGCTGAAACTGATGACCAAAACGAGCGCAAAGTAGGGTGTTTTTTCCGTGTGATTATGTAAAGGTAATTTGTGTAAACTACATATCTTTTTCTTTACTTCTAAACTTATAGCTGGAAATAACTTAGTAAGTACAAATATAGTGTTAATCTTGGAAGTGACAGGGCATGAAGCATAATTTTATTGTTCCATTAAATACCTAACTTGAGTTTGGTTCATTTTGGACCTTAGTAGGGGATTTTTCAAGATCTTAGAGTATTCAACTTGTAACTAGCATGGACTGATGATAGAATGTTTTGGAAACATTTTGTATTGTGAGGCACTTTAGAACTTTAGCAATGTTTTTCAATTTTATCTTTGCAAATAATTTTGTGATTTTGTTTTTTTTTTTCACTATTGATTCCTAGTTTGTTTGTTGTTTTACTCTAGGGATGTTAAACCAGACAACATGTTGCTCGATATTAGTGGTCATCTTAAATTAGCAGATTTTGGTACCTGTATGAAGATGGATAAGGTAAGATTTTTTTCATTATTTTGACAAGGCACTGATCACATTTTTTAATTGAAATGATAACTGCAACATTGGAAATTTCAGTTGTATTTTATGTTGCTCTGAAAGTCACAGTATCATTTGTGTTAAATTAGCCATATGTTTTATATTTTTTAACCTTGTTATTATGTATTTTTAATGAATTTAGATTAATTGAATATGTTATTACATATTTTTAATTAGTTCAAAAAGATCAGATTCATTAGATTTGTTTTAAATTATTTTCTTTTTTCAAGTGTGCTGTGTGCCTGATGACTATTTGTGTCATACAAGTGATAGGTCTTTTATTTTTACTTATGCCTTGATGCCCTTTTAAGAGCATAATGATGTTGAAATGCTTCCTAAACTAGTAAAGCAATAGGTAGTGCAATGATAGAAAAACTAGATCTGCCAGTGTCAAATGTATTCCTCTGAATATCTGTTAGAGATAGAATTGTGCTGTTTTTCTTAATTTTTTAAGAGTAAAATTGTGAGGTTTATATGGAAAAACGTACAGTATTCATATTAGCAGTATAAACAGACGTCTGTATTGTATACATCTCTGGTTTAGAGACTGAATCAAGGAATGGTGGTGTTTTGGCAGGTGAGATGTTCTCTCTCCGCCAAGTTATCAGTGGACAAGACCATTGATAACTTGCTTCCTTAGTGTATGCTGCTGCTTGATACTTGGTTTATCTTTTGTAACTTGATATCAAAGCTTAAGTAAAAATGAAATGTTTGTTTTTGTAGAACTTAGTAAATTACTGTAATTACTGAAAAATTGACAGTTGTACTTGTTTCACTGCATATTTGTAATTTATTTCATTACAGGATGGGCTCGTAAGGTCAGATACTGCGGTTGGAACGCCAGACTACATTTCCCCAGAAGTCCTCAAGTCTCAGGGTGGTGAAGGAGTGTATGGCCGTGAGTGCGATTGGTGGTCTGTTGGAGTTTTCTTATATGAAATGCTGGTCGGAGACACACCGTTCTATGCAGACTCTCTTGTTGGTACATATGGAAAGATCATGGACCATAAGAATTCTCTCAAGTTTCCAGAGGATATAGAGATAACATCAGAGGCTAAAAGTCTCATCTGTGGTTTTCTAACTGACAGGTTGGTAATGCTTGGTATTTAGAGGTGATTCTGTGTACTGTATATATGCTGGCATGTCACCTTTTTGTGTTTTGTGTGTTTTAAGAGGTGGGATCATAAAGAGCTGTTGAACACTCACGGATTAAGACTTAAATTCTACTCTGCAGTGCCATCCTCATTGGTTTTCATGTTGTTGATGATCCTCAATTTCTGTGCATATATATGTCTTTTTATTCTTTTTTTTTTTTTTTCCTTCTGTTTCACCACAATTGTTTACCCTATGTATGGACATTTTTTTTCTTTTGGAAGTTTGCTAAGTAAGCTCTACACTTCATATGGTTTTCTGCATTACTTTGAATATATAATGCTAATAATACTCGTCTTCAAATCTTGTCACAAATGAGTTTTTCATCTTTTGTAGATAAGCATTTTTCTATCCATATACAATTATCCAATGAAATGTTCTTTTACCGAAATAAATTTAGTTTCATAACTTTTCAATGATGTCTCTATTTTTTTTATTTTCAACAGGTTAACAAGATTGGGTGGCAATGGAGTGAATGAAATTAAAAGGCACAAGTTTTTCCTCAATGACCAATGGACATTTGATACCATACGAGATTGTAAGTAGCAGAGAGTCGTTTGTTTATGTTTATTGTTGTGAATGTAGTTATTTGATGTTTATATCGTAGGTCTCGCAAACAGTGGTCAAGTTGAAAGGAATTCATAGCTGGTGAAATTATTGTAAGTACAATAACATAATTTGGAATGTGAATGCATTTTTTGGAAAGTGGTAAGAAGGGACTTGTGAGTTGTTTAGCAAACTTCCACTGAAGAAAATGCCCACTAATGGAAAGTAAGGTGCCTGTATGCAGATGATTTTTTTCCTCCTTATGCAAATGTGAAACAAAGTTGCTGCAAGCCTTAACAGATTAGAACAGATCAGGAAATGTAGTTGTGGTAGACAGCTGAACTCGAGCAAAATGGAGACCTTGTTAATTCTCTGGTCTCTCACTTTTGTCTTAGGAGGATATTTAAGGAAGGATGTGCAGGTAATTCTTTTCTTTGTTGCCCAGAATTCGTGAATAAATCGATCTGTTAAAATAAATAGTTTGACTATATTCACTGTTTTAAGATTTTATTTGATAGACGGGAATAGCATTGTAAACAGAGGTACTAGCAGTTTTATCTGTTGTCATGTAATGCTAATTTCTGTATATGACTGATTATGATGAAAATAGAGCTGAAAGTTATTGTTTTGGCTCTAAAGGTGACAGGTTTCTTTAGGGTCATTGCGTGGGTTGTGATCAAAGGGACAATCTTTTTCTTGCAATTATCTCCTAAGTATTCCCAATCATTTTTCCTACAGATTTATATTTGCTTTTGTATGGTCAGTGATTTGGAAGCCATCCAGATGTTTTGGCATAGGGTTGCAAGCTGGGTGGAATGCAGTCCCTTGAAATGTTTCACCTATTACTATAGGTGAATAATTTTCCCATGAAGATTGGTCATGTTGAATAATTCCAATCATGTACGCAGGGACTGTACAGCATTTTACTGTAAATAAATGGTAAAAATGGGCAAGGTAAAATGTAAGAAGTTGGACAGGTAGGAGGGAAGAAACCAAAAGCAAAAGGAAGACATGAAAATACATCATTTTTTTTTATGGTACAGGTGTACCGCCAGTTGTTCCTGATCTAGATGGTGATGCAGATACAAGCAATTTTGATGAAGTTGAAAATGAAGATTCACCTGAAGAGAGCTTTCCAGTACCAAAGGCCTTTGTGGGAAATCATTTGCCATTTGTTGGTTTCACATACTCTAAAGATTATAGGTAAGAAAACATTTATCATACTGTGCTTGCTGAACTGCCGTTGCAAAAATAAAAAGTAGTGAAAGGGGGGGATGTGACACACTTTGTTAGAAGGAGAAACAGAGATGTAAATTTGAAAACTATTAGAACTCCTTTATCATTAAATGTTTAAACCCTCTTCGTTTTTGTATGCTACTCTTGTATAAACCCTAAATTTCTTGCATTCATTCATAAGGTTAAATAAAAGTACAAGCCTCATTATGAAGTGTAAGACGTTATGTCTTGCTATTTTTTCATACAGAATACTGACTAACTAGTCCGTTGTTTAGTGAAAAGTTGATCTCAGAATACTGCAGATGCAAAAACTCTTCATTATGAAAACAAATAGTCATGAAGCTTCAAACACTTTCCTGCTTTGATCATTACAAGTAGATGTAACTTACAAATTGTGGGCACAAAGTATTGATGGTTTTAAAGAAACACTACCAAAGAACACTTAAGTACTTGAGGAACAAGAAACTATAAGAAAGTAATGTTTTAACTTGAAGGAAAATTGATAATTTACAAATTTTGAGGGTTCTGGTTTTAACTCATTTTTTAAGTCAAATAAGTTTTGGGTGCTGTATTTAGAAAAATTGCAGTGTAAAATTTAAACTAATTACTGGGCTTCAGTGTAAAATTTAAACTTATTACTGGGCTTCAAAATTTTTCTGGTTTTGTAGTAGCTGTACTTTGTATGAAGTCTTAAAATGAGACTTTCCACACACAAGTGATTGTATATGACATGAATCAAAATACAGATGTCAAGGTTCTGTTGCTTTGGAGGGATAAAAATCAAGAGGAATTAATGGTTTAAAGGACTTGATTATGTATTTGTGAATGGGGACGCTTAGTTAGGGGCATTGTACAGGACTAGAGAATAGTAGTGTTCCATGAGTTTGAAGTTAGTTAAAATCATTATTTAATTTGTGTGATGAGCAGACGTCATAAGTGTGTTAATGCTAGGATCTTGGGATGGTGCTAAGCATGGATTGGGAATGCTTTTGGTAAAGAGCTTTTGTTCTTTACAGATTGCTAACCTCTCCAGACAAGCCTGATGGGAAGCGAAATCTGGTAAGCGCATTTTATTTTATTTTATGAATAGATCTTGAATATTTAATTTTCAGTGTTTTTCTCTAGTATGTCATATACCTTTGTAGATTTAAAGGACTTTTAGAAACTCCTCATTACCTTGTATTAAGTGTTCAGTTACTGTAGACTATGCAAGTATACCCTTCACTTGTATTTTTCCATGATATGTTCTGTCTTCCCCTCATATTTTCTCTCTGGTAATTTAGTCAGGTCAGGTTGTTTGGTGAAACATGTAAGGGAAAGCAATTCAGGAACTAAGCTTATGATGTTTTCCTCCTCTTTCTATAAGGAAAACACATAGGATTGTGTAGCAAAGAGAAAAATATCTAAAAGAAGGAAAAGGTATTACATGTATTACATATTGCCTTTTATGAACATTCACCCTATCCTGTCCTACATTCAGCCACAATGTTTAGTTTAGTTAATTTGCTTTAGCACTGTTGAATGGGAAGATTATTGGTACAGCTTTTCAGTGCATTGTGAAAATGGAAATTACCATCTTATCAGAGCCAGTTACTTTGGTACAGTTTTTGGAAGGGTAGACCTATTGTGTATTAAGGGTTTATTCCGGAAAAACAAACTTAAGATTTTAAACAATTGTGTGGTTCTCACTCTGTACCACTTAGTTCTTCTTTTTTACAAGGACCTAATGTAAGGCTACAGAGTGAGAAATTTTTTAGAATGTAATTTTGGGAGCAGGTCAGTGGATATGCACATTCAGGACTCCTGAAATAAGGTCCTTTTGAGAAGTAAATGAAATATATTACTTTAGAATAAAATAATTACTCACAGTTGCTACTCATCATGAGTGCTTATTCTAATACAGATCCTTGAGAGTTCTGGAAATGTGAGATTGAAGGCACACGAGAACCGTAATTTGTCATGTGTGCAATTACTGCTGTTCAGATGGATTGGAGCATTGGCAGGAGGGCTGCCCATGATTTCACCCATCCCTGGATTATAGTTTTTGTCTAATAGTCCCACCTTCTCTTCATCTCCCTTCCCCGTGTGGCCTGTGGATTCATCGTTCCTCTTGTTTTAAATGAGAAGAGAATTATAAATATCTAGCTCTTTAATAATTTTCTGACTTTTTATTGCCTCTCCTCTTGTCATTACCTGTACACACCATCTGTGTATTTAAGATCTCCTGCTTTTGAACGCTACATCTCTCAGAAGCTACATATGTAATGCTATCTTCCCAGTGGTGTGCAGCCCAGATTTGAGGGATTTTGCTCTCACTCCGCCTTAAAGTTTCCACTGGTTAGAAAAATTAGAGGGCTTGTGGTTAGAAGCTTTTGAAACGTAAATTGAAAACAAAAACTTGTAATTGAATCCTTAAGTCTACCCTTTGAAATACTGAGGTAATAGGCCTAGCAAGGCTGTAGAATTTAGATTCAGTCTCCTTTTCAAGCGTGCTTTTTGTACACGAACATAAAGAGACAATTGTTTATGATAATACCCTCTACCTTTGACCATTGGTAAACCATTCAAAGATAGGATGGCAAGGAAAAATGAAGACAACGGATGTTACAGTTTATTAAATACGTGCCATTTCTGTGGTGTATAACAGCTGTGCAAGTATCACTAGCCCCACAGTTGAAATCATGATCCTGACTTGGGTGGGCGAGTAAGAACACTTTTTGGTTATTGAGTAAACTGTGTGATTTAATAGAATGAACATATGTAATTAATATACAAAATATATATATATATATATATATATATATATATATATATATATATATATATATATATATATATATATATATATATATATATATATATATATATACATACATACATAATTAATTGTTTCATTTTGTAATGATGCAGTTTGTGTAAAAATTCAATATAGATTGGTTTGTCAACTCATAAAAGATAATTTAAACAGAACAAGTTAAAAATTTCATGTTGGTTGATAGGGTAATAACTAGTTAACCATTATTAAACCTAAGTTCAGCTTGTCATGATGAGTAGTACGTTCTTTATCTTCTGCACTGAAGTGCTTGAAATCCAAAATTGTTTTTGTCAAGTTTTAAGTAAAATATGTCACTGTCATTTCTTTAACCAGAAATTGAAGAAAAAACTGAAATTGTCGGGTTCAGGTTATGATTCGATAGATTAGGTGTGAAAGAAAGATTTTTATATTTCTTTACTTCTTTCTGTGGTATTTTACCATTAACTTTGGTATTTTACCCAAAACTGTCAAGAATTGTAGGATTACAAAGATTTGGTTTGGAGATTGTAAGCAGTTTTGTAGTAGGTATTTTGATTTTTAAGTGTAAGCCAGAAAGGCATTATAAACATTCATGTTCAGAGTACAGCTTTTGCAACAAGAGATTTGAGATGAGCTGAAGTTTTTTTCCCATGTGCTTATCTTTGAAGGTACTAGGTACTTAGCTTTCCCTGTTTATAGATTTAGATTGCTTTCCCAGTTAGCTATATTGCTATTCCTGGAGATTGCATGTATGTATAGGTGTGGTTTTATTTATACCTGTATTTAATCAAAATTGCTTTCTTTAATGATTTTTGGCAGTTTTTAGATGTACAGTAGTTATTATGTACTCAGGGTTCTGTACATGATTACTCATAATTATGCTTTATGGTGATTTGTGACAGTGGCTGTCCTCAGAGAATAGTTTAGTTTTTAGCTGCAGCTGAATAATAATAATGTTTGGCTGACACATAATATTTGCTTATAACAGTAGTGCTCTTCCTACAGAATACACTGATTTGGGATTGGATAAAGGTATGCATATTATAACTAGTTACCATAAAGTTACTCTCTAAGAATGTTGTGCTGTGATTTGCAAGTTGTTTTATGTTTTTGTAGGTTTTACATTATTTAAGTCTCTTTGCCTGGGAGATTTACTCGCTCCTTATGTATATACCACAAGTTAAGCTTTGATTTTTCTAATAGTTTTGAGTTCTGCATAGTTTGTGGTTATCTTGTATTGTTTTTTGCTACTTCAGTGAGGTAAAGCATGTTTGAAGAAGAAAAAGTGTCTTGACCAAACCAGTGTCAGAAAATTAGTGCACGTATGCTTTTCTTTTAACTGCATTGATGAACCTCACCCTGTTATTATTATTAGATGATATGTTGGGAAAAGGAATTTGCATATTCTCTGCAGGTATAGTTATCAAAATAGTCTTCCGTTTGGCTGATGAGTCCACCATGTGTACCAGCAAACTGCATGGCATATCAGTCTGTGCTATACAGTCCAGAAACTGACAGTCATGCCAGTGGGTCTCATCACTTCCCTGACTTCCTCAGGGATTTTCAATATCCAGGTTGCATTGACTTTTCACTGGGGTTCTTTTATCCACTCCCTTTCAGCCAGTGCTGTTGTTTCACCTCTTCAGCTCATGATTTCCCCTGCTCTGGGAATTCTGTAACCTTCAGTTATAAAGAAACACTGAAAGGGTCTAACTTCTATCAAAGAAAATTGAAAGTGTCTATTTTCCTGTCCAAGGCAATGACTTGCTTAAAAAGAAAGGCTCAGAAGGCAATTTTATCTCTTGAGCAGCATTCCCAGCCTGAGAAGAACCCTAAAAGGGTTCAGAGGTCTGGTTAAACAAATCGTTTATAACTAACCCTTGAACAGCATGCTACAAGTTGTAGCTCCCCCTCTCTCTCTCTCTCTCTCTCTCTCTCTCTCTCTCTCTCTCTCTCTCTCTCTCTCTCTCTCTCTCTCTCTCTCTCTCTCTCTCTCTCATAATGAGACAGACAGTCATGTTATGACATATATTTTCTTGTTCTCATCCCCTAATTTAGCTTATACTTAAGACTGCTACTCATTGCACACCATTGGCTATTAGTGCCCACATATGTTTTTGTGAATGGGACACTCTTAATCATTTACAGGTAGTGCAGCTCTTTTTCCACTTCATCCAGACTACAGTATTGCTACTCGTTTTAGTGTGGTGACCCCTTGATACCAGCTGTATTCCCTAACTAATGGTTTTCCTTCCGTACATCATTTGCAGTCATGTGCGTCATATACCATCTGTTTCTTTGCCCTGACTGGACGTTTTCCTTTTTTTTCTCTTTGGGTTGCCATAAGTGTGGTTTTCTCTGGTTTATTTTTAGTCCTTTTCCTTCTTCTCTTTCAACACTTAAACATCTCTTCTAAGTCATTTTCCTCTTGGTCATATAATAGTTTTATTGTTCAGTTTAACTGATGTGGTATTGCATGTAAAGTATGTAGGCCAGGATTTTTATCTCATAACGTTTCCATTATTCAATTGTAATTTTGTCTGATACAAGGTTTGATTTGCTGTAAGAGCATTTTAACACAAAGGAGAAAGTTTATGGGATCTGTTGGTGCTGTTGATTACTGATCACAATTTTGTATTTTATTAAGATGTCTATCCTACTCAGATAGTGTGCTTCTGCCCTAGTATATGTTCAAAGTGTTTCTGTACTTTGACTAACTTCAAAATGCTACAACTATTCTTTTGTCATTTCTAGTCCAGTGTGTTTTCTACAGTAGATTCAGTCTGCCTGGTGTAAATGCGTTTATTGCAGATATCTCTTTCATGAAGTGTTGGCACGGTAACCATAATGTTTCTTTGAGAATTGAAGGAAAGGAAATATGCATTTAGAGGTATTTTAGTAGTGCAAATTGCAATGTGAAAGTAGTTGCCAATTTGCTAAACTTTGCTTCATGATGTAGAGTTGATATTTTCGCATGGTCAATCTTGAGCGTTTGGTTCTAAATCCTCTAACAGCAGTCATTTCTTTCAGACAAATGACGGGACAGATGCCAGTGAGTTGCCAGGACTAAGAGCACAGTTGGAGCACCAGAGGAACATCATTGACGAGTTGGAAAATAAGCATAAAACGGCAATACTGCAGCTGGAGACAGTTACGAGGAAGGACCAGGAAAAGCAGCAGGAGCGAAGGGATCTTGATCGCAAGCTTGCAATTTTACAACATGACCTTAAGGAAGCTCAAAGGAAGGCAAGTCCTTTGGCCATTCGGTAATCGAGTTTTTTTAACCAGGTGTTTTTTTTATTGATACGTCAGTGTACGTTAGTGATGATTATGCAGTTTGATTTTTGTGACATTAACCCAAGTGTTACGTATTTTCCTTGTTAATGTCCTTGTTTGGGTAATGTTTTTGTGTAATAGGAGAAATAAATAATTAGTTTCAATGGTTTTATTGAAAATTTGGTTGAATATGCATCGCATTTGTCTTTTATCGACAGAGATGAGAATTATGTACCATTATGCATGATGTTCTTTATTATGTTATTTTCTTACTATTTCCTGGGAAATGTGAATGAGAACAACAACTTTAGCTAAAATTCCTGTTAAAAAGGCAGGCTTGTGTTACAAGTAATGCTGGGTATCTTGACAGACAAGAAATTCAGACATTTGAGAAAGTACTTGATCATGTTCTCATTTGAATAATCCGTATTAGGGCAACCCACTTCAGTACATTGAAAGTTTATATTCAAAGAAATAAGAAAGATGGTAACTTATTTGATTTTACTTTATTTATTTTTTCTTTATCAGGCTGATTATGAGGGCGATTGTAGGAGGAAACTTGATGGACTATACCAAGAGCTTAAGAAGAAGTTGGAAGACGAGCAAAACAAACGAACGCGAGATTTGTCGTCAGCCTTACAAACAAATGATAAATTGAACTCTTTGGAAAAGCAGGTGAGTGCTTACAAGTAATACAATATGTGGCACAAAATCGTCACAATCATCATCATTAACACTTATAACATCTTGATGCTCTGTCATGGTATCAGACACAGCATATGTTCTTTTTTATGCATTATGCGGGTAGAAGTTTGTTTCTGATGGGTACCTTTCTGTGTTTGGATTCTTGGAAATAAAACACATTAGGTGGTACGAGCTGATACGGTATCTAAGATAGTAAATATTAAAGCCTTCCACTGTGAAAAGAAAGCAACCTATGTTGTATGCTTTAGGAAAGTGGCATGTCTTGCTCTTACCATGTCTGTAGTATCCAATGTATTTGCAAGATTGATATGGTCGAACCATGGCAATTTTTGTTCCATTTGAATAGGATTGGGCATACATCCATACATTGTATTGTGGGTAATGGTACACCATAGCTTGCTTAGTGTGATGGGGTTGATAAAGGTAAATGATATTATGCCTGCCCCAGATAATATTAGAGTGGTTGTACTCCTTGGTAAATCTGTTAGTGATATTCAGAAGAGACTTTTTTTTTATGGGTTTAGAGTTGATTTGGTAATTACTTTTCAAAAGGTGTAAGTTGCACAAAATGGCTTGCTATCCTATAATGTAGTTTCATGTAAATTGGATACTGTAATGGTATCAATAACTTGAGATTGTCTATACTGTAATGGTATCAATAACTTGAGATTGTCTCCTGTTTTCTATTTTATGTTGTGTAACTGATTTTCACCTAATGGAATCCTTTAATAATTTTGTGATTGATTGGTTTTTTCCTTATAACTTCTCAGATAAAAGAGGTACAAGATAAGCTGAAGAGTGAATCAGACTCCAATACAAGGCTTCGCAAGCAGAATGCCGAGTTGACTGTCGTCAACCAACAAAAAGAGACCTCTTTAGCAGAGTACATGGACAAGTTGGCTGGGATTCAGACATTGCGAGACACCCTTGAGTGTGATTTGGTAAACTTACAAGCACTCCTGGATAAAGAGAGAGCTCAGAAGAATCATCAGACTGATCTTTTTGCTCATGCAGAAAATAAAATTCAGGCTTTGCAAGCTAAGGTAGGTATCGCTGTCTGGTTGGCGCTGTGAAACATAAACTGTAAACTTGAAATGTTCTTGAGATATTGCTTATGAAACTGAGGTCTTTGCATATTTTTATCAATATTTCAAATCACACTGTTCCATGATGGATTTAAAATAACTTTATGGCTTTCAGCTTGAAACTGCTTTCGAGAGAGAAACTTTGGCCCGGAAAGAAGCTGACAAGGTGTCTGATCGTTTAGTTCAATTAGAAAAGGACAAAACATCTCTGGAATTGGAGTTAAGTATGACAAATAGGTATGAGCAGGAGGCAAAAGCCCTGCGGGAGGCCAATTCTGCTGCCCCTACAAACCACCAGACAAGTGCTCAAGCCTTGGCAGGTATTGATTTTTCAGTGAGGTATTACTTGTAAAGTTATGTACTTGTTGGGAAACTACCAAACTCCTTAGTTGTTATGAAATCTGCCTAAGGGTTTTGTTCTGTAGTGAGAGGTGAAAATTGTAGCAAGGTTAAATGAAATAAGTTATGCAGGTAGGTGGTAAGATGAAAAGGAGAAGATAAAGAGAAAGGATAAAAAGCCTATAATTAATTAAGCAGTACCATACATATTCACTGAAACTTCCCTTGAACTCCACGCTTGTAGATTTGTCATGTAGGCTTTCTCCTAATTTCCTGACAACAGTATTTTTATCTTTAAATTAATAAATTGCTATGATTTTTGAGACAAAAATATAAAGGCAGAATAAAAGCAAATCTTCCATCTGATACTATTTGATAATGCAGATCTTTTAGGCAAGCCCAAGGAAGTTGAGAATTTTTACTACACTATGTACTAGAGAGAGAGAGAGAGAGAGAGAGAGAGAGAGAGAGAGAGAGAAGAGAGTGTGTGTGTGTGTGTGTGTGTGTGTGTGTGTGTGTGTGTGTGTGTGTGTGTGTGTGTGTGTGTGTAACATTTCAAAGATAAGTTGCAGAGTGATTTTTAGGACTTATGAGTGGTATACTATGTATTTTTCATTTTATTTACAGCATTGCAGGAGCGCCTGAATGAAGAGAAACAAAAGCGTCAACAAGCGGAAGCATCTAGTCAAGAGAAAGAACGTCAGAATTCTATGTTGAGCGTTGATTACAGGCAGTTGCAACAGCAGCTCAACAAGTTAGAAGGGGAGCACAGGCAGGAGTGTGAAAAGGTTCGTTTACTTGATTTTAATGAGTAGGCCCAAATTTGTACTTTGGCATTGCAACTATTTTATCATAAACTCTTAAAGAACTTTGAGAGGTTATTTTGTAGTTAATTCTCTCCCTTCCTAACCTTTTTTGTCATAAAACAGATATAATTATTTGTGTGATTGAAATTGCTTATAATTATTATCCATGTTGCAGGTGAAAACGCTTCAGAAACAAATTGAAACTGAAAGTGAAAAACGAGCAACAATTGCAAGTGATCTTCAGACCCAGACATCAGAATTGTCTCTCCTGCGCACGAGGGAGAAACAGTTGATGCGGGACCTTGAAGAACTGAAAGAGATGCGATCAATCTGGAGGAAGAGCTGCACAAACTCAAAACTCAGAAGTCTGTTGACGATGTGCAAATGAGGAGCTTCAGGACACTCTAGAAGCTGAACAGTATTTTTCAGTGAGTATTTCGAGTGCCTCATTTTTATTGTCATAGATCGTTGTATGTCAAGCACTTGCGTTCCTCTTCATGGGCACAGCTGCAGATAGTTTGGGGAAATTTCCTTTGTAAAATGAAGTGCTTTGTTTTCTTGAGTAGTTCTCTTTGTCAAAATCTTCTGATTATGTTGATTCTTGAGTCAAAAGCCTGCAAAAAGAGGATTGGTCACTATATATGAAAAAATTACCTTTATGCTTTTAGAAAGAATTAATTAAAAGCCTGAAGTAGGTAACAGCAACCAGTCATATAAAAAAATTTGACATTTTCTATATTTTACAGACACTCTACAAGACTCAAGTTCGCGAACTCCGCGAAGAAGTGGATGAAAAAACACGGCAAGTGATGGAACTCGAAGAAGAGCGAACTAGTTTGACACACCAGTTGCAGTTGGCAGTAGCTAGAGCAGACTCTGAAACATTGGCGCGCTCAATTGCAGAAGAGACTGTGGCAGAGCTGGAGAAAGAAAAAACTGTGAAAGAATTAGAGATCAGGGATTTGTTATCAAAACATGAGTCAGACATGTCAGAGAAAGAAACTGCATATAATGAGGTAAATAGTTGTTTTCTGTGCTATTGTGGTTTCCAGTCTTCACAAGCTGGTTTTGCTTTGAGGGAATTACCATAGCTGTTTTTGCAGTTTCACAAATGGTTTATTCACCTTATGGGTACATAACCTTACATAAAATTTTTTCAATTTCAGGTTAAAGCAAGAGAAGAGGAATTAAGTAAGACCTTTGAGAATATAAAACAAGAAAAGGAGGCATTAAATGCAAGTTCAAAGCCTAGAAGAAGGTGAGCTTAGTTTTTAGCTTAGTTGTGCAGTAAAAGCTTTTCCACAGACTGTAGATACATCTCCTTAGAAGTTGTAAAACTATCCAAAGCACTCTCACATAATATAGACCTATTTCCTTAAGTGGTTGTTGCTTTTGCCAAAATATCATTTATATCTAACCTTGGGTTGGATCATCATACTTAGATGATCACAAAGGTAGGGGTTGGAGAAGCATGTTACAGCAGTAACATTTATTTCCCTTTTATGGCAGGAAGTATTTCACATTGCCTCATGACACCATACATTCGCTTTACTACTTTTCTAGTTTATTGCACCAACTGTCACATTGTCATATGTTCAAACCATTTTAAGTATGGGATAAACAACTTTTCCCCAGATTTTTAAGAATTCACTCTTAGTAAGTTAGTTTTGGTGTACGCTGTATATAGTTTTCTAACAACACTTTATAAATCTTGACATTTTGTAGTTGGGCATCTCCAGAGTCAATATAAATTTTTTAATGGAATATAGTACTACTCCTAATTGTATGTATGGTTAATCTATCTCTTCCAGTGTATCCACAATTGAGTTCATTCCCTTTGCCCTTTTCCTTCTTGAGTTCTAACTTCTGTTTCTACTTTTACCTTTTAATTGACATTTGAAGACTGATTTGTTGAGAATATTGAATAAGTGGCATGGTTCAAATACTCCCTTAACAAATGAATGTGATACTGGAAAATATAGAAACATACAGTAAAGAGGTTCATATATTGAAGATTACATAACATGATGGTTGAAAAGCTTTTGCATGTGCTCAAAATTATACAGTTTTGTAGATATCTAACAGAAAATTTGTTAGATGAATAGACAGAAATATAACATGAAGTTGATTAGATAAATAGACAGAAATACTTTACCTGTGTATTTTTTATTTAGTTACTCATCTTGTTAAATTACTCAGAACAGCAATGCTAGTCTGCCATTATTAATAAGAAAAATTTGGTAAGTTGAACTATTTAATAAGAAAATCAAATTTGAACTATTAAATAAGAAAATCAAGGTAAGACTTTAGTTTAGTTTTTGAGTCATTGTTTGTTTACTCAGAAAACAAGAAAGTCGTAGCAGAACACAAAGACGGCATAGACAAGATCAGCAAACAACTCAAGCAGGAGCAACTCTTGAAAATGCAGGCTGTCAATAAGTTAGCGGAGATCATGGCACGCAAGGAGAACTTGCCTGCCAACCGCAAGCCCAAAGCGTCGGCAAGTGACTTAAGAAGGAAAGAAAAGGAATGCAGAAAGTTGCAGCAAGAATTAACTATGGTAAGCTGTTGTTCATAGTTACTACAGCTTTGTATGGGAATACTGTATTTGTTTGTTTATTGTTAAGCTTGTTCCTTTCTTGAAAGATAGTTCATTTTGAATTATGATGGTAATGCAGTACATTATAAATGGGTTCTTTGTGTTGTATGATGGTTGTATGTATGTGTATGAATAAAGAGGTTGTACTTACTGCAGCCAGGCATGACACATGAGAAACACATACTAATTTACACTCACAAACACACACTCGTGCACCCAAATGTTATATACAGACAAACTTGTTTGTGTGTGCTCTGATAAATTGGTTAGTCAAATTTTTCCTTTGGTTCTGATATTATATTGGATTGTAGGAGTGTTAGAGTTATTAGAATGTACACTGTACTATTTGAAAATAAACATTTCCAGAATTTTCCATCCTTCAGTTGTTAGAGTGCTTCAAAATTTGAAATTTTTAATAATTTTCATCTTGAGTAAGCCATCATTCGGAGACTGTTTGAGAGCAACAAGATGTCTTGACTGAACAAGTTTATTATAGTTTACCTAGAAATGAGTAGACCCTTGATAGATTTTAAATCAGCAAACTTACTAATCCCTTATGAGATAAAGTTTCACCACACCTAAATAACAGCTAGATTCATTATGGTCTTATACTAATTTCATTCAATTTGTTACAGGAACGTGACAAGTTTTCTCAGATGGTAAGCAAGTACCAAAAGGAAGTTCAAGATCTTCAGGCTCTACTATACGAAGAGAATCAGTCCAAAGTTCGACTACAAATGGAGGTTGATTCTAAAGATTCAGAAATTGAGGCACTCACTTGTAAATTAGCCAATGTCAATAGTGAGACGGCATCTCTGAGCAGCGGTGCAGATAATGATCTGGATGAAATGGGTATGTAGATTAAAATGACCTTATATTACTGTATTAAAAATTTTTAATCAAACTGGCAAGTAGCTTTTAAATGTAATACTATTATTATTATTATCATCATTATAATTTTTTCTTCAGAATATCGTCTAGAAGGATGGTTATCTGTACCCAATAAACAAAATATTAAGCGTCATGGTTGGAGAAAGCAGTACGTTGTTGTTTCGTCCAGGAAGATTATTTTTTACAATTCTGAAAATGATAAGCAAAATTCTGATCCCGTCCTTATTCTAGATCTTACGTAAGTACTACTTGTTTTTATCTTTCAGGAGGAAAGTGATTTTTATTGTTGATCTTGTGTCAGCTTTTATGTATACTGTTCGCTGTTGTGCTTCCTCCTCCCCTCCACACATGGAAAATTGTAATTAACAGGTCATCATGTTGCTGTACTTGGTCCTAGAATAAATATAATTATCTTCTTTTGCTAGTTTGTAGATTTAATATCTGGAGTTGTCTTCTTTTCAGTAGTGCCTATATTAATAAGCTACATGGGATGGTTCAGATTTAAAAAAATATATATTTACATTCATTTTGACAGTTTTCTTTTATTTGTAATATTTAGCATTTGAATTATAAACACTTTGCTCCGAATTGTGAATCCATGAAGAATTTACTGAAGTTTCATAGAAAAGTAAATTTCATTAACTCAGTAATTTGGTAAGCATATTGAAAAATATGTACCGTAGGGGGCTAGTGCCATTAGTGCACCTCACGCTGTGCACTGTGGGCATTACTTAGGATCTTTGCAGCGTCCTTTGGTCCCTAGCTGCTACTCACTCCTTTCACTATACCTCCATTCATATTCTCCCACTGTCTTACTTTCCACCCTCTCTGAACGATTGTTTTATAGTGCAACTGAGGTTTTCCACTTGTTACACCTTTACAACCTCCTTTACTGTATTCTCGATTTTCCTTTCAGCGCTGAATGACCTCATAGGTCCCAGTGCTTGGCCTCTGGCCTAAATCTTATATTCCAGTTCCGTATCTTTGATATTTTATGAAATCAGTAAGGTGTAGAATCAATGACTACCTGCATCACTTAACTTTAAGGTTGTAATCTTAGTTATTTTTTATTTTTTTATTTATTTTATTTTTTTCAATTAAATAACATTTTTACTCATAAATATGTAAACCTAACAATTAGTTACTGAAGGACGCAACGAGTGTTATCCATCATTGCACCTGATGTGCTGCCTCTTGTGTGTGGGATGAAAGACAAAAGACCCAGAGGGACAGCCTTCAGCATCAGAAAATTTATGTGGTGATTCTTCTTGGCATTGACCAAATTGTTGCTACAGGAAGGTTCAGTAGGTGCTCTGTCCCGGATGATAGATGCCTGTGAAAAGCAATGCTTTTGGGGGCTTGAGGAACCAGAGGTACTTCCATTCTGAGGTTCTGTGCATCTTGACTCCTTAACAGATATTCCCTGACATTTTCTAAGATAGGAAGTAAAGCAGCACCGACATGTGGCTGCATGTGACCAACATTTTATTTTTAGGAGATAAGATTTCTGTTCAGAGATTGCCAAATCTTTGATAAAGGATTTGGGATACAAAGAAACTAATCGTCAAGCAGTCACCATCTCTGGATCCTGCCCTGTGTTGGCTGAACTAGCACTCATTCTGTATCTATCTCTATCCCAGTGGTGGCAGGTCTACTTCTCCCAGTTGATATGCAGACTCAAGAAGTCCGTGAGTATGTGATATAGCACCTCTAGTAACAATACCACAACTAACCAGTTATCCAAGTATCTTTTCACTTGAGTCTGTTTCTGTGCAGTAGTGCTACAGTTAGAGTGAAGTGCTGTCACCAGGCCAAAGCAGAACTGTAGACTGCATAACCCTACCTGCCAAACAAAATGAAGGTATTTCCTTGAAGATGGATAGATGGGCATCTTGCGGGTTAGTGGATGCTAAAAAGTCCCCTTTGCTGCCTCCAGTTTGGGATAGATCTGAAAGACTTAATAGGATAAATCCTTTTTGGAGTTGGTGGGGAGATGTTGCTGCTGGCTATTCAGATTTGTTTATTGCCTTGGTTGCTGGTGATCCCTGATCCTTCTACTCTGTGTCTGGCACCTAGGTTGAACAAGGCACAGTGGCATTTCCCACCACCCTAGTTCCATAGTCAGGCTTGCTAGAAAACTCCGTGACATGTGTAATGGAGGCAGAATGGAGTCCATTAGGTTGCAGGAAGACAGGATGCGTTCTTCATAATGATGTTGGCAAGAGGATGTAAAATCAAATGTAGGTCGATGACTGACAAGATGATCCAGGTCAAAGGCTGGGTACTTAAAAAGGAGGTTGATGTACGAGTGTGCCACCCTCCATCCTGTGAAACCACCTGACTTGTTGATTTGGGATGAGCAAAGTTGCAGTAGCCATAGATTGGATTTTGTGGTTGAGAATTTTGTCAGCTGCTTCTGCCAGTTAGTGTCAAAGATGATACAGATACATTTTGGGGCACTCGACCAAGCTGTGTAAAGCACTGCAGATCGTGGTAAAGTGAAGCTGTTGGTTGCTGTGAATATTTGGGTTAGATGGCACATTGGTAGTGCTACTGTACCAACCTTCTCTGTTAGAACAGATTGCATGGTCTGGAACATTGAGAGACCATGAATATTGGATTTACAGTATTTGGGTTAAGGGTTTGTTGCGAAACTAAACCACTTTATTAGAGAAACTGTGCAGCTGTGAAACACAGCTGTGGCTAGTACCATTAATTCTCATGAAAAAACTATTAAAATTTTAGTTTATTCTGGATTCCATAAATCAAGTGTAAGTTAAGAACCCACTGTTTATATGATCTAAATAGATTAATTATGATACTTTAGTATATTATTCACCAAAAGCAAATAGATTAATTGTCACTCTTGTTGTTGGGTTAGATCTGACTTTATTGTTTCCATGTAAGCTATAAACATTCTGATGTTTCACAGTCATTTAAGCTAATGATAAACCAGTTGTTTACTTCACTTCATTTTGGTTATCTGCTATCCACAGAAAACTTTTTCATGTGCGTTCTGTGACTCAAGGTGATGTTATAAGAGCAGATGCCGTGATATACCCAGAATATTTCAGGTAAGGATTTACGTTGTCTTTAGTTTTAATAGCCGATATTTTAGTATTTTGATAATCTTCAATAGCTTTGTGGCATTTGTGATAAATTGGACCAAATGATATAGCAGTGAAAACCACCTAACTAGAGGAACTTGTTTAAAACAGAAATTATTTTTGTTGATTTTAATCTTACAATGAAACATAAATTTTCAGTTTACAAAAGTACATAATCGTTTTTCTTTTGCAATTCCTCAATTGCACACAGCTCCTGTATGCTGGTGAAGGGGAGAGTCGTAAACCTGGTGATAACCCTGGTGGTCCACTTGCATTGCATGAGGGTGCAGGTCCAGACAAAGCAGGGACTCTAGTCCACAAAGGCCATGAATTTTTGGCTATAACTTTTCATATGCCCACTAACTGTGAAGTTTGTCAGCGACATTTGTGGCATATGTTTAAGCCTCCTCCAGCCTTGGAATGCAGAAGTAAGTTTTTGCAATCTAATAGTTTATTATGAAACGTTTATTTACCGAAAGTGTGACTGTGTTACATTATAACATTAATGCTATGAAATTCATTGCATAGTCACATGTGGAGTTTCTACCTCATGTTGGGATCAACCCAGGACTTGAGTTACTATAACTGACCCACAAAGGTTATAAAAAGATGTAAGTTCCAGCTTCTTTTACACACTCTTTGTGTCATTGAAATAGAAAATTTGTTGTTAATGCTTACAGATCAAGAAAATTCAATTTTATAGTTATCGTGATATTGCTTGTTCGCTAGTTGGTTTGTTGTTTTTGTGAGCGGTTTTTAAGTGGATCACTGTGAAAATTGCAGGGATCTTAGCTTTGAATACGTTTGTTTAGTTTCTTGATTGGATTATTCATATGGGATCTGCCCTTTCAGGATGTCGCATGAAAATTCATCGAGATCACCTTGAGCGCAAGGAAGAACTTGTCGCCCCATGTAAAATAAGTTATGATCTAAATACTGCAAAGGAGTTGTTGCTTTTGGCTCCATCTGTTGATGAACACAGGTTAGTGAAATGATAAGTTCTGTTGCTTTACTGTATGAAATTGTATGAAGTACTTTATAGATTTTATCTTTTATTTTAAAGCTTATCCTTCAGGCCAGACACAGAAGAACTTTGAAATTTAACTGTATTCTCCCCTGAATCTGAATTTCAGACATTTGCTGTGTAGGAAAATAGTAGGAAAACTCAAGAGTTTGCTATACAGGTACTATACTATAAAATTGCTTTTGTTTTTGCAGAACTGGGTGTTGAGATTATCCAAGAAAATTCAGAAGTCAGGGTACAAAGCCAATAATACAGGTGGTCCTGATGATTGCCAAAGTTTCTCTAGGTAAGTGCTTCCGCGTTTGTTGTATGTTTTTCTTCCTAACAGACTTCTAGTCCAAAAAAACATTTTGTTTTGTAACATGAATTATAGTGGCTGGTAAGACATTGGTTTCAACATTATTGTATTAAAAAATTACTAGTGTTTTCATTTTGATATCCTGACTTCATGGTCAAGGACTTTGCAGTATTTCTCTGTTGTGTTTCATTGCATATATATGTGAGTACAAAGCCCATAAATACACTTGGGAATCACAGGGTTTGCTTCAAGTATGATGATTTTGGGAATTTGGGATTTAGAATTACAAGGGAAAATGATCTTGATAAGTATATAGGGTTATGTAAATTTTGTTTATTGGAGATGTCTTACTCTGGATTGACAGGTTTAGAAAGATATACTTAGCATGTATAGGAATTGATGCTGTTTGACTTTAAATTTAAAAATCTGCAGATGTAATAAGTAGCTTGGGATATGCAGAAGCAAAATCTAGAACAATTCACATATTTATTTTCTTCAAGATTTTATTATATTTTGCCACCTGTCTCAGACACATTTTAGATAACTATACCCAGCTTGAGTAATGTATTAAGATAACTATACCCAGCTTGAGTAATGTTTTATTTAGTAGCAGTTGCTGCATCCATTTTCTGTTTGCATGTACAGAGGTATTCTCTTTAAGTTATCATCAGTGATTGAAGTACTTCTCATGGTATTTAGGAGTATGAATTTAGCCTATGCTGAAATTTTTTGCTGTTTACATTATTTTGAATATTTTGAATAGTGCTTCTGGCTTAATCTGGTAAGGAGTCATGTTTGTATTCACTTGGAAGAGCTGCTTTATTGCTTATGTTTCCTAATGTAATATTAAAACAGCTTTAGTTTTGTTTCATGTAGTACTGAATAGGTTTAATACAGGAAATATGTTGGCCCACCTCACATTTTTTTTTTCTTTATAAATCAATCCTTTATTTTTATTTATCTTTAAAGTTGTATGCTGACAGTTTTTGGTTGTGGTTTTTACAGAATGTAAAAGGCTTTAGGACTAGCAGCCACAACCAGCAAGTAATGCAGGGAGTATTTATAATTACACTTCTAGCTTGCCTGAATTGATCGCTTTTCAACCTAACGCACTGCAAAACATTCTTCATCATTGCATTCACATTCACTTCCGTAGTAACTGTGCCTCGTGCACTATTTAACATAGTCTATATAAACATTACATGTATTGTTTGAACAGCAGATGATCATCTTATAACTCTTGTCTGTCAGTTATATACAAGTGAATATGTGTTCTACTAATAAGTGTTATTGTCATTCCTTGAAAAATAAACTGTTTAATGAATTGAGCTAAGCTATAACAGAACAGTAACAATGAGCACCCTTTCCCATAAGTGATTCATTTTATTCTGGTTGGCTGGTAGACTGCCGCCGGCTTGTTTCGTAGACTTGCTGTCATTAAATCTGCTTCTGTAAAGGGCAGTGACAGCACTGTCTTATTAACATTTCATACCTCCCACCAAAATTGCCAACTAACTAGCCATCCTAAACAGGACAGGAAACCATATGAGGAATGGCTTCAGTGAATAGCAGATGTATGCCAAAAATTGATATGTGTTGGTGTTTAAAAGGTGAAATTTATATTTGACTATATAAAGAGCTGAGAAATGGTAGAGGTCTAAGTGATTGAATGAAAGATGCTGTCACCAAGCACAGTCATGTTATTTCAGCATTTTTTAACACCAGGGAAAGCAGTCCTTTATAGCCTCAATGACTGGAGGCTGTGAAAGCAATTTACCTTGCTGGTTAAAGCAACATGAAAGTGTTTGGTTAAAGTAACATGAAAGCAGTTGGCTGAAATAACATGAGAGCACTCGGTACACATCTTTTAGTCAGTTTCTGTTACTCTCACCATCACACCATTGAGTGACACAGGCGTCAAGCACAGATGCAGTTCACACACGAATGCTTTACCAGTATTAGAAAGAAAATACATGATTCGGAGAAAGTCTCTTGCTGTATTCAAGTCTGGTTTACTTACAGGTCACCTTTCCATTCTTAGATTTCCTTCTCTGTGAGTTTTTAAATGTTATGACTTTTGTCAGTGCCAAGTATGATGTGTCAAGGAAATGCTATCGTATACTGTAATTTGTTAGTAATTACATCATATGTTTGTTCAGGTAAAAGGTTGAGGTTTTCTTTGATTACACAATTTCATGGTTTTAGATATTGCTGCAGGAGATAGTTAGAAAAGGGAGGATTTGCATTATATTTATTTCCTTATATTTAGTATTCAAGATATTGAATTTTATTACATTTTCTATATTTGGTTATTTAGCACATACAAACTTTAAATTTGGTAATTTGTGAAATATCTAATGTGTTGCAACTGACCCTGTATGTAAAAAATTTAATTTTAATGTTCAAATGTTCTTTATACTTTCATCAAATACAACTGCTATCATAGTAGATGGATGCATTCTAATTCAGAAAAATAGCTTTCATTAAGATCCATTTGTTTATTACAGTGGATTTTTGGTTGTTTAATAATTTTTGTAGTAGTTACTGTAGTAATGACCTATGGTACTTTATTCGAAAGAAAGTGTTAGTAATTTTACCAATGAACTGTGGTGCTTTTATTTGGAAGAAAATGTTAGTAATTTTATTAACAGTATTTTAGATGATAATTATCATGTTGAAGATGGTTATTTAAAATTCTTGTAATGTTCATTTGTGCTGTTGATGAGTTTTTTTTATTAGAAAATTAGGTTATTTGAGCCACCGCTGTGCCATGTGTCATTTTTATGTATTTTTGTCATTCATGTTCGCACCACAATCTGAAATTTTGTTTTATATAGACCTAATCTGCCGAGGTAGAGATTACAAGATTTGGTTACATATTCTTAATAAATGATGATTGACATTCATTAAGCTTTATTTTGCACACATTAAATAAATGTAGAGCGCTAACTATAGCACTTTTAACTTGTGAAACACCTATTCTCGGTAGAAAACATTGAACTAGCTTGTGGATGAGTAGGTGAAAAACAGCAGTTGCCTGCCTCTTTCTTTCTTTCTCACACACTTGGTCAGGACATTTATTTTTCTCTGAGTCATCTGGGATTTTGGAGTAGCACATTTTTAAATTGTGCTCAATAAAGGTTTTTTGAAGGAAATATCTTCAGTCAACATTTGCTTCTAAGGGTACAACCCCTTGTCTGGATATGGATACAATTTAGGCACAGCTCGGACCAGTTGAAGCTTGGAAATAGTTTCACAGTTGACAATTTTCCTTGTTCAGGGTTTGTGGGTAATTGCCTGTGCGCACAGTATGTAGGGCATCATTTTCGATCAGTGCTGTGTGTATACACATTACTCATGCTCTCTTTATGGCAGTGTTTGAGACTTCGATTTTTAGTGAATGGTTTCTGCCCTTTGTCTTTGTTGTGTGTATGTTAGGCATGATGGTGAATGTGAATTCTGCATCTCATGACCAACACAAATGCACTGGATGCAATAGATTGTGAGTATGTTTCTTGTGTGCTTCTATCATTAAGCCCACTCCTTGTATTTGGCATCTTTATTTCCCTGGTAGCTACAACTTCTCTCCCTCCATGAGTGGTAGTTTCTCCTGTCCTTCTCCTCACTAGTGAGGAGGAGACATCATTTTAGTGGACAAAGTGTAGTGTTCAGGCATTTGGAAGTGGGAGTTTGTTCCCCGTCTTAGTCTTGCTTCCCACTTCTACCCTGTTGCCTGCTGCTGACAAGAACTACAACCAAATGGAGTTGTGGAGCTTGTGGCCTGAATTGGTCATCTCAGGTAAACTTCCTTTTTATCTTTATTAAACATCTGATGAAAGCCAAACCCTTGAACCTAACAGCAGTGTACCAGAATCAATTGCTATAGCATTTGCTTCACCTTGGGAAGCAGTAACAGAAGATAAACGTACCGTGTTCTTCACTGCTTTCTGTTCTGCCTTTTTCTCCCCTTTCTTTTTCTCATCTTTCTCTATTCCTCCTCAGACTGTAAGAGGAGGAAGGTGTGGAAGACCTCCCTCCACAAGAAGGCTAAGAAGTAACAGTATGTGAAAGTTGGTATTTGAAAGCGAGAAGGGTGATAGAGGAGTAATTCCTTGACATATCACCCAGATCTGGGTGCGTGCATGCTGTGTCTCCATTGGACTGGTCATTCATGATCACCCACTTTTCCTTCCTAAGAGAAGAGATTCAGCCTTGTCCCTACTGTTCTTTTCTTTGGAGGCACGGAAGTAAGAGTCTGCTCTTCCCGGTACCATAGCGACCCTCTGGCGTTTTTACACCAGGACCCAGGACATCCCTACAACCAGTTTTCAAGCGGTTGGGGGTGTTACTATATTCCTCGGGGTAGCCTGGTGTCACTTTACTCAGTAGGTTTGGAATATGCACAGCCCAGGTAACAGGATTACTGAACTAGGTGGAAAACGTGATCCAGTAGATCTGCCAACCTGCTGACCCTTTCACCGAGTCAGCAGAAAGAACTACCTCCAGGAGATAATTGAGGCCTGCCTCTTAAAGGTGGATCTCTTGGTATGTTAGTTGACAAGCAACCTCAGGATGGAGTGACTGCAGGCAGAAGGAGCATTCCTTTTAACTGAATAGAGGTAATTGTGATGGACTTGGCTGTGTCAGTATCTTCACAAGAAGTAAAGGTGAAAGTTACTCTATAAGTAGGGATGGTGTGTTAGGAGCATCTTCACAGAAAAAAAGGCAAAGGTTACTTTGTAAGTAGGGAGGACTCTTTTTAATGTTTCTTTCACACCAGACTGCTAACCTGGGGGCCAACCTGTTTTGCCAGCAGGTCTTAGAGCAGTGTCATTACTAGAGAATTACTTTTCTTAGCAAGTGAGGTACTTGCGAATCACCGAAAAGGCTCCTGAAAACATGTTTTTGGATCATTTATTCACGCATTGATAGGTATTGTTGAAAATATATTCTTTAGATCCTGCTGATCATTGACAATCCACCAGTCACTGCTAATTTCTTTGATATTTTAAAGAAATGGTATCTTTCCTAGCTAAACAAACCTTAGTCTTTATATGGATACACTTTGGGTTCAGCCAAGCCCATAGAAGCTGGGAAACAATTTTGAAACCTTGTTTCCCAGCTTCAATGGGCTTGGCTGAAACCAAAGTGTATCCTATAAAGACTCTGGTTTGTTTAGCTAGAAAAAAATACAATTTCTTTAAAATTTCAAAAAATTAGTAGTGAATTGAATTGTCAATGATCGGCAGGATCTAAAAATATATTTTCAACAATACCTATCAGTGTCTGTGATAAATGATAAAAAAAAAAAAATGTTTTCAGGAACCTTTTGGGTAATCCACAAGTACCTCACTTGCCAAGGAAATTAATTCTCTAGTAACGTTCTTGGATCCTTTCTGTAATTTTATTGTTTCACTCTTTGCTGACTATTGTATTAATTGTATGCCCCATGCTCGACCATTCAGACTGTTTGTACTAGAGGTATTGTACTGGTCTTCATATTAGTGACTTCTTTGCCAATACTCTGTCATTCCTCTCATCTTTCACTGTTATTAACTATTAGTTTTCTATGGTTTACTTGCCCATTCTATTGATTTTCTAACCTTTGTACAATTCTGTAATTAAACTTGACCTTAAACTGCTCTCTGATGGATGGCAGGGATTCCTCAATATCTAGCCTAGCTCTGCTTTCCCTAATGCTGCACCACTGGGTTATTGCTCACTTTCTTCTAGGTAACTCTCACCTTACAGGTATGACTATGGAACATTTTGTCGTTCATTCCACCATCCTCTAAAATTCCATATCTAAGGTTTTCTTGCTGTCTCCTACAAGATGCTTGCTCCTTCCCAGTTGACGTTTACTGTCTCTTTCACTGGAGCATTTATGACAATCTGGAGCCTTTTTGACAATCTGAACTCTGGCTGTTGACTTGTGTACATTATGAGAAATAGACATTTCATTCTACAATCAACTCGGCATCTTCAAGAGTGTCAAGAGATTCTCTGTTCCCTTATAGTCATCATCTTCCCTCTGGCTCTGATGTAGCTTTTTGGGGCTCTCTCTCCAGGCAGTTGACTTCTCATTCAAGATTAGTGCAGACTTCCATAATAATATATCTGTGTTGGAAAGAAAAATAAGGATTGAATGAGTAAAAGCTTAGGATATTTGACAAAAAAATAGATCAATAAAAAATTTTTCTCATAAGTACCTTCATTCTGGGTGAGATTTGAGAACTTCAACTCAAGTGGCCAGGTTACTGTATATAATAATATAGTAATAAATAATGATGATGATAAGAATTTGTAGAAAACAAGCATGGCTCAAGATGCCCACTCTCCAAAACGTTATGTTCCTAGCAGTTCTAGATTCTCATCCTTTGCTGCCGGTCACATAGTAATTATTGTACAGTATTTGGTCACCAATCAGTGGTAATGACATAGGGATTTGGTTACTTGAGCTGAAAGTTTGAAACAACAGGAATACAGTTCTCAAAAGAGTGTTCTTCCTGAAGTTTACACTCATATCCCCAAATCTAGTCACTTTGTTAAGATTTTGCAAAACTTTTTCCATTGCTATATGGCAGTGCTTTACCTAACATGGTCAAGAAAATACATGGAACAGGTTTTGTTCATGTTCAGATGATCGTACTTTTATCGTGTGCCACGTCGGAAACAATTTCTGATTGTAATATCTCATTTGTATCTAAGGGAAAGGATTGTATTTCTTTTCTCAGTGCACTTACTTTCCTTCTACACTTTTTTCATTTAAAATCCACATTCTTTGCTTGTACTGTATATGTAAATGAACTACTGTAATTTTTAGTCACAACCTATTCTCCTCTGTGTTTCATACACCATAATACATTAAGATATCTTGTATTTTGTATAAAGCTACTTTAAAATAATATTATATATATATATATATATATATATATATATATATATATATATATATATATATATATATATATATATATATATATATATATATATAGAGAGAGAGAGAGAGAGAGAGAGAGAGAGAGAGAGAGAGAGAATGAGAACATACATACAGTCTAAAATCATATACTCTTAAGAAAATGAAAAAGAAATAAAAACAAAACTATGAAAATGTCACACATGTAAGGTGAAAGCACTTAGTGCGGGGTAAAAATGGCTAGCAAATAAACAGTAATGTATCCTAGTGTGTGTTCAAGGTAAATGAGAGAGAATGAAGAGCAGAAAGTGGGTTCCTAACTGGTGGAAGCCTCTATCTAATTTTCATTTATTTTAACAATCATCATTACCCCTTGAAGGTCATATTCCAGACTTGGGATTCCACTGACTTTTGTATGTAGAAAATTTTCAGCTAACTTCAACTTATTGCCACCCACAAGCAGTTTATGTGATTTGCAGTATACAAGTAAATAACTTTTTGTGAATATATATTATATATATATATGCTTATAGGTTCTAGGCTAAAATATTATAAAACTTTGCAAAGATCTGGATATTTTCACCAAACTTTCCCTCCCAGCCCCAGTTAGTGTGGATCTTTGGATCTTTGTTATATATATATATATATATATATATATATATATATATATATATATATATATATATATATATATATATATATATATATATATAATGTATGAAATAGTTTTGTAAATAAAATTTTATTAGTATTTTTAAGGTTATGACAAGGGAAAAAAAGTCTTATTGTGGGTATAATATTTTAGTAAATAAAATTTTATTAGTATTTTTAAGGTTATGACAAGGAAAAAAGTCTTATTGTGGGTATATTATTTTAACGTGTCATTCGATTTGTAACTCGGATGCCATTATGGATCAACCTGAAAACATGCCATTCCTAGGAGACCCAAGTACAAAAAAAAAAACTTCATTTCATGAGATTACATATAAGCTTTACCATACTTGCTCCATAAGAGGGTACCACTTTTAGTGGCCTTATCATTACAGATGGTACAGGACATTCTCTCTAGCTTCGACTTGCCTCAGCTGCATTGCTTTCCACTTTTTCTTTTCATTTGCTCCCTTTGATCTCTTCTCACTTAGTTGCAAAACATCTTTGTCTTTACTCTGCTCCAAAATTCACCCCTCTCAAGAAGAAATTTGTATGGGTGAGCTCAATGAGAGTCTAGAAATGGGGTTTGAAGATCTCGGTGAACTACTGTACTTTGAAATGATAATGGTGTTATTCATATTGAAGCTAAAAGGTTAGAATTTGCTTATTGAATGATAGCACACTTTTTCATCTCTATATTTAGAGGCATATTGTATCAGTGCATTATGCCTCGACATACTCAAACAGCATATAACAGATAGCGTGTCACCATCATCATTGATATTTTCATGATTAATTTTCCCAAACTCTCTTACCTTACGTACTTTTGCTTGAATGCATATGTGGCTTAGGTCTTTATCAGTGCTCTATCTTCATGGATTAGTAGGTCTCCTAATTATCTTTATATACTCCCTGATACTGTACACAGCTATTCTGAATAATGGCCCCCATCACTTCTAATTACCTGTCCTAAAAATTTTTATTTTTATGATTTGGACACTACCACTTCACAATTTCTCGTTATTAGTAGCGCATGCATGCTACGATTAAGTTTTTATAATGCAATGCGATTAGGGCAGAATCAATATGCCCTTCTTCCCATCCCTTTACAGTCCAATCTGTTTTCCATTTGCTTTTGAGTAAATACTCACCTGTGCCCACCGGCAATGCTCAGTTGTCAACAGAGTGACACACACCAGTTTGTGTCCAACAGATGGAATGTGACCAGTAGGCTAATTCATATTAAATGTGAAAATATCAGGTCATGGTAAAAAAATTAATGCAGAGATATCTTGGGCGGAAGGTATAACTTATGTCAAGGCTGCAATGGAAACATCACAGTTAGTGAGGTCTATTAAAATTGTTTTGAAAGTTGAGCCACAAGTTTTGAGGTACAGTAACTCCTATCAAGACAAGCACTGGTGTTTTACCAATATATAAAAATTGCAATGTGGAAAAAACATAGCAGGCATTCATGGAAAATCAGAAATACACAGCAAGCATTCATAGAGAATTAAATAAGATTATTCTTCAACAAATTACTGACACCAAATCAAAATAAAAGAAACTGCAAATGTAGAGACTTGTAGTTAAATTTTTAAGTTATAAATTTTCTTTTTCAAGTACCTACTAAGATATTTTTATGAGTACAGTACATCGGAAGCATGTCTTTAACAGAAAATCAGACAGGTGATCTTGAGAAGAAAGTCAAACTTGAAAATTTCAATATACTCATATTGTTATACATAGCGAAACTAGGCCTACATTAAATAACATGGAATGGCAAATCCGGTAAATTGCTGTAGAGTTAGTATGCTTGGTTTAAGTGCTGACGATAGGTATTGGTTTTCTTTAGAAAATACCATAGGGTCTCTCTCTCTCTCTCTCTCTCTCTCTCTCTCTCTCTCTTTTTTTTTTTTTTTTTTTTTTTTTTTTTTTTTAACATTTCATCCAGCCATCTTCAGCCTTGAGGAGGGGTTTCAAAGCCTTCTCCTTACCCAATGAAACGATTGAACTGTTTGCCAGAAGTTACCAAGTTTTTGTTGTGTTATCAAATTACACCCCTTTCCAAATGATAATCCTTCCTTTGAAATTTCTTTGTTTGTGAAATCTATTGTTATGTGAATTCTTAATAGAAAAAAGTATTTTGCACTGGTAAAATTTGGGATTAATTAATATAGCTTTTATACATTTATGGTAAATTTAGACAGAGTGAAACTTGTCAGTAGCAGTCATTCATCTTTGGTCAAATGATGAATTAAAAGTACAAGTAAAAAGTTTGTGCTGTTCTTTTAACTGAAAGTTTTGAATGTTGCAGGGAATCCACAAGATCTGCCTACCGACCCTTTGTTGCCCAGAAGTCCGCCCACCCCTACCACCAAATTCAAACTTGAGTCGAAAATGAGTCAAAGTGGGGTCACAATTCCTAAGTGTGCCAGCAAGCCCTTTGTACTATTTATGTGAATATGATTCTACATAAGGGTACACTGTTGAATGGTTTTACTTTTCAAGATAAATGACAGATGATTTGGAATTTATTTTGCCAATGAGACATTATTATATCAAGGACCAGTGCCTTATCAAGTCTTAGCTAAAAGGACTTGACAGAGATAAAAGATATATAGATATGCTATATCTGTATGTTGTATATTTGTTATATATTAAATTAAACAATTTCCATTTGATGATTCGATAATTGCTGTGTTTATGAGGTGATTCCTCATATACTGACTGCTTTTAGCCCCAAACTACTATCTTTGCATGAGGGTGGCATCATTTTTTTTCCCATTGTGTGAACTTAATTCTTGCTACTAGTGATGTTTCCCAGTGGTAATGCAAATAGAAACATGCAGGTTGACAGACAAGCATTTTAGTAAATTATGCTTTCTAAACATACATGAACACTTTAAAATACCTTAACCTAACAGTCCAACTAATAAAGTAGTCTTTATTATCCAAGATGTAAGTGTCCAGGTTTTTCTTACCTTCCATATTTTTAAGATTGTTTTAATTTATGATTTCTTATGAATGTCAAATGTTACATTGACATACTGTTATAACTGAAAAGTTTCATTCAAGATTTCATGGTGTAAAATAGATTTGTAAATAAATTTACATATTACTTTTTAGCTCCTGTGCACTGGAAAGATTTTACCGTTTGTATTTTTGTAAATATAAGCTATACAAAATATTTTATTTTTAACACCATTCATTACTTCACAGTTACCTGCTTAGAAAACCTAAAATATTGATTGCCATTAACTGCATATTATATCCAGTAAATAGAAAGATCTTGGTCCTAATTACGCTGGATAATGGAGATTCTACAGAAAAATATTTACATATTGATTCATAAAATGTCAAAATCATGTGTAGTGTTATCATCATATAATGCTGTATAAAACTGGAAATTTTTATACAATGTTAGTTATGTTATAGAGTAGCCCTCAAGTTATCAGATGCTTCATGGTATGGTCTTTTGTTAAGTAACAAAGACTATACTTAACATGAGTTGACATTTACAAGATACCCAGTGGCTAACGTTAATTCCATATGGTTTTTCACCCCTAACTAAACAGTGTGTTAGACCTTACATTCAGTGTTTGAGATTTTAAAAATGCTTGAAGTCTCAAAAGGTAGCCTAGCAAAAAACCATTTTAATAATGTAGCTGATAACTGCAGAAAGTCCAATAAGTTGAGGGTTACTGTGTAAGTACCTAAAGCTCCAACATTTTTAAAATGCTTCCAATCTCACTGGCCCTCGTTCATGTTGTTTGTTGTAATTTCCCCAATAATACCATTTCTATAAATACGATCTTGAGAAATCAGCCAAATGTTAAGACAAAATTACAGAAATTTAGTTGTGTATACCTAGCAATAATTTTTATAATAATTTTTTAAATGCCAGTGATCGTAGCCTTCTGTAGTGATACATAATGTGCCCAGTCAGTCAAAATAGTACCTCATAATAGCTTGCAAACTGAATCAGATTAGTATATATCATT
This sequence comes from Macrobrachium rosenbergii, assembly GCF_040412425.1. Lineage (NCBI taxonomy): Eukaryota > Metazoa > Arthropoda > Malacostraca > Decapoda > Palaemonidae > Macrobrachium > Macrobrachium rosenbergii. Next base: position 34,878,110 of record NC_089741.1, read on the forward strand.
GTAAAGTTAATTTTATAACTGAGCACGTTTTGTAAATATCAACATAATGCGAATGCTAATTGAGTGCATGTGTATGTGTAATCGGAAGTTACTTTCATTGCAGTGTATGATCATATGTATGTGTGTGTGTGTGTGTGTGGTTGTGAATCAGAATGCTTGACTGTATAGATAATATTTTGTTTATAAACAATTATCTGAAAGCGGTAAATATGCTGATTAACATGAAGTTCAAATTCCCAGCTCTTCCAGATGGTGTCTGCATCATCATCTGGCCAAAGTCCTAGTGGACAGCTTGTTTAGAGCACAGTTCATATGTCTTGAATTCTTTCTTTAATCATTTCATATTTATATCTCCTGTCTTAGCCAGGCATCCTTATGATACTACATTGGCCATATCTTGCACTTTTACTAATTTATATTTGTGTTACAATTTTGCTTGTTAACTGTAGGTTATGCAGTCTTGACTCACAAAAAGTAACTGTGGAGAGAGAGTACTTTTTCATTCTTCACTCCACATGAGTATTATGTTAGTTTTTTTCTTTAGGCATTGTTGCTGCTGGGCCAAGATAGGAGTAGGCATGACCAATGATTAAGGTGTGTTAATTATGTGTACAGAGTTTCTCATTCCATGGCTTAATATGCAGTGTATGTGTTAACAACTGAATGTTATCCAGTAGCCTAATATCTGGGTGGCTAGATTTTGACTTGCTGTTATTATACTGTTTTCCCCTTATTGCATGGTTGCATTGAAGATTTATTTTATATCAATGTGATATTTACAAGTCATTTGTCCACAAAGTACTAGACTTCAGGAATATTAAATACTGTCTACCATAATTTTGTTTTGAGTTTAGGTGGTACCTTATCTTCCCTAGATACCAAAAACGTTCAGTTTTAAACTTCCTGGTACAATTAATAAATTGCAACATTGTCAGAAACACCTTTATATGTCAATGCCACTGATTTAGCTTAGTAATAATTCTTTTGAGCTGGTATTAACATGTTTCAGACTACAAAATGGAGGATGTAGAGTTATGGGAGAATGATATTAGTGCATTTTTTCCACACCACTCATTGTTGAGCAGTAGACAGTTTTATATTCTTATGACATTAGAGGTAGTTGTTAAATGTATATTTTTTTAAGCAAACAATACAATTAATTGTGATAATAAGATGTGCTTTTACTTAAACCAAGCATAATTAAAGTAATGTGCAGTACTGATACTGTGAGAATTTGTTGTGGAAAATTGCAATAATTATTTGGTGGGCTTCTAATACACACCTAAGTAGGTAGTATGAATGTACCATTTATATTGTTGCATTCAGGTTTTTCACGAAGAAGAATTATGGATGAATAATATTAGAGATAAGGAATGTGAACATAACAGCTGTCCATATATTTATTAGTATAATGTTGAAGTTCCTTTCCGAAATTGTCCTGATTTCATGTTGAAAGGTACCATATATATTAAGCTGGTTCCTATTATTGATTAGAAATGTTTAGTTGTCAGTGGTAGGATGAATTGACCAAATAATCAGGAGATTTTTACAGGAATGTGATAGTATTCATAATTTTCCAAATATGGTTTAATCCTGTCTTGAATTCTAAAGCATTTGTAGCTGTCAAATGTTATGGACATGCATCTGGTAGCTCTTTGAAACAGTCATTCACAATTTTAACAAAGTTAGCAGCATTATCTTATTTAGATTCATATTACTTTAAAATAAAATTCTTTCATTTAGACTGCACGGCTGAACCTCCCTCCAGTTACAGTGGGCTGAGGTTAGTGCATAGTATTGACATAAAAGGTTACTTTCATTGAAGCTCTGTTTGTTTTTTCCTTGTGTGAGGGCCCTCCAACTTGACCCCATTTTTATGCAATACTGTACAGAGGAATGATACATTCTGTGTGTTGTAGCTGAAGGCTAATGAATCTAATGGATTTGTGTGACTGTAATTTAAATTTAAGAGATGTATAATTTGTGATAAGATATTTGTGCCAATATTTTTATTGGCTCTTAAGCCAGATTGAAAGTATGTGCCGTTGAATGAGTCATGTCTGGTTTTAAGTCAGTTTCTCATTATGTTTTGTATAAATATCTTTTAATTATTTGGTACTGTCATCTTCCTTTTTGTTACAGTTACGCAGTTGACTTGCATGATTGGAACTCATGTTGATCATGAGTTGGTTTTTATATAATTTTAGAGGTGAATTTGATCTAGTATGTGTATGAACTGATTTACAGAATACTGTAAATGGAATGTTTTGTATGCAGAAACAAGTGTATCTGTCTGTCTGGACTTTCTGTGCATCTGTACAATGCAAGTACTTATTCCAAGATATACAAACCAGTGAAATTAGCTTTGTCGTCCAGTGAATGTTTTTATTTTTTTTTTTGTACAAACTTACAGTTTGCCACCCAGTTATGTGGGCATCAGACTGTGCATTGGATCGTTCAGTAAATCTCCTGACAATAATACTCGGAAGAATCGTTGCTTTCCGAGGACTAATCGAATGCAACTGTATGGTGGTCTCAGTCTCTTTCCTCTTGTGCTACATGAATAATTTCTTTTTAATTATCTCTTATCGTACTCCACATGAATAAGCTTTGTACATGGCTATTTTAACAATGGTATCGTGTCCCTTCATTGGGTGACACACTCAGTGACTAGCATTTAAAGGAACAAAATCTTTGTCCCAGCCTGCTGCCATAGGGCCCAGTGTATCGTATCAACAACTTTGCCCACCATACTAAATTTCTAGAATAAACCAAACTAATATATTTTTGCTCTCTCAAGGTCTTCACTGTCCATTTAGGAATGATTGTCTTGATTCCTGTCTGTTGGTTGTGTAAAAAATTTGTTGAAAGTAAATGTTTACCAAAACATTGTTTTATTATTTCTCAATTTCTACCAAATTCGTTTGGACTCAACACATAACACCTACTGTAACATAGGTCTCTCCTTTTTCCTCTCTATCTCAGTTGTGGGAAACAAATTTTGAACTATATTGCTTAGTATTTAGCAATACATAGTTTATTATGTACTCCAAGTTACATATTTTTGGACTGGTAGATATTACACTTTCTCTCTCCATACACATAAGAAGATAAACAAACACTGACAGTACTTTAAACCAGCTGGCAAAGAAGATAAACACTGACAGTACTTTATACCAACTGGCAGCAGGCAGGACTTGCTTATTAGTGCCTGAGGTTCACATGTGTGATGAGATTTTCTTTTCAACTTTTAACAGCTCTTCAAGTAATATCACTTGGTAAGTTCCCATGAATAATGATCAAAGTGCCGTGAAACAAGTCATTTTTTTTTTTTTGCCTGAGGTAGTGGTGCTGGATTTCACCAAGTTAATCATACATGCACACTTCCTAATTGAATAAAAGAAAAACCAGTATGTTTTATTCTGACACTGAAGAGTTATATTACTGAGAGCTGTAAATAATTAAATTGAGCTATCCTGGTCCCTTGAAATATCTCTCAGTGTAGTGATGGTTGTTGAGAACTGTTGTGCGAGTCCAATGAGGAAAAGGTTTGTGATTGGTTTTGATACTTGACTGACAAGTTGGTAAGGTTCTTTAGCCCTTTTGTGTTCCTTTAGTATTCTTCCTTTTTCTCTTCAATGTAACCAAATCTTGATCATCACAGGATTGAAGAATTAAATGTGAATTTTGACTGCTTAAACTACAAAGGTAACCTAGCCATTGTTAAGAAAAATTGATATTACAAAGTACAGTGTTATCTTAAGTAATGTAAAGATTTCTTATTTTTCACAACATGCACACAGTTCTCTTCAGAGATGTGTAACATGCAGTAGATGAATTTAAAAAAATAATATAAAATTATCCTGTTTTCACTTTTATCTGAGATCAGAAAAATCAAAGTTTTACTGTTTATCTCGCATTGATATTTTTTCTTAATGTTTTGATTAACTATAACTTGCACATTTGAAGATATAATTTTCCTCCCATTTGTGCCCAGACACCTCTGCTGTAGATTCCTACTCTAGGGTATCAATTTTTAAAGCGGCTGCATAATTACTGATGTGGCTGATACTGAAGGAGAGATTGTTTGTGTGCAATGTTTGCAAGATTATTCATATTTGTACAGAACAGAACTGAAATAAGCCTTCATTCATCACTAGTGGAGGTTTGTTTCATAAAAATACATTTAAAGTACTTCTGTGTAAACTTTGGGAACGAAATGTAATGAGTGTTTCAGGAAGTAAAATTGGGAACATTAGTTTTCAGTACTATCTGGTCTGTGAATAAATCTGAAAGCAATGAATATACCAGGTCACATTGTATTAGTAAAATTGAAGATTACAAATATGCCAGGGAAACGTCTTTGTGAGCAAACAGTTCAATTACTTTCATCTCATTTGTCTGCTTGAACAGTTTGTAAAAATTACCTCAATTTTCAAAGTCTACACAAACCCTCCTTATAGTGAGGAAAGATATGAATCCTATTCCTTGTATGTCAGAAAAAAGACTTGTGTAGCGTGTTCTTGTAATGATTATTTATGGTTATTTTTCCTTGCAGAGTATGTTGAATACTGATTCCAGTGCCTAAATAGCACAGTCATGTCTTAGGTTTTCAAAGTCTAAAGCCTTGACACCTTTCCTTTCCTTTCTGACAAAATATAAATTTTTGGCTTTCTGTTTTCACTTTTCTTCAGTGACAAATCAAGCATTCAGTGTCACGGTTCCTATAATCTGCAATGTCCCTTTCATTGGGTTACTATCTTGCAATCTCTATTCCCTGATAAGACTTTCTGTTCTTCCTGGAAACCTTGTATCAGTTTCATTCAATTTACTGCATGGTTTTTTTAGGTAGAAATGATATCAATGAATATAACTATGAGTTGACTTCTGAACTCGTCATAGTACCAGAGCACCTTGACAGTTTGTACTTGAACCAGTGAGATATAAAGGTGGTCTATATTTCTTTGGGTTTCAAAACTTTGGATTAGCTGACAGTTTGGATTATATTGGCCAGTGTATTTTTAAATTTTTCACCGTGGAATGACCATAATTGTTTAGGTGTGTTCTACTGAAAAATCTTGTTTACTTTTTTAAACCTATCCATAAATCTGTTGTCAGTTATGTTCATCCTAGATATCCTCCACTAATCTAATACCTCCATATTATCTGCCACTGATAAGGGTATCCTTTTTCTTTTATTTACTCCTTTCACTTACAGGGCTTGAAGAAAACCTTTTGTTCAGGTGACTTGTTTTACTATTATTTTAAAAAACTATATTTACTCACAACCTAAAAGTTGCTTGACTCATAATTTTTTCATGTTTAGAGATTTTGTCACAAGATTTCCAACAGTCGTTTAATCGCGTATGTCTTTCTTGAAGTGTGTCTGTTCTTTGACCATAGAGTAACACAATAAACACAGGAGCATGTATAAATTGCAGGCATATTGAATGAAAACATTTTGAGATTCAAGGACACATAATTTGCTGACCTTTACAACATAGAAAACCGAAGCATGACTAACTTTTGATGCTTGAGGATCTCATAATTTTAATGTTCAATGACATTGCCGAGATGGCACAATTCTTCTAAGAAAGTGAATTCGGTGAGTTGTGTAGTCCCAAACTGGGAAATATTCCTTTTACGTTCAAAGGATATTTTCATTATACATAAACTGTTCATGTGTTAACTGTTGTGTTGATTTATTTTTGAGCTAAAGTCAGTTCAGATGCATGACCTTGCCTTTTGATCATTCAAGTGTCTGCAATAAATGTATGCTCAGGGTTGTATTTACAGTACATTAGCGACTATGTGGTCTCATTTTACAAAGGGGACACAGGATGGCTCGGATCGTAGGAATGATTAATTCCAAAACTAAATACTTGAAAACATTTGTACTGTACTGAGGATGTTTTTAGTCAGTACTTTTTGTACCAGGTTTTGTTCCTCTGTGAATATAATCTACCATAATAAAAAAGACAAATGAAATGTTTCTTATTTTTAATTCTTACCCTCTGCAGTTGTGGTATACCCACCATTTTAAGGAAGTTGTAATTTCAACATTAATAACTTAAATAAAATTGATGGGTCCATCAACAGTGGACTGGCAACCTTGCAAGCAGTAGTGTCATTGCTTACAAGCCTAGGGGAGCTTGTGAAGGTGTTTATCAATCTTGAAAGCCCAAACCCCATGCATTCTGATTCCCTTTTTGGTATGATAATCAACTAAGTTTCCTATTGTATCAGGAACAGAAATAGATAACTAGTTTTAATGACAATATTCTTATCTGCTGATCAAGTACCCAAGTGAAAGATGTTATTCTGATATTAAAATAGTCAGCTGCAACTGCCAGTAAAAGCCAGTCTGGGGATATCTGGTGATTAATACAAGAGTAATACTTAGTATACAAGATGTATGTAAAGGTTCACATTACAAACACACACACACAGCTTTAAAATGTCCAATCGCAGTAGTGTTAGCTGTATTATCACATACTCCCCAAGTATTATAAAAAAAATAGTCGTCTACATCACAAAATATTACAAATGTGACTTAGGAAACACTATCAGTAACACTACTCCAAGATTTCTTTCGGCATAAGTTAGACATTAACTTTTGCAGAGTCATAAACAGGTATGATGATGGCTGCTAGTAAATGCTGAGTCCTGCCCATACAGGCATGGAAGTGGAGATATAAGCAGCCAAAAATTCATTAATGGTAATGTTGTACACACGACAGGATTTGTGATGCTATTAAACAGTTGATGACAAAGTAAGCGGACTGATGCATAAACTAGGTTTGTGGTACTTTTAAATAGCAAAGAAATGTAGCGGTGATGCTATCACATTTGAAAACTATAACACCTGTAACTCTCTTGCCAAGTGGCCACCCTTCGTGTCAAGTTCTCATCCACAGAGAATGCAATACAGCAATAAAAATAATAGCTATTTTAATATGAATATCGATTCGGCTGACAACTTATGGCAATTGTTCAAAACAATCCCTTCAAATTTTGTCGAATCCTCAATCTTTCAGTCAATCTAATAAAAAGCATTTCATGAGGGCTATAGCCCAAATTTCAAACATTAATTCACTGAAGTGTTACAAGATTATTTTTATAAAAAAATTCCCAAGTGTAAATAATTATAACTAATTTAAGCACTTCCTTTACATGATGATTTCATAGTACAGTATCACTGAGAGCCAATATAACAGACACATGACAAATGCCATGGAATAATGATTATAAAAACAAAAACACCAAATACATATAAGGCCTATATATATATATATATATATATATATATATATATATATATATATATATATATATATATATATATATATATATATATATGTGTGTGTACATAAATATATATGTATAAAAGGTTCTCCATTATTATCTACCAATACCCAGTTTTCCACACCTTCATGACCCATTATCCTTCACTGAATGCACACGTTATGCTGCAAAATAAATAATCAGAATAAAAGGATGTATTCAGTCTATCTAACCTAAAGCCTAACTCAATGGTATGGTTTTACTTAGATTTTTTCTTGGTAGCCCTCTAGCTGCCAAATTACTACCAGGGTAATGTAACCCAGGGTAAGAACCCCTGCAATGCAGTAATGTTACCTGCATTGCAATATTTGTTAAAACAACAAGGCTATAGACTTGGTGAAATTTTAATTCTGTGTCCACAACACTTCCTTCAAACTGTGTACACTATAGTATTTTGAACCGAAAAATCCCTTAGGTTAGTCTTCATACTTTGGCAATTTTATGTTGTCTGCATCACTCCTGTACAGCAGGCATATTGAAGAAATGTGTCTTGATATTCACAGTTAGTATTCCAATATAAGGGAACAGTCCAGTTGGACTCAGCCAAAACCTCTATGGCAGTATACAGCCGTAAATTCTTGCATCTCTTGTTACATTACTGTCTTGCAAGAAATTGCAAAACATTGCAATTTTGTATTTATATTGTGGTTAGGGCCCAAAAGTGGTACATTATACTCAGAATGAAAAAGTCAGCTGGATCACTATAAACCTCTGTGGCTTTTTTTTTATAACTTGCACCATGTTTATACTGTATAAAGCACAGCATTGAAATTTTTCATTCATATTCGTGATTAGTGGCCCAATATATGTACTCATTTTTACACAGCTGTAGGAGAAGTCCTGTTGTAAAACATAAAATCACTACTGACAATTTACAGCCTTGCTATCTGGAATTTTTGCATTACTTGCAATGTTATTGTTGCACCATGATTATACTGTATAAAGTACAGTATTGAAATTTTCATTCATAATCGTGATTAGTGGCCCAATATATGTACTCATTTTACTCAGTTATAGGAAAAAGTCCTGTTGTACACCATAAAATCACTACGGCAATTTACAGCCTTGCTATCTGGCAATTTTGCATTACTTGCAATGTTACTGTGCTGCAAGACTAACTCCACTGTATTCCAGTGGTGTGTTCACATTTCGTCATTCAAGGCCCAATTGGTGCATTATTCCCAGTTTGAAAGCGCCAGGTGAACCAAAAGTATCACGAAGGACAGAGCACAACTATTCCAACAATGTTGCTGCAACAATATTGAAAGCAAATGATAATACACATAATAATGCATTCTTATTCGGTATCAGCAGACCAAAATACATCAGTACTCATTATACTGTACTAGTATTTGCCTTAAATAAGCAGGGGAGAATTAGCCTTGCTAATGATAACTGTAAAGCTCAATGTTAATGTTTTGTGTGTTTTTATAGTCTGCAGAATAGGGTCTACCAAAATCTTGTTAATCTCTTGTCAGTAATTTTGAAGTTTTCTCAGAGTATCATAATGGAATATATGGAAAATCTTGCATTTATATTATTATGTAGTAAAGCAATTTCAGCATTTATCATCAGAAAACCTTAACGGAAGTTCAAGTATCAACGCCTCCATTTACCGCATTAACTGAAGAAACGTTTGGTGCATTTTGTACGTTCTCCTTAAGAACACGGTTTCAATCTATCACAAAGCAGTTGCTCTAAAACTTAACTGTCCTAAATTATTCTCTCACGACTAGAAACCCTCCCTATTGAAATTTTTTTTTTTATAAAGTCATATTTTTGTGTTATCATTTACGTATATTCCTGCATCTACGTAAGATGTGTGATCCCAAAGCTACGGAACAAAAGCGTCAGCATTTTGTAATTAACAAAGAAAATGTCAAAGAGCAAACGGACGAATACAGTTACGTACTCGAGTCTAACACAGGCCCATCGAGAGACAAGCTCGCTTCTTAATGCTGACAATTAACATCGCAGACAATCAGATGCGGCTCGAATGCAGTTAAGGCCGAAACAAAGGTGACGAAGGCCCAGTAGCCCTCCTTGCGTACACCCTGCAGAGTCATCTTATGGCAGCTGGGGGCTGGGAGATGAACCTTACTTTCACTGATGACCTTACATCATCATAATCTCTCTAGCCAGAGATGGCTGGCTGCTGGGACGAGGGCGTCCGTATTCAGTACTTCCTTTGCCACATTGCTCCAGGTGACCTCTTCAAGTGAAGCATAAATTTGGCAAGAATAACATACGACACTGCAAGTATGTATAATATGTATGTATATATATACTGTGTATATAAATGTATGTTTATTTAATTCTTTACTTGGGGTGTCTTCAAAGAAAGAAAAAAGACAAGCAATCACTGCTGCATTCATATTTAAACTGTTGAATCGTGGATGAACCCACTATACACAAGACTTTCAGACCACTAAGCTGCTTCATACAAATACACAAAAAAAAAAACAAAAAAAAAAAAAAACTCACCACCCAGCTTGCCAATACTTCTCACACACAATGCGCCATTCGGCTCTATCTTGCAATGCCATTTCAACTCCTGGATGGTAAAGGTCCTTCCTTTCTAACACCTCTTTCACCGTCTGTCGACGTACAACTTAAAACGATAAGTGTTCAGGGAATACATTTTCATTTAAGTCAAGACAGTTATGACCAAATCCTCTACGGAATGAAAATATTTTGATGATTCTCTCTCTCTCTCTCTCTCTCTCTCTCTCTCTCTCTCTCTCTCTCTCTCTCTCTCTCTCTCTCTCTCTCTCTCTCTCGTGGCTGTTCGTTCATTTTTAGGCGAAGCGAGTCAGAAGGTACAGTATGGTCTCCTGTAACTGCACATTAATTTTTTTTTTTGTACGTTAACTGACAGCCTCTGTAACAGCTAGGTCCGATGCTGCTGATTTCAGTGTCCGCAATCAGCTGTCAATTCAATTCCCCGACAGACACTGATATCTGACAGATCTTATAATAAAATCCTTCACTGATATGAACATGTGGCTGGGTAGTACGGTGGCCGGCTGTCGATTGCAAGGACAGGGGCATGAGAGAGTCTGACACTGAGGACTGGGACTCGAATGGATGTTGATAAGATACATACGAGAGGAAATGTAAGGTAGTCGATCGTTTAACGATAGCTGGATATTTTGGTAAGAAAGAAAGGGGGTGGGGTGGGGCAAGTGTACATGACCAGCAACGGATGAGAATGCTGCTAAGTGTTATGGCAAAGAGATGGGGTGGGAGGGATGTGCAGATCTTGTCAAAAGATATCTGCTTGGAAAATCTTGACGAGGAAACTTGACTGAAAAGACGCATGCGTCTGTAATGACATACTTCTACAAGGACCAAACATGGAAGAGGCTGGCTCTCAGGCAGACAATAGACGACAAGCCTAAAAGGGGGCTTGTACCTGTGAGCCATCATTCTTACAAAGTCTAAAAGCAGACGCGCATTGCTTTTTATAATGCAGAGAGACGACGTTGTCCCCTGGCAGGGAAGGGCAGGTTACTCCTTTCACAAGCATCGACTAACTACTAGTTCACCTCAGCCAGTTCAACTTTTCCAGCTGTACTGTTTTGATATATTGCCGGCCAATGATAATTTTTTCTTTTACATATTTTACATTTCTACTAGCAACTGCTAGCATTTTATTCATTTTATTAGCGGCGCTTGCGTCCACGCGCATTTTAACATGCCGTGTTGTATCAAGGACTTAAACACATTTTCTGTTGCCCTATCAGGGAAGAGCAATTATGAGAAAAGTATAGCCCAAAATACAGAATAAATTTTCATTGATTTGAGAGAGAGAGAGAGAGAGAGAGAGAGAGAGAGAGAGAGAGAGGGATTTTTTGTGCGGTGTTGCCATTTTCTGAAACTATAATATTCAACGGAATACAGAGCGTGATTGGGTTTCTGCTATCAGCTGATGACAAAACCTTAAATATGTATTCATCCCAAACAAAAATGACTGTACTACAGAAACATATAAAGTCCTTATTTCGTTTCTGTGCTTATTTTGTGTTAGCTTTGATTTTTATTGTAATCATTCTTTATTATACTATTGTTTTAGTTTTCTGTAAAAAAAACAATTGTGTCAGTTTATCTGTCCGTCCACTAATTTTTCTGTCCCGACCTTAAACAATGTGCACATTCGATCTTAAACAGAATGCGGATTCCCGACCTTAAACAGAATGCGCATTCCCGACCTTAAACAAGTGCGCCCTCCCGACCTTAAACAGTGCACATTCCCGACCGTAAACAGAGTACGAATTCCCCGACCTTAAACAGAATGGGGATTCCCGACCTTAAACAGAATGCGCATTCCCGACCTAAACAGAATGCGTATTCCCGACAACAGAATGCGCATTCCCGACCTTAAACAGAGTGCATATAATGACCTTAAACAGTGCGCATTCCCGACCTTAAACAGAGTGCATATACCCGACCTTAAACGAGTGCGCATTCCCGACCTTAAACAAGTGCATATAACCGACCTTAAACAGTGCATTCCCGACCTTAAACAGAGTGCATATACCCGACCTTAAACAGTACGCATTCCCGACCTTAAACAGAGTGCGCATTCCCGTTAAAAGCATCCGCTAATATATAAACTACAGTACATCGTGTGGTTTCCTCTTTATAGTCAGCCAGAGAGAGAGAGAGAGAGAGAGAGAGAGAGAGAGAGAGAAACTCTGACTCTATAGAAACACCCCTGAATGCTGTCACCCCAGCGAGACAAACTTATTGTTTTTGCTTACGTCGCACAAAGCGATGGGACCAGGTAAACAAGTCCTGCCACATCTAGATAATCATATTTGTCTCATTACGCGACCTTGTCAGCTCTCCAGGAAAAGGTCGTCAAAGGTCAAAAAGAAATGCTAGCCGTGGTGGTGGGTTCCCTAGCCTGCGCGTTTGTTGTTCCCGCCCCCAATTTTAACTTTTATTTTCATGCCTTTTCCTTAATTCAGTACCTGTCTATTACTGCTGTACCTCAGCAATCTTTTGTTACCTCTTGATCCTTTTTTTTTTTTTACAAGCTTAATCTTTTGTTACCTCCCTTGATCTTTTTATACACTCAGCAATCTTTTGTTACCTCCTTGATCCTTTTTTTTTTTACCTCCTTGATCCTTTTTTTTTTTTTTTACCTCAGCTTAATCTTTTGTTACCTCGCAATTTTTGTTACCTCGCCAGTCTTTTTTTTTTACTCCTTAATCTTTGTTACTCGCAAAGCAATCTTTTTTACCTTGCTTAATCTTTTGTTACCTCTTACCCTTTTTTTTTACCTCGTTTAATATTTGTTCGCCAGCTAAAATTTTTGTTACCTGCGCCTCTTTTTTACCTAAGCTTAATCTTTTTTACCTACATAATCTTTTGTTACCTAAACACTTTTTTTTTACCTAGCTTAATCTTTTTTACCTCGCTTAATCTTTTGTTACCTAAACTTACTCTTTTTTTACCTAGCTTAATCTTTTTTACCTCCAGCAATCTTTTGTTACTCCGCTTACTCTTTTTTTTACCTAGCTTAATATTTTTTTACCTGCGCTTAATCTTTTGTTACCTCGCTTACTCTTTTTTTACCTAGCTTAATCTTTTTTACCTGCGGCAATCTTTTATTTCATAAACACTCTTTTTTTTTTTACCTAAGCAATCTTTTTTTACCTACGCTTAATCTTTTGTTACCTCGCCTCTTTTTTACCTAGCTTAATCTTTTTTACCTCGCCCAATCTTTTTGTTACTCGCTTACTCTTTTTGCTAAGCAATCTTTTTACCTAAGCTTAATCTTTTGTTACCTAAACACTCTTTTTTAAGCTTAATCTTTTTTTACAAAGCAATCTTTTGTTACCTTTCCTCTTTTTTTACCTAAGCTTAATCTTTTTTACCTCGCTTAATCTTTTGTTACCTCGCTTACTCTTTTTACCTAGCTTAATCTTTTTTTTTTTTTACCTCGCTTAATCTTTGTTACATAAAACACTCTTTTTACCTAATCTTTTTTTTTTTAAATATTAATCTTTTGTTGCCTCACTCTTTTTTTTACCTAGCTTAATCTTTTTTACCTCAAGCAATCTTTTGTTACCTCGCTTACTCTTTTTTACCTAAAATCTTTTTTTACCTCGCAATCTTTTGTTACCTCCCTTACTCTTTTTTACCTAAGCAATCTTTTTTACCTCACTTAATCTTTTGTTACCTCAACCTCTTTTTTTACCTTGCTTAATCTTTACCTCAGCAATCTTTTATTTACCTACTCCTCTTTTTTACCTAGCAATCTTTTGTTACCTCACTTACCTTTTTTTTCGTTTAATCATTTTGTTCCAAGCAATTTTTGTTACCTCGCTTACTCTTTTTTTACCTAGCTTAATCTTTTATTTACCTAAACACCCTTTTTTTTTTTACCTCGTTTAATCTTTTGTTACTTCCTTAATTTTTTTGTTACCTCACTTACTCTTTTACCTAGCTTAATCTTTTTTTACCTCAGCAATCTTTGTTACCTCTAGCTTAATCTTTTTTTACCTTGCTTAATCTTTTGTTACCTCCACCCTTTTTTTTTTTTTTTACCTCGTTTAATCTTTTGTTACTTCACTTAATTTTGTTACCTCGCTTACTCTTTTTTACCTAGCTTAATCTTTTTACTCAGCAATCTTTTGTTCCCTCGCCTCTTCTTTTTTTACTAAGCAATCTTTTACCTCGCAATCTTTTGTCACCTCCTTAGTCTTTTTTACCTCGCCTAATCTTTTGTTACCTCGTTTAATCTTTTGTTGCCTTGCTTGTCTTTTGTAACCTCACTTAATCTTTTTTACCTCGATTAATCTTTTGTTACCTCCTTAATCTTTTTTACCTCGCTTAATATTTTTTTACTTCCTTCATCGTTTATTTACCTGCTTAATCTTTTGTTACCTCCTTGATCTTTTGTTGCCTCACTTAATCTTTCGTTAAGTCACATTCTCCCCCAATTTGATACCCTAAATTGACATAAAGGCCCTTGTACAGATTTACTGACTGTTATCTGATTGATCGAGCCTCTAGCACACTTCCTGAGGAAAAAAAAAAGAGGAATGGAAATGATCCCAGAGTTGTTTGTCTCGAAATTCATCTGCTCGGCAAATTAGCTGCTGCTCTTTTTGAGAGGAAAATGATCACTTCGTATGAAGTCATTTGTTACGATTTATATGCAATTTAGCCGAGGCCAGCGCTGGAAACCATGGTCATTCAACGCTGAAAGGAAACTGAGAGTAAGGTTTCAAAGCTGTAACAGGAGGAAAATCGCCCAGGGAGGAAAGTAAGATAGAAGAACGAATATGAACAGAGGTACAGTAAAGGAATACAAGAGGCTGTAGCTATGGACCGAAGGGACACTGCAAAATACCCCAAATAATGCCTACAGTGCACCGCGTGAGGTGCACTGATTTGCACTATCCCCCTACAGGGCCTTTTCTGTTTAATTTTTTTTTTTAAATCATTACTTGATTATTTTATATACATAAAGATACTGAAATATACAGAAAAATAGTAGAGGCCAAATGTCACTGGCAAGACCCTTGCTGGCATCAAGGCCTGGTTCGCCTAGTTTTTCGTAGCAACGACTAATAGAGATCATATTCCAGTTTCCGTTGACTTTAGCACCATTCTCAAGCACATGGCGGAAATTATGCTACGATAGCTCTTAGTACGATCTGATTTAAAGGAAAAACAAAACGGATCTACTCTGTCAATGAGGTGAGAGAGAGAGAGAGAGAGAGAGAGAGAGAGAGAGAGAGAGAGAGAGAGAGAGAGAGAGAGAGAGAGAGAACAACAACAACTCTGGTTCGGTATCAAACAATACCCAAAGGAAAGTCCGCCACCCCTTTTTCCAAAACAGAACGATACTGACATGAAACATTATGGGCCACGTCCGTAGAGTTATACGTTAGAAGACTTGATTACAACGTCTCTAGTGAAATAAAAACAAAAAATTTCTACCCGTTATGTAACTTCACAAACACAATTTATTGACTTCCATAAGGCTCATTCGCATCTCCATGACATCTTCCATTTTTACATAATTCACAGAAACCTTGAAAATCTCCGCCTGGAGGGTTTATAGCTCATAAATGTCGGTGAAACCGTTACTCAATCCCGCAAGGAAAAGTGATCGTCCATTGTCCTCGGTAGGGGTGATACCGTTTTTATGGGTGCTTCGTTCAAGGTGACTGTTTAATGCTGTTTGATTACAAACAGAGAGAGAGAGAGAGAGAGAGAGAGAGAGAGAGAGAGAGAGAGAGAGAGAGAGAGAGAGAGAGAGTACTCATTGACACTAATGAGAGGGTAACACCAAATGTATAAATATGTATATAGGGTGATATAATATATACATAATATATATATATATATATATATATATACTCTATATATATATATATATATATATATATATATATTTATATGATTTTACACGATATGTAAGATCGAAATAACCTGGAAAAAGTGCAAAGAACTCCATGACACGAGAGTAATAAGATGCCCACTGAAACTTTATTTATTTATTTATGTTTTTGGTCTTCTGAGACATTCGAAATCATGTTTATTATTCTAAAGCGGTAGCTACATCAGTGAAACAGTCAAACTATGACGCACCTGCAAGTGCTTGCATGCACACCCACTCACACTGATAACACTAGAAAGCTTGAATTATCTCGGCTGAGTGTCAATCAGACTTCAGGCATGACTGTTACTGGCTTCTTAAGACACAAATTCAACGGCATGTAAGAGAGAGAGAGAGAGAGAGAGAGAGAGAGAGAGAGAGAGAGAGAGAGAGAGAGAGAGAGAGAGAGAGAATTTAATGAATTACCAAATGAACAGTTTTGGATTGCTTCGTCGAAGCCTTCCCAAATTTTAAATTATGATATGATTTCTTGTACAAAATACTGACAGATTAACCAATCAACCCATACCTTATTTTCCCCTCACAGCGACCCACAACTATCGGCTAATAACCAGGACCTTAATACAAGGTTTAGGATTTATAAAACAAGGTCTTAGACATACTGAATTTGTAAGAAAACGCCACTAACTCGTTCCTTCCCTGTTCTGGGGTCGAAGCTAAAACACTACACGATTAAAATTGACACCTGCCAAGCCTTCTTATTTATAAAAGTCTAATGCATCGTCAACATAAACAACATGATAAAGAAGATGAAATTGACACTTGTCAAGAATTCATTTAAATATTGGGTAAATTTATTCCTGATACAAGCACGACTCGAAAGGTTCTTTTACGTCTGAAATTTTCTTACCCATTTTATGATTGATGTCCGAATTGGCTGACATTCCTCGGAGAGAGAGAGAGAGAGAGAGAGAGAGAGAGAGAGAGAGAGAGAGAGAGATTTCTAATTCAAACAATCAGCACTTACCTGAGATAATTTAGGATAAAGCTTCACTCTTCAACAGTTCTTGACTTTAGAAGAATATATTCATGCTCTGCAAAAAAAGAAAAAAATTAGAATACCAAGAACTTAAGAATTCCTACTAAGAGAGGACAAAAAAATATCATAAATTTAATAAATAATTAGATATATGTGTACACACACACAAACATATATATATATATATATATATATATATATATATATATATATATATATATATATATATATATATATATATATATATATATATATATATATATATATATATATATATATATATATATATATATATATATATATATATATATATATATATATATATAAATTTCTGACATCAGGATCAAACCCAGGTCTTTCAATTGAAAGGCAAGGCGCTGCCCACTAGACATACAAGTCAGAAATTTATGTTTCACATGTGATTGTGTATTGATTATATATATATATATATATATATATATATATATATATATATATATATATATATATATATATATATGTATGTATGTATGTATAGTATAAAGAATTTTGTCCAGCTAATAATTAATACAATCTTCCGATCTAAAAAGTTTAACAACAAACGCAGTCCCAAACAAACAACACAGGTATCATTAACAAAAAATCTTCTATCAGATATCCCTTTTTATGTGACGATAATGAATAATAGAATATTCAACGCCTGTCAAGTGAGCCTCTGTCACTTCCTCCTCGTGACAGGGCTTTAAATAATATAAAGGCGCATGGGCAAAATAATGTTGGCTGACTGCAGGCACTGTTGGGTTTTGCAAGAAGCCTTTTGTTTATGTTTCGCACTCGAAAAAAAAAATCTGATTTGTGTTGCTAAATTTAACTTTCTTGTTCGGCCATTGTTTTCAAAATACACAAAAACAACATTTTCTTATTTAAATTAACGACAAAACGAATTTTAATTTTTGTTGTTGTTCGAATTCATATTCCATTACGCCATTGTCTTGTTGACAGCAGTGGTTTCTCTCGTCAATTTCTTCTGAAAATCTTTTTTATTACTAAGCGATATTGTTTCTGAAAAATCTTTTGTTACCAAGTGATTTTGTACACTTGGCTGTTATCTCTGCACATACCTCAACATTTCATACACACATACATGTAACACTTACACACACACACACACACACAAGCTCCCTTACATTTCAGGAGCCTTCATTACCTGAACACCTGAACAGACGCACCTGAAGCTTAATGAGCGCATCAAACAATGGCATGACCTCGCCTGTACACAGTACAAAGCAATAATGTGAAGGCAGCTCTTACATATGGGACATGAGAGAGAGAGAGAGAGAGAGAGAGAGAGAGAGAGAGAGAGAGAGAGAGAGAGAGAGAGGGAGAGAGAGAATCTATTCGGTCATCCCTTCCAAAATCCCATGAAAAATAGCGTGTACTTTTCGTATTTAAATGAAAAAGCACGGCCTCCATGAATATGAAATCATAAAGATTGGTAATACTAATAAGGCGGAGGTCCTCCCAATTGCCATTCATATATTCAAGAAGATTTCCATTTGGAGGCTCAGGTTTCTTCAACCTTTCGACCTCAGCGCTGTCGAGTCTCCCGGATATATTTGGCGTCCGTTTCGATTTGCCCGGTATTACTTAACTTTCTCGGTGAAGAAAAAGTTAAGTATACCTCAGTTTAACCAGACCACTGAGCTGATTAACAGCTTTCCTAGGCCGGCCCGGGAAGGATTAGATTTATTTTACGTGGCTAAGAACCATGGTTACCAGCAACGGGACCTACAGCTTGTTGTGGAATCCGAACGACATTACAACGAGAAATGAATTTCTATCACCAGAAATAAATTTCTCTAATTCTTCATTGGCCGGTCGGAGAATCGAACGAGGGCCCAGCAGGGTGCTAGCCGAGAACGATACCAACCCGTCCAATGAGGAACTCCTCGGTGAAAGATATTACGCGACATGAAATTACTTTTTCGCCCTTGCGAAAGCTTTAGACCCTTCGAGTACCTGCAAGTCTATTAAGGTTTCACAAAGTCAAAAGAAGAACGTGAATGAAGTAATTTCATATTCTGAAAAAAAAAAAAAACAGGTCTGCTAATAATTATTCCAAGTCAAAATACGCAAATATGGCATCACCGAGATGTTACATATACTTCGCATGGCTACCAACTTTGTAGTAACGGTAATTTGTAAAGAGAGAACACCCTTCTCTAGCCCAGCCCAGGGGCAAACCAAGATAAAATTGAATCAGGAGTAAGGCGAGGCTAAATGAACCGGCAGCCCCGCCTCCTGGAGAAAGGAAGCTTATACTACACCGGAAGAAACGTATGAAATAAACGTAGGAATGTTACGTCAAGCGATTACGTACCTGTATTAAATGTTCAAGAAACTTATGACTTCTCTCTAATGCTACGGATGAGATAAGGAGAGACGGTATTATAGGATGAGAAGTAGAGGTGATTAAATCAAGTAATTACAGGTAGAGCAACGAACGCCCTGCCGACACAGGAAGCATCCTCAGCTGGTAGGGTAGCGGCTTTGAAAGGTGGCTCGAAATGATAGGAGCGAGCTGGTAATCTTTCATTTGTGAAAGATTAAATTATAGGAGAGGGGAGATGAAGCAAGGCTTCATTCATAACCTTGAACGATAGAAAGTTACAAAAATGTATTGCGAAATGCGGGTGTTCGAAATAGTACATGAGATCGAAGTAGAATAACTTCTGTAATAAGTTACGGTTGAGAGATGAGGTAAAATGGGATAAAGTTGATGGTTTCAAAGTTCTTGGAAAGTTTTACGAGTGATGAATAGTTAGTATGGAAATTAAAGCACGAGGTATTAAGTCGAATTTATATATGTACTGTATATATATCATATATATACACAGTATATATAATGAAAATATATTATTTCCGAGGTAGAGCGAATTGGATATTAAAGGACGTTTGTAGCTTTCTGATTGTATATGAATCACGGTGATGTGATAAATAGTCATATATATAATAGTCATGTATATATATATATATATATATATATATATATATATATATATATATATATATATATATATATATATATATATATATATATATATATATATATTTTATACACATATACATATAAACTGGCACGCACATTCATAAAAATATATAAAAAAGCCTATCAAGAGTGAATCATCACTCATGAGCAAGCAGAACAAATCAGAAACTTAACTAACAGGGTGTTGCTGTACTTTTTTTTTTTTTTTTTTATTGAATAAAGGGATTCAATCTTCAGGGGCAGATGCAAAGGAATTTTTTACATTCTAAAAGATATTCGTTATTAAGTCGGCGACCGCAATGCGGAGAGGTCCCATAAAAAGCACTTGACAATTATCTCTCTCTCTCTCTCTCTCTCTCTCTCTCTCTCTCTCTCTCTCTCTCTCTCTCTCTCTAAGAACCTTGAAGTCAATCACAAAAAGGCGAATAATGAAGAAACAAAATAGATAGAAGCTATTTATGTCACTGATGCTGAGGGAAGGAAAGACGATACTAAAGTGGTTTGTCCATCTCTCTCTCTCTCTCTTCTCTCTCTCTCTCTCTCTCTCTCTCTCTCTCAAGGCCAGCAACCTAGAAATCAGAAGATCGTTACTGGGAATGCCAAGTAATTAGGAAAAAATTGTTGTTTTATACAATGAAGTCGTGAGAGAGAGAGAGAGAGAGAGAGAGAGAGAGAGAGAGAGAGAGAGAGAGAGAGAGATGGGATCCCATACAAGAAACCGGTATAATCAAAGACATAATCGCCGCAGTAGACAGAAAAGGGGGAATTGTCGGTTTAAGCGAACACTGTACATGAAAGTTGAGAAGGATTAGAAGACTATCACTGCATGTTTTGATATTCATCTCCATAATGCGGATATTTATCCCTCAATCGACGATGAAATGCATTACTACCCATAATACTATACTCCTTGCATTTTAATACATTTTTATTTATTTATTTATTTATTTTTTTAATAAGAGCGATCTCTTCTTTCTGTATTTTCCCGTACCTCCTCTTACTTCTTCCTAACGAACACCATATTCTTTGGAAGCTTCTTGAATTTCAAGTCAATGGCCCCTTTGGTGGGCTTGTTCCATGTGAATAGGGTTCATCATCATCATCATCATCATCAGAATAATAATAATAATAATAATAATAATAATAATAATAATAATAATAATAATAATAATAATAATAATAATAATAATAATACCATATTCTTTGGAAGCTTGAACTTCAAGTCAATGGTCCCTATGGTGGGCTTGTTCCATATGAATAGGGTTCATCTTCTGCAAAACTATAATAATAATAATAATAATAATAATAATAATAATAATAATAACAACATAGTTCGTCTTAGAAATCTATACCTGGAATTTTTCGATAATTTTGATGAATGTGGATAACTCTGAAGGATGCCCACACTTTATTTTATTACAACGTAAACCGTATTTTCGACGCTCTTCGTCAAATGTTGCCACATTTGCGTTGGCGGATGTGTAGGCCACATCCAAGACCCCTGCATGTGAAAAATGTACCCGAAATTGTGCAAGACGCGTGCATTTTATTTTCGTCAACTCTTCATCTTATCAAATCAACTTCACTCAATATTTGGTGCCGTCTTGCCGTTCAGACATGGACCATTCCTGCCCTATTGGGGATGTACACTCTTCACAAATGCATCGTCTTCAATCCTACAAGATGGCGTCTGGTCATTTCCTGCCACTCCAAATTTGGCGTCCTTTAAAACCTGTTGGTTCTCCTTCTAGTGATAATTGTGGGCCTGTCTGTTCCAGCCCGAGTCCGCAGCCCATCTGACTGTGTTTTTGTAGAAAAAGCCGCAACTTTTAAGTATTTTGTTGCGCTGTTTAATTCGAGTGCTTGTAAAAAAGCAAACAGTTTGTTTATTCACAGTTATATGATCTTTAAAGTATCGTGTTATTCTGTTCGATTCGACTGCGTTTGTTCAAGACCTTTATGTTTGTTTATTCAGTCTTATATTGTGCAGTTTTAAATATTCTATCAATCAAGAAATGCCCCCGGCTTATTTGAGAGATATATTGTGGCGTCTACGCAACATGCCATTTCGTATCACGAGACGAAAACAAAATAGATAAATAATTCAATATGAAATTGAGACTGACCTCCAATTGCGAGGGTTCAGGTTTTAAACCTCTGCAGATGCGCTTCTGGCCGAAGATATTAAAGACTGTGATTATTTTTATCGTGCCTCTGCCGACCCTATGCATTAAATTATGTACTCGACAGCTGGACGACTGCGATGACTACAACCCAGTGTTTAAATATGGCATGGGGCTCGCAGCCTCGTCCCAAAACGACCTCGCTGGAAATCGAAATGCTAATGCTTTCTGGCACCAGCCAAAAAAAAATAAATAAATAAATAAAAAATAAATAAAAAAAAACAATATAGGTATACAAAAATATACGAGTTCGCACACTGTACGATGAGCATGTTTACTTACGACAGCTCAAGCATCTTTTGGCGGTTTGTTAGTTTATGCAAATAAGTCAGGATAATTGTTTGCGTCCATTAACTCGTCTTGTTCGTTACTTGTGGTCTCTCTCTGAATTGCGGTGCCCTGAAGCTGTCCTTGTCCTCCACCCGTGAATTTCGAGATATGGATCCTTGTGGGTAATGCCGCCATTTCTTCAAGCTCATCTCTCTCTCTCTCAACATTACATTATATTACGGTATTTATTGTACCATATTTCCATAGTCTTCATAATCTTCTTTTTTTAAAATCTGTCTCTCTCTCTCTCTCTCTCTCTTAATATTATATTATATTGCGTTATTCATTATCATATTTCCATGATCTTCATAATATTTTTAATACTTGTATTGTCTAACGACCCTACAGTATGTACTCGGATCTGATTTTATATCTATGAAATAATGTATGTACTCTCTGCTACTACCATAAATACGCCATTCAGAAACAGAATAGAAACTGCAGTGATATCGGCTGCGGATATTTACCATCAGCTCAAAATAAAAACTATAAATACATCAGCAGCCGGTAAATATGTGGAGAATTCGGCAAATGTCCTTACACAATTCGAGACGCAAATTTTAAATATTCAGTAAAATTCACTGATGAAAAAATAGATGTAACTGAACACCGATAAGTGAATGAAACCGTTCGATGAAGAGTTAATGTTTTAAATGAAGACGTCCTTTGGCAAAAAAATAAAAAAAAAAAAAAAAAAAAAAAAAGGGGTCGAAGAACAATAGATCCGCAATCTCTACAAGCGGGTACCGTTCTGACATAATTAGCAAACATATGCCCTAACTATGGCGAATGGAAGGGTAGGGATATTAAAGGAACAGTAATTACTAAGCCATCCTTAAAGAGAGGGTATCTCTACCCTACTACACGGGGCCTCTTCTCTTTGCTTAAATTGCGTGCTTGGGCGATTAGACCCTTCGCCGGGGAGATGAGGGGAGGTGTGTCTATACAAATCAGAGGCTTTTACGCACGTCTTAACCCAAGGTCCTCGTCGTTGACGACTGTTTTTTCTTTTTTATTGTTTCGACTGTTTCCTTCCCTCGTTTCCGATGGACCTGACAGCCGCCAGGTGCTCTGCCTATATATATTTCCACTTAGTTCTGTTTTACTGGTTTTGCTCAAGACAGACTGCGTCCAGTCGGCGTTTCTTAGCGTTTCGTGGCTTTATCTGCGTCTGGTGACTCAAGAGTTGCCAAAAACCAAGTCGTTTACTGTCGGAATTTTCCGATAAAAGTAGAAAACTTGCATGTTTGCAAATGGCGAGACGAGGAACTTCATAGAGAATGAATTCCCGCGGCGCCTGTGGAGCATCTAAAAGAGTTATGGACTCGGGCATTGTATTTTCAACACTACAGGCGCGCTTTTTATACTCATGCGTCAATTTATGACTTTGATTGTATGGTGTTAACAAGGTACAAGTGAAGGTGAAAGCCACAACTCCAGTACATTTCCACCTGTCAAGGCTGTGGTGAGGTCTGGCTTATGTGAGATTTAGCTGAAGCATCGGGCCCCATGATCATTGTTGCAACGGTTTTAAGACAAACTTTATTTTCTTTCAATGTACAATCTTTACATTATTTTCATATTTGCATGTTTTCATTATTACCACTTTAACCTTAACGAAAATTGCTGTCAAATTCTACGAATGGCTTTCATATTCATTAGCATTTTCTAAGGAAAACGATTTATTATTAACACGGGAATGTGATGCTGCCTCTTGCTGGGCCGAGCAGCCATATTTATTATAATAATAATAATAAAAGAAAATGTATTTCTAAACATTTGGTTTTAATCTTTATTTAACGACTTAAGCCAAACATACGCCAAGGTCGTAACGGTATAAGCTCCGTAGATGGTGTGATTATCCTAAAATCATGAAACAACGATTTAAGAATCATAAATGGCGTGAAAGAACCGTAATTTTATAAATTTGACTACTACGGTTACCTAATAAAAATGACTCAACGAATTAAGTTTCATATGCTCATATTTTGATTATATAAATGTAAAAATTATTACACGAACTGAGTTCATATGTTCATATTTTGATCACATAAATGTAACAAATGATTCCACGAATTAAGTTTGTGTTCATATTCTGATCACATAAAAATACCAAATGATTCCACGAATTAAGTTTCATGTGTTCATATTTTGATCACATAAAAATACCAAATGATTCCACGAATTAAGTTTCATGTGTTCATATTTTGATCACATAAACATAACAAACGAAGGATTTTTGATAAGCGGCCAAAGCACGGGTTGATGGACGCTCAAGAAAGGAAATCATCAAATATACACAAAGATAAGATAACTTGATAGGTGCATAAAAAAAAGGAATAGAAAATTTTTCAAAAATAATTAATTCCGGAGTGATCTTCCAATATGATACACGAAGAACGCAGATATACAGATACTTGTACATTGTAAAAGGTTTCTCCTTAAATTAAAATTAGAAATTTTTTTTTTAGTACAACAGAAACTTTATGCAGACTTTAATACAGCGGTTCTCGTTGATGGCAGGATGGAAAAGGGAGATTATCCTGTAACTTAAAAGAATGGAAGTATATTCAATATTTGCAAAGGGCAAAGTAAACGAAAGCAAGAGAATTAGCAGCAAATAAAGCATCAAAATAATGACAGAAAACTCAATACTTCAATCTGTTCTAGCTAATAAGGAGGGAATTGAATATGACATCACATGCATTTCAAGAGAGTAGTCTCAAGAGAGTAGTCTTAAAGGATGAGGAGATGGCCTGGGAAATAAAATCCATGATGTGTCCACATGAAAATTTTTCATGGCTTGTAAAAGGACAGGTCAGGCGGCATTCTTTGCGGATGTGGGTAATACGAGGGGCTGTAAAAGATACGTAGGCGTCCATTACCATCAAATCCTACTCGGGAGAATGTCTTTTCCCTTTAGTGAAAAGTGATAGTCATGACCTTATGTATTTAGAATGAACCATAGAGATTCGCCAGTTACGACATGCTGTACATTACCAAAAAAATAAGTTTTTCGTGAACTACCAGATTTTTGACAAAAAGTGTCTTTTGAAATGGAATATCAGAGCCTTGAGTCTTAATGAAGACAATATGCCAGTACTGTTTGGCAGTGAAGACCGCAACTTTGTTAAAATAAGTATGCCTATGAGTGAAATCAAATGTCTAATGGATACAGGACACTAAAAAGAAAATGAAGCATCATTCATATGAGCAAAAGCAGTGAGTTCATACAACCCTCTAGCCTAAGACATGGAGGTGAAGGTTGTAAAAATCATGAGAAGCAGAAACAATTCCAAAGTATGGCAGCAGATGGTAAGAAGAGAAACAGTCACCGAACAGTCCAACCTTTAGAGGACAACTGACTTCTACATCTGATACCGTGTTGCGTTCGCTGCCCCAAGAGAACTGAATGACACAAGTAGGGTCTATTGATTGCAAAGGATTTTTGCCTTGCAAGCAAACTATGCACAAGAAGAAGAAGAAGAAGAAGAAAGAAGAAGAAGGGAAACGGGAGGGGGGGGAGGCGGGGGGGGGGGGGGGAGAAAGACACAGAAATGTGTCCTAAACATTTCATTCAGTCTGCTTGTCTAACTTCCGTCTTCTGCTGCCTCAGCTGATGTCTGTCGGACAAACCCTTCGCAAGTGTTTGCGTGGAATAATGTCTTATTACGATGTCCTCAATATCCTCATGTGTCAGCCCCGTGGGCGAGTGTGAATGACACAAATCAGGTGAAGCGTTCTCAAGGAACATTCAAAAATGGAAGATGATCATGTTGTTTTACTAAATTTCAGCTGATTCATTCAAATGGCGGTCAGGTAAAATGGGAAATGTATGTAAAAGATCTTAGCGAATCAACATATATATATATATATATATATATATATATATATATATATATATATATATAAAATATACTGTATGTATACATTATGTGAATCTACATATTAATAGACAGATCGCATACATGTGTTTAAATGTATGCATGTGTGTACGACAAATGTTGAATATTCAATGAACTGTTGCACCAGGACATGACATGATCTCTCAACCCAACCCCCCCCCTCAGCCCCCCCCCCACATCTCCAACACCCAAACCCCACCCCTTTCTCCATTTCTTTACGGTAACCGCCTGGTCAATATGTTTGAGGGCTCCTGGCATCTCCCATAAATGAGATTTATGCAAAAAGTGGTTTTGGTAAGGAAGCGATGTGCTATGGTGTTGTTTTATCTTTTTTTTTTTTTTTTTTTAGGCCGGAGGTCAAGGTGTCAAGGATGTCGCCCGCCCCGCCACCCGCCCCCAAAAAAAAAAAAAACAAGAGTTGTAGGGAAGAAGAACAATAGACTGACCCTGCCCGCCCATTAATAGCTGAACAGGATACCCATCCTTGCCCAGGGCATTCTTAATATGTTTCCTTTGGCAGTATCGTATCATCATCATCATCATCACCATCATTATCTATTTTCCCTTTTTTTTTTTATAGTAAAAGGATAGAAGAAATTAATTTCTATTTATTTCGTGGTATTGTTTCTTCTTGTTTAGACCTCAGAGTCATTTTTTTTTATATTTTCATCTATTTACCTTTTTTTATCGTGCAGAGGATAGGAGAAATTATTTCTATTTATTTTTTGTTACTGTTTTTCTTGTATACACTCAGTGTCTCTTTTTTTTTTATATTTTTCTCGGGAAGATGTAGGAAAATCGGCGCCAGTTCATTGACATTTTTGCCAAAAGTCTCTCTCTCTCTCTCTCTCTCTCTCTCTCTCTCTCTCTCTCTCTCTCTCTCTCTCTCTCTCTCAACTCTCAACCTGTTAGCGTATATGTGTGGACGGGAGAATATGGATGTTAGCAGCAAAGGAAGTGGAAATGATATCTGAGTTGCAGCAAAAGCAAAAGCAAGAGAAAAAATCTACTAGAAAGAAATACCGGTACATACTGTATATACCCCTTCAAAGAAACAAACTGCACAAACAGAGGACTCACGGTTAAATCCTTATGGTAGTATATAGAGAGAGAAAGGCTTAGTAACCAAACGGATCTCAGAACAGAAGATGCAATGGGGAGATGCTGCCTGCAGATAACGCCGTCCACAGTCCCTGGAGTGGTGCGCATTTTAGAGAGTTCTCGCGGTGGCTGAACGAGAGAGAGAGAGAGAGAGAGAGAGAGAGAGAGAGAGAGAGAGAGAGAGAGAGAGAGAGAGAGAGAGAGAGATTTCAATGCCGGAAGAGGAAGATGATCCCGTGAATCTGGGCACCAATGGGGAACTGACAGATGAGGAAGAATAACGGGCAATTACATGAGGTCGAACAGAACAGAATATAGAATTTAGGCCACAGGCCAAGCGCTGGGACCCTATGAGGCCATTCAGCGCTGGGGAGGAAAACTGAGGGAAATTGACAGCAAGACGGTTTTGAAAGGTGTAACAGGAGGAAAACCTCAAAGCAGTTGCACTATGAATCAACTGTAAGAGAGAGGTGAGAAAGCAAGATGGAAGAAAGAGAATATGAAAGGAGGTATATAAAAGGAACGAAAGGGGTCGCAGCTTAGGGGCTGAAGGCACTCCGCAAGGAACCTTACAATGCCTACAGTGTACCGCACTGAAAATCAGGATGTTCTTGAACAAAAAAGCAAAAGAACGAGAAAAAGGACATCAGAGTTGTGACTGACCCGCGCTTGTCAGATTAAAGCAAGCCGCAAGCAGTTTCGCCGCCGGTACAAGCCGGAAAAAATTTCTCATTTGAATAATGATTTGATTACGGAGTTACTCATCCGTGCTTTGGGCAACATTCCCTCCTCATCATCACTATCAATCGTGAGCGTGAACAGAATGACTGGCAAAAGAAAGTCTCTTTTTAATGCATTCACTGTCACAAAACAATTTTTTCCCCTTCCATTACAAACAAACAAACATATGCAAATTTATGTGTACGTGTGTTCAAGCATAAACGTGTATATGTATATATTTATCATAAATTTATGTTATATACATAAATTATATATATATATATAATGTATATATAGTTTATATATATTATAATGTATGTAAGTTTTCTAAATTTACGGAAGCTAAGAGAGAGAGAGAGAGAGAGAGAGAGAGAGAGAGAGAGAGAGAGAGAGAGAGAGAGAGAGCGCAAAAGGACATCTACTTTGTTTAGGGGTAAAGCCGCAAGGATAAAACTCCACAGTAAACTTTTATAAAGTATATATAAAACAAAAACAAAACGAGTCGAATAATGACATACAGTATCTCGAAGTGAATCCCATCTGTTCACCACCTCAAAAGAGTTTAAACATAACGCTAGACAAGATTTACAGCTTATCCTCATTAAATTCATTCTAATGATGTCCTGGAGTTTGTCTTGACCATATCGTTCAACCTCCTGTAGGCAAATAAAGAAAACAAACAAAAGGGAATGAATAAACGAGAACCATCACCAAATGCGGGAACCTCCAAGGTGGGGCTGCCTCCTGCAGTGTCTAATAAGATTTATTGTACACATTAGACAGAGTCCAAACGTGAAGCACAAGGCCTTATTTTCAATGTCTGGGCTAGGAGTACAATATGAAGAGGTCCAGCCACAAGGCCACCAGAAGATTTTTGACGTTTTAGCAAGACGGGCACCTACCAACCTGAAAAGCCATTTCCTTCTGCGTTGGCTGTAGGAGAAACTGTTCTTAAAATAACACCCAGGTGAGAATGAGAGGGCTTTTGATGCCCCTACAGCAGATCCTCGCTTAGACCCAAGAGCCAATAAAGTCAATCACGACCAGGTCTGCAGGATCCTCCCAAGGTAAGATCCTCCCGAGGGGTACTATACCGTATTCCATATTCAAGGACGGTCTAGCAGCCTGGTTCAAGTGGGTCGTGCGTACAGCCGAATTTCCCTCCGACACTTTTCAAGGTCCGCTGCTCTTAAAACAGACTTGTACGTTATGTGTTGTATCGTAAAAAAACTAAGTATCTCTTGTAGATGTTAACGATAAACCATCTTTCAACCAAGGCTTTTTTCTTAGGATAACTCTGAATCTCACATTCAAGGTGTATATTAACATATCTTTCGTTCTCTATTGATCCCTGATCTCCTTTTACCGAGAGAGCGACAGATTTAAGGAAACCAACACCAATATTCAGTAAATCTGTCCTCGCTGTAGAACTCCCAGGTCCAGAGGTCCTTTATTCCTCACACCGTTGACTGTGGAGCAGGTCCCCTGAATATGTCGTGCACCTGGAACTTCAAGACTTCAAGCGAAGATGCAATACATTAATACCTAATACTATTCTCCTTGCAATTTAATACGTTTTTATCTATTTGTTAATCAATTGATTTAATTTTTTTCCTTTTAATAAGTGAGATCTCTTCTTTCTGTATTTCCTTACCTTCTCTTTTACTTCTTCCTAATGAACACCATCATATTCCTTGAAGCTTGAATTTCAAGTCAATGGCCCCTGTGGTGGGCTTGTCCCATATGGACAGGGTTCATCTTCTGAATAATGACAATAAAAATATCACAGTAATTCAAGAAACTGTTCCAGAATTATGAGTCGATCAGAATAACGGCCTAAAAAGTATAACCAGAATGTTCTAATGATTCTGCTAAATATTTGTTGATAAACAATTCTCCAATCACAAGCTACCTTCCCCACAAAAGAAAAGTTTCCAAGCCGGAATGAAAGTTAGGCGTGCATTCACAAAAATCCTTCCCAGACAAAATTGCCTTCATTACGTTTCTCATCCCGTTACGAACCTTTCCTCTCCAATGGAAGTCATCTTCCGTATTCGATGATGCTCTAACAAAGCGAGACGCTAGGTTAGTGTCTGTCTGTTTTGTAAATCTGTTCCATAGAGTCTGTACCGAATTGTATTTTTTTATTTACTTCTTTATTGTACCTCTACTTCTTTAAACCAATCTTGTATCAGCGATTAAGGTGAAGATGTGCATGGCAGTGAAAAATGGGTAAGCAAACAGGTTGTTAAATGAAAAGCCGTAGTTGAACTTCCCTGTTACTTTGGTAAAGCAAAGCTACATTATTATCGACTTACAGGGAAAAATTACTGTGGGATATAATAAATAAAGAAGCATTCTGATGAAACGTCCTGACGTATAAGACTTTACTGGTCACATTCATTAGACCTGTGGGTTATACAACTTTCCGTTTTTTACTGAAATCCTTTAAAAAATCCGAATGGGAGATTTTTTAGATGAAAAGTTTTCTTGGCGTCATATGCGAATAAAGGATTTATTTTCTTATGAGAAACAAAACGAGATTTGTTACGCAACGGCATACAGTTTTAGAAGGAAAAATAACATAAAATGATGAGATTTATATGTGATGATAGGTTACTTCAAATGCCTGCATGACAGTGGAACAACATGCAAAGCAAAAACAACATAAACATAAGATTTATATGTGATAAGTTACCCAAAAGCCTGCATGACAATGGAACAACATGCAGAACAAAAAAACACAATCGTGAGATTTATGTGCTGGACCCAGTTACCCAAAAGCCTGCATGACAGCAGAACACAACATGCAAAACAAAACAACATAAATACAGATTTATATGTGACAACAAGTTACCCAAAAGCCTGCATGACAGCGGAACAGCATGCAAAACAAAACAATATAAAGAAGACAGTGGAACAACATGCAAAACAAAAAAACATAAAGAAGACAGCGGAACAACATGCAAAACAAAAACACATACACATGAGATTTATATGAGATGACACGTTTCCCATAAGCCTGCATGACAGCGGAACAACATGCAAAAAAAAAAAACATACACATGAGATTTACATGTCAGACAAGTTAGCCAAAGCCTGCATGACAGTGGAACAACATGCAAAACAAAGTCTTAAAAGTGAAAACAGTTATAAGTCTCTGTAGCCACAGACCCTCACTCCAGTGCCCCTCGATGCACTGTCATCGAAGATTCCTTTGAATTTCTTAGGCTTCGCTTTTTTTTTATCTTTTTCTTTTCTTTTTTTGCTGGAAATGACAGGACATTCATTACTATCGAAGGATAATGCGGTAGTGGCAGGATAATAATGAGGAGGCGTGAGAATATCCTTTGAAATTACAAAATGAACATTGCCACACACACACACACACACAGAGAGAGAGAGAGAGAGAGAGAGAGAGAGAGAGAGAGAGAGAGAGAGACGAGAAGAAAAATTACAATTAAGCTGCTATAAGAGAGAGAGAGAGAGAGAGAGAGAGAGAGAGAGAGAATTGGGTGAAACAGAAAAATACAATAAGCGGCAATAGTAACAGAGAGAGAGAGAGAGAGAGAGATTAGATGAAACGAAAAATACAATAAAGCCGCAATAATAACAGAGAGAGAGAGAGAGAGAGAGAGAGAGAGAGAAAACAAAAATACAATAAAGCCGCAATAATAACAGAGAGAGAGAGAGAGAGAGAGAGAGAGAGAGAGAGAGAGATGAAACTAAAAATACAATAAAGCAGCAGTAACACCAGATTTGGAATTTTAGGAACGCGCAAAACTCACGCAACCCAATGGTCGCTGAACGCCATAGAGTGAAAACTGACAACGGTCATAGTTCGCCATGACGCATGAACGAGGACCGGGCGAATGTCAGCCTTGTTTGTCTAAGAGTACATAAAAATTCGCTCGAAGAATAGAGCATTAAATAAAAATTCCGCTCGAAGAATAGAGCATTGGAAACGAAAAGAATATTAGATATCTTTTTTTTTTTTTTTATCTTTCGATCGTTCTCCCCTGAAGCATTATAATGAAGAAACTGGATGTCTGATGACAAATCTGTCTAAAATTAATATTTATGAGGACGCCGTTACATCCTCACCAAGTAGAAATAATGATCTGAGGAGGAGGAGGAGGAGGAGGAGGAGGAGGAGGAGGAGGATGATAAAAATTTCTTCCAAAAGAAGAAGGAGCGTCCTGTTAAGTTCCCCATGGTGGGAGAAGGTCAATTTCGTAAGAGAAGGAAGCTGTGTCCATCTGACCAAAACTGCAGAATCAGAGAGAGAGAGAGAGAGAGAGAGAGAGAGAGAGAGAGAGAGAGAGAGAATACAAAATGATTTAATTTTCACGCGTGTGACACTGGTAGAGTTGGCTGAGCTAATGAGATCTCTGACGAATTACTTTGTCTCATGCTGAACTTACGCGTGTTCCTTTAAATGAAAAATTAACATTTCTTCGTTAGTGGTCTCTTCCTTTTTCGTTAGGGCCATTTTTTTCATGTCTTTACATTGGCGATTTTTGTACGTCGCGGGAAGTTAAAAGTTTCTATTGATATTCGCTTGGATGCAAAGTTTGTTAATGTCAAGCGCCGCCGAAAAGTGTATAACCAGTTAAGAAGGTACGTAGGCTATCATAAAAACATATACTCGTACATCTGTAAAAGTGACCAGCAGTTTCTCCTCTCGCTCTATCTCTCTCTGTCTCTCTCTCACACGTTCGCCTTCTAACAGCTGAACAACCAAGGATGAACCCCTGGTGCACAGACTGACACAGTAAGTGAAATTCATCACAATGACTAAGAATCACTACTCTACTCATCTCTAACGTAGGCAATATATTCACATCTATCTTAGATGCAGGCCCATGCTCTTCAAATTAAAGCCCTTCATTCCAACACCTGTCTCACACCATTCTGATAGTCAGTTCTTTCGTTTCCCTCTCCGGCAAAGCTAGCAGATAACGCGTACTTAGTGCCAACCCTTACCACTAATCAACTCTGCGCAAGCCAAAGCCCCATTTCTCTCTGCTCCACAGCAAGATCATACAAGTCGGGTTTTAACCTCTGCACCAATCGTCTGCCATTACTCATCCGAGTTCAGGTAACCGTGGATTGTTATCCTCTCCAGTCCTCGTACCGAGAACAGAACCTTATTTGACCTAGAGGGTCTAACAACCAAGAGAGGTTCCGTCCAAAAAAAACATGTTTCTCAGAGACGAGGTCAAGGAGCTCCTGCGAAGGCAGATGGATGCTCCTTTCCCCGCTGACGTGGCGTTTCGACTGCTGGCCTTCAATATGCGTAAGGAATCCGCTGAATACTACTTTTCTTCGTTCACACTCCATTCATGATTGCTCCTGCAAGGCATCATTGCTTGCTTAGTGTGTGCGGGGTGAGGAGGACTGTAAACAAATATTTATGGTGAAAAGCATAAGCGCAGGTGTAGAAAGTTCTGCTTTGAGATGGTATGGCCATGTGGAGAGAATGGGGAGAATAGGGGATCTAAATGATAGCTAGACAGATAGAGTTGAAGAAGTCCCGGAATGCAAGAGCCTATAAGCCCAAGATGCAGATGAATGACGCACCACGTCTGAGGGGTTCAACTTCCTATTGGTGTACCAGAGGCTCATCCTAGATTTAGATATTAGTTATAGAATGCTACAATGTCTTGTCTTTTTCCCATACACCACCCTATCAAGGGAACGACTTAAATGTTGAATATATATTTGATATTCATATATATATATACCGTATATATATACATTATACATATACGTATGTGAATATGTATATACAGTACATAAAAACACATTATATATATACACACACACATGAATTCGACCATATCATCAGCGCGAACATAAAACTTTCCAAGACTCGATGACCAAACAGAGAGACGAAATGAAAATAAAGAAAAACAAAAAGGGTTAAAAATGACGCCGAGGGGAGAAAACGCAAAATAAACAAAATATCATAATGCAGCCAACGTCATCGTGGGCTGGCGTATAGTCCTTCACCCTGGCATATACAAATCGATTTTCACTCAGAGATAATTTCTCCCAAGGCCGTCGTTTTGAACGCGCTTGAAAACTGTGCAGGAAACGCTTTGCGTATCCGTACGCCATTCCCATTCTGCTTACGTTCTTGCAATGTCATCTTCTTTCATATTGTACAGACCTCAAAACTATCTTCCGAAAGTAAATTTGTTTTTGGTCTGACCTCCTCTGGGGCATAAGGAGACGCGGTATCGAAATGCCCATTGTATAAATTCACTTGAATTAGTCGTGGAACTGGTATATATATTCGTATGTTCAGCACAGCCATGCACAGTTACACACATACATACAGACATACATATACACACATATATGTATATATATACTGTATATACATTCATACATACATATATTTAAGTATTATTCCATAAAACAAAATTATAATGGGAGAGACATACTTTATGTTTCACCTGTTGCCCAGTCCAGAAAACAGGTAAAATGTGGAGAAATGGGAGAAGCAAATAAAAGCTGTGAGTTCAGTATTACAACTTTGGTGTGTCTAGAACGGCAGTTAACTTTCTGGCGCTGTTAAGACAGACGAACATTCATTCCCGCACTGAGATTAACTCAAGCAAGACAAATATTTAACACCTGGACCCACACACACGTGTATTATAATAAGGTATAGTGGTAGGATGATACCTCTGCTATAAAGACTGTCACTTATACTGAAGAAATGTATTGAATAGAATAGAATATAGGATTTGGGCCCAAGGCCAAGCGGTGGAGCTACAGGTCACTAATCGCTGAACAGAGAATGACAGTAAAAAGGTTTGAAAGGTGTAACGGGAGGGAAAACCTCGCATTGGCAGTATGGAGATCAATTGTTAGGAGGTGGAAAGGAAGGTGGAAGAGAATATGAACGGAGGTTCAGTAAAATGAATGAAAGGGGTTGCAGCTATGAAGAAAACGCATTAGAAAATTTCCATAAATTCTCACACTGGGAGGGCCATTAGCCCTAAATTAAGGTTAGGAAATATAATTAAATATACCTCTGTGAGGCTTCAAAGACCGCTTCCTTATTTATTTCTTACTTGATCCGACGAATCAGAGAGAGAATATCGACAGAACTTATCATCTACTGCAAAAATAGTCTCCTTGAAATATTACATCGACAGCAAAAAAAAAAAAAAAAAAAAGTGAATGAGGAAAAAACCACCTTTGATTTTAGAATGAAGGATAACATTACCCCTAGGTTGTCAAGGTACCCGCATACTCAGCTGCGAGGCTGCTTGGTATTTGAAGGTTACTATGGTACAGTTTTTTTTTCTTTAACCCATATGGGAAGATTAAAAGCTTATTCAGACCAGCGGTTTATAGGCACGCCATTCCCAGATATTTTCAAATCTTCGATCATGCCTTTGAAAAGGACATATTATCAAATATACAACAAATGTGGCTTAATATATTCATCAGTTTTTTTCTTTTTAGCATTTCTTAAACACATACAGTAATTCATAATTTTGTACAACCTTTCACTGATGAATACTTATTAAAGGAATTTTTCTTTTTTTACGACAGAGATTCAGCGTGGCTCGATATATTTCGATAACACATACAGTACAGCAAGTCATAATTTTCTACAACCTTTCACTGATGAATACTTATAAAAGGAATTTTTCATTTTACGATAGAGACTCGGCGTGGCTCGATAAATTTTGATGCTCAGTTACTTAACTGCTTTCATCCTTTCAGAGATTCATAATTCATGATCACTGATATCATCTGATCGATGCACAGCTGCAGAACAAGACGTTTACAAGTTGTACAGCACACGCAGGTGAGCACAATTCTGCGTTCAGTGATTTGTTTTACATCCTTGTACAAGACGCATAAATTCACGATTTTTTTTTCTCGTTGCCTAATCAATGCATATAATAATAAACAAGAAATACTACCAAGGCTAATTTTTTTTCTTCACAATTACTGTAGTTATCCTTTGAATCTTTAATAATATTCTTGTTTTCGATTTCGAGGACCTTGTGCCACCAAGGACCCTCACTCAAGGGCGGAACCTGATTATGGTACGATGTTACGAGGTCAAATGAGGCATAGTGTGGACCCTGAACTCAACCCAGCCATTAGAGGGGAGGCTTACTACAGACATACAATGAAGTAGTGTTTAGAGGCACATTTAACATTACTTGACCCCTAGCTTTAAATCTGTACTTGACGGTTATTCGACGACGATGGATCGCAATCGTGGCAGAGAGGACTGAAAGGGATGGGGCTAGCAATCTCATCCCAAGTGGCTTAATGAAAACCTGAGAGCTAGCTCCTACCTGAGACACAATTTCTAAAAGGTAACAAACTATCATACAAAAATAATCTAGTGGTAAATATATTGTATTTTAAAAATAATACCAGTAATTATTATTACCCATAAAACACGTTTCTCGGATAATCCATCTCACGGCATTGCAAATAGTAACTCAAGACACTACAAGTTATTTTAAAATTTCCTTTTTACTTTAAATTTCTAAACACAAAATATCACCTTTATAGAGAGATGTTTCATTATCGTCAATGATGCAGTTTTGTATCAGGGATTCTTGTCTCGACATATATATATATATAATATATGTGATTCTTGTGTTTTTTTACTCTCATATATATATACATATATATATATGTATATGTATATATATATATATATATATATATATATATATATATATATATATATATATATATATATATATATATATATGCACGTATGCTATAAGTCTGTTTATTTCTATATATAAAATAATATACTATCAATCATAAGTCTTCTGACTACCGCCACGGCTCAGGGTTATACCACCCGCGACAATACTGCATTAAATACCCGTCAAAAATTAGCTTCGGTTTTCATCTCACTCGTCAGCCGAGGCGAGATTCCTTGACCGCAGATACAAGCAAAGTTTTTTCAAATTGACGCAGACTTGAGAAGACGAAGACACTTCAGAATTCCTCAAATGCACACTTTCACCGCCACTCATGAGGCATGCAGACGGAATGCGCAGAAGTACGAAAGAGTTGGGCGAAAGTTTTGTCAACTGTGAATAAAAATTGCGCTTGTGCAAATGAACGGTCCGAGTACTAATCCTAGAAGACATGCACAATAGATTGTTCGTGTAAACAATGAATGCCAGTGTGCATACGCTTGAATAACCTTACAACAAATAAATTAATAAATAAATAAATAAAAGACCGCGCCTGCGTGCATGGAACAAGACTTGAAGTCGCTTGCTCGGACACAAACATACACAAACACAAACATACATAAACACAAACATACACTAACATACTCACGCATACAATGTAAGCGCGCTGACTCGCAGATAAGAAAGCATGTTTATATTATGGTAAGTCTTTCGACATTCTGCTTTAGACTGAACTGCGTTCCATGTTTTTCATAAATGGAAAGGTTGTTTTTGAGCAAAATTCATAAGAGAAGGAACTTTTTGAGATGATTTTAAGACTATATATACAGTATTAGTATTATGTATATATATATATATATATATATATATATATATATATATATATATATATATATATATATATATATATATATATATATATACATATATTACACTGTTTTACATTTGTTGCTGAATAATTTCAGTAGTATATTATTCTGCATACATTATTTTTCCATACTGGTATAGTGTATCCCTAAAATCATCTCAAAAGGTTCCTTCTCCATGAATCCTTCCTTTAAAACAACTTTTTTTATATGCGAAAAAGTATACAACACAGTTCATTCTAAAACAGAATATATTTTTCCTCTGAGTACTGTGCAGGCGAGATTTCCTCCGAGTACTGTGTAGACAAGAGTTCCTCTGAGTAGTGTGTAGGCAAGATTTCCTCTGAGGGCTGTGTGTGAAAACGTCTTCATTCAAAGTTCACAGCCTCACTGACATCGAGTGCCAAGAGGTCAGAGTACTAGCGCGTATTATCATGAGCTGTGTTTACTAATACAGGTAAAACCTGCACCATTCTTAAGAGATCAAAATCGACAATCTTTACGCAAGACGTCAAGAGGCCTTCACGATTTAAAGCCTGGAGTTGGTCGACTTTGCAGATTTTCTCCTCCTCCTCCTTCTTCTTCTTCTTCTTCTTCTTCTTCTTCTTCTTCTTCTTCTTCTGCATTTTAACGCATCTTTTTTCACAGCAAAACACCTGACGTGATGGATTAATGATGATAATAAGGGCAACGTAAAGACCGCGGATTAAAGCACGGAAAGCCATGAAAGGAGATAGCGAATCTTGGAAGACAGTGAAATGAAGGACGCTTATGAAAATTCTCTCTCTCTCTCTCTCTCTCTCTCTCTCTCTCTCTCTCTCTCTCTCTCTCTCTCTCTCTCTCTCTGTCTCAAAGTCAACGATTTAATCACTTCTCTCGATTACGATGACGAATTGGCCGTACCTTGTTATTTCCTCAACTGCATCCGGTCATGAACAGCGGCAAAAACCGTCCATTTCGTATTGTCATCCTCGAGATGCAGCATTATAATCGTAGGTGGTTCCTATCACTTACAAGGACCCCCAGAAGATTCCGAATAGGTAAGTTCATTCTCCAATCTTCGACTTAGGAAAACGAAAATGACAAATGGTGAAATCTGACGCTGGTGGATCTCTCCGAGGCAATTAAATTATTCAAAAGAAATTATTATATATATATATATATATATATATATATATATATATATATATATATATATATATATATATATGTCCTTATGTCTGTCTGCTTCGCTATGAGCTTCGACGTACAAGCAATTTCACTTTCGTTTTTCATTCTCTGACAAGCCATATAACCTGTATGAGTCACAGCTGATTCCAGTCACATGGACTACGTGACTCAAGATTTTATTTAATCCACGTAAGCTATGTGACTCACAGTTTATTTCAGCCACTTATCTGATGACTCATACTTATTTCAGTTATGTCAAGTACAGAAAAGTTAAGTATACCTTAGTTTAACCAGACCACTGAGCTGATTAACAGCTCTCCTAGGGCTGGCCCGAAGGATTAGACTTATTTTACGTGGCTAAGAACCAGTTGGTTGCCTGGCAATGGGACCTACAGCTTATTGTGGAATCCGAACCACATTATAGCGGGTGAATTTCTATCACCAGAAATAAATTCCTCTAATGCTTCATTGGCCGGCCGGAGATTCGAACTCGGGCTCTGCAGTGTGCTAGCCGAGAACGGTACCGACCAGCCCAACGAAGAACTTTGTCAAGTATTAGAACTCTTATTTTTTTGTGTTGTGACTAAAATAATGAGCCTTGTAATTCACGTGACTTGAAGTATGAATTATATATTTCACGACTGGAAAAAAAGTCAAGTATAGAACTCTTATTTTTTCAGTCATGTGAAATATATAATTCATACCTCAAGTCACGTGAATTACAAGGCTCATTATTTCAGTCACCTAAACCACGTGACTCAGAACTATTCCTCAAGTGACTAATTTTTTTTTTTTTTTTTGGGGGTTCCTTATGCCCACAGGATGAGATGTGGTCTTAAATAACCTAACCTCTTACGAATAAGCTTTTTTTTTTTATTTTGGCCTCCTTGAAGTTGATATGACGTTGTCATTCAATTATTCATTTATCTTGCGTTCTATATAATCAGTGCATTTATTTTTATCTGTATCTCCTAAAACACCTATTTCTTATTTAATAAGTGAGATCTCTCCTTTCTGTACTTCCCTTTATCTTCTGTTACTTCTTCCTAATGAACACCATCATATTCTTTGGAAGCTTCTTGAATTTCAAGTCAATGGCCTTCCTTTGGTGTGCTTGCTCTATATGAATAGGGGGGGTTGATCTTTTGAATAATAATAATAATAATAATAATAATAATAATAATAATAATAATAATAATAATAATAATAATAATAATTCTCCTCTTCACTGTCTTCCTAATAATTTATTTCCTGTACATATTTACATCATTCTTAGTCCCAAGTTCACCTTTATATTAACACTAACAGATATAGACTATGCTAACGTTTGACTCTTACTTATCCCGAAGGTCATTCGCGGCCTTTAAAATAAAAGGTCAAAAAAAAAAAAAAAAAAAAAAAAAAAAAGGTCAAACAAGGGGGGTGTCAGCTATGGGAGTCGACGCGGCCTTGGTTAGATAATGAAGTTGAATCCAGGTTTTTTGCGAAAAAAGACGCTTGATTGCGTTTCCTTAAGGTCGACAACAATGTCTAAATCCTTTTTTACTACTTGTGCCAAGTGACTTTTAACTGTCAGTGGATTCTGACAGTGAGGCTTTCATTACAAAAAAAGATAGAAATATGGAATGAAATTGAGAGTGGAAGGTTTGAAAGGTGTAACAGGAGGAAAACTCGCAGTTGCACTATGAAACAACTGATAGGAGAGGGTTGAGGAAAGTAAGATGGAAGAAAGAGAATATGAACGGAGGTACAGTGAAAGGACACACTCGACAATTTTACGATGACAGAAGGCAGCCTTTTCCTTTCTGTGGAATTCGAATTCTATAAATTGCTCAGCAATATCAAATGATAATATGATTCTGGCTAAATATTAGGCGCAAATCAAGCGGAAATGAAAATGTCACAATGCAGTGACCTTGAAAAAAACAAGATACTTTACAGCAACCATAAGTTTTACCTGACCAAAACAAAGAATCATCCGGTAACGTTAGATCTAATATTGATAAGCAATATATACACATTTTCAATCAACTGGAAAATGAGCTGCGATGCCATAGCCCATCCGAATATTACCTCTGGGCACCATAAAATGGGCATTCATTTTCCTAGCACATTATTACTTCACTCAGGTGTGTGTGTGTTTTTTTAAACACTGCGTAGGGTCCGCAGAGAACATGGCATTTATGTACGGAATTTAATGAGCATATATGAGGCATAATGTCACGTTGGCAAATACCTCTATTGTTAGGTATGGAAATTTATGGCCAAGATCTCTCAGCTTTTACGAGAGGCTGGTACAACATTAATGTAAAACAGACTTTTTTTTTTTTTCTCACAAAGGGCGAGAGAAGATGGAAGGTTGCGTTTCAACGCTGACAGATCTGCGAGGTGGTTTGCAACGCTCGGAGAATCGAAAGTAATTTGCGTGGCTTCTAAAAAAAAAAAAAAAAAAAAAACTTTTCTTCTTGTTAATGATTTAGCGCTTAAGTCAAAGCTAAGTCTGCCTGACTTGTCCGCTTCGTCAGTTATCCACGATAGACTTTGTATATTTGCTTGAGCAAATATATATATATATATATATATATATATATATATATATATATATATATATATATATATATATATATATATATATAATCTCAAAGTAAGTTCCATGGAGTTCAATTTTTTTTCATAGTTAGATATCGGGCACTCCTTACCCCAATTAAAACTTTTACCCCCTAACGAGTTACACAGATACTTTTCCTTCAAAATGTCTTTTTTCATCGTCAGATCTGAGGCCTCGTAAGGTCGCAGTGCCCCCAGTCCACCTCACTCGATGCACTGTAGGCATTACTTTAGGTATTCTATGGAGTCCCTCCGGCCATTTGCTGAACCCACTTTTAACCTTGTGCTTTACATCCATTTTCCTTCTTTTCTTCAACTTTTGCTATCCAGCCTCTCTAACTACAACTTCCTAGTGAAAAATACAGGGTTTTCTCTCAGCTCAACCCCAATTTTCAGTCTTAAGCGCTGAATGGCCGAAAGCGCCCACCCAGTGCTTGGACTGACAGACTATAAGTCGCGGAGCTTGAAGACTTTCAAAAGAACAGCTGGAAGAATAACCTCTGAGGTGAGAAAGCTGCTGTTGTGGCCTTTCGTGGGCGCAACCTTCGCGTCACTTATCAAATGTCCCACGAGATCCGCGTACCTGACATTCTGCTTTCCGAACTCCACGGGCAAAACAGTACTTATTCCACGTATTTCTCGTACCTTTATTCCACGGCCCGATTTATGAGTCAAGTTCAAGCGAAGGGGCAATGCATTGGTACCCTGATGCCATTCTTCCGTTTTGAACATTTTTATGTATTTATTTACTGTATAATTTATTTTTAAATTCTTAATTAGGAGATCTCCTCTTTCTTCATGTCCCTTTACCTTCTCTGATTTCCTAATAAGCACCATATTCTTTGGAAGTTTGAACTTCAAATCAATGGGCCTGTAATGGGTTTGTTCAATGAATAGGTTCATCTTCTAAAATAATAATAATAATAATAATAATAATAATAATAATAATAATAATAATAATAATACCATATTCTTTGGAAGCTTGAATTTCAAATCAATGGCCCCTGTAATGGGCTTGTTCCATATGAATAGGGTTCATCTTCTGAATAATAATAATAATAATAATAATAATAATAATAATAATAATAATAATAATAATAATAATTGTTTCCACATGAATAAGGGTTCCACTTCTGAATAATAATAATAATAATAATAATAATAATAATAATAATAATAATAATAATAATAATAATAATAATAATAATAATAATAATAATAATAACTGTTCCATATGAATAGGGTTCAACTTAATAATAATAATAATAATAACAATAATAATAATAATAATGTATATCCCAGGCTTACCGTAAGTTTTTAAGATCAAGGCCAACAGGACAACTAACTTTCCTTTTTTATCTCAGGCCTTTTTAAATACCAAAATGAAAAAAGTGGTTAAGTGGCTTCACCTTGAAAGAAGAAAGTTTACAAATCAAGAAAACACAGAAACAGGAAGTGAAATCCAGAGCTTGGAAAAGGAAGGATAGAAGTGGCCTCTGACGCGGGGTAATCCTGCACGCACCAAGCTCTAAACACGCAAGCACACGCATGCAAAGCGAGCGCGCGCGCGTGTAAATATTGATACGTTTGAAACTTATACACGCGTGTACGCAAAGTCTCACACAAATAACCGTAAGCTTTACAAATATTTAGTGTAATTATTATTATTATTATTATTGTTATTATTATTATTATTATTATTATACGTTCAGAAGATTTGAAAGAAAGAAACGACATTATATGATTCACAAACTACCACTCGTCATTTCTAGCCCAGTTAATTATACAATATACAAGC
Organism: Macrobrachium rosenbergii; assembly: GCF_040412425.1. Lineage (NCBI taxonomy): Eukaryota > Metazoa > Arthropoda > Malacostraca > Decapoda > Palaemonidae > Macrobrachium > Macrobrachium rosenbergii. The sequence goes on from NC_089741.1 coordinate 34,921,265, forward strand.
AGATTAACTGGTTGATCGACTGACTGACATTCTACAAGTGTTCTTTCAGAGAGAGAGAGAGAGAGAGAGAGAGAGACTATCCATTTTGTTTTAATAATCATATCCTGATAAGGTTTTGGGATTTAAAAAAAAAGGTAAAGGCATGAAACTGAATAACTTATACATTAATAAAATGATAAAGCAGGAAAAATACGAAAAATAAGGTAAATCTCTCTCTTTCTCTCTCTCTCGTCACAAAACGCTAATCGGAAATGACGCTAATGATAATTATTCCCTACAATTTACCAGAAAAGAAACGCCTAATGAGGGTCACAAAATTTATGCATCGACACCCTGATCCCGGCAAATGATCTTAGCAGTGATGTAGTAGTGGTAGTATTAGTAGTAGTAGTAGTAGTAGTAGTAGTAAACAGAGAGAAATGCCTTTGCAACGGCTCCGACTATTTTTAGCATTCGCGTCACGCGCGCCGCCGCGGCCCTGCGAAGGTGTCATATGCTAATGGGATGATTATAGCTGACCCGCTCGTTAGCATACGTTTATTGCGTATCGTGGCGTGAAGAAGAGAGAGTGATTTGTCCATTTCAACTGACTGGGCGTAACGGAACGCTGCCTAATTTTTATTTTTTTATGGGTTCAGTAATTCTGCCCTCCGGGGAGACGTCGCCGTGACTAAACTGAATTCATTCTTTAGAGGATTACGCGATTGTGAATATCTCTTTTATACCGTTCTCTTTCCTTCACGGTCAAGCGTTCGCTTGAATAATTGATGAGAGAGAGAGAGAGAGAGAGAGAGAGAGAGAGAGAGAGAGAGAGAGAGAGAGAGAGAGACTTTCCGAAGATTGTGGCCAAAGAATTCTGATCAAATCCCCACACGATCTACTGTATACAGGCTAAAATGCAAAACGCTGACTATTTAAAACAAAGGAAACAAAAACTGGAATGGGAATATAGTTGTACATGAAAGCGGAACTGTTTGTAGCCGAAAATAAACAAACAAACAAAAATATTGGAATGAAAACATAGTTGTACTTGAAAGTAGCACAAGTGTTGATGAATGCTTTCTCACGAAGAGTATACTTTTGTACAACTAAATGTGCACAATAAAGTAATGGAATCGCAGAGGGATGCTTTTCCAAACTGAAACAGTTATTTAAAAAATCCAAGACAATCTGTGTGAGAGAGAGAGAGAGAGAGAGAGAGAGAGAGAGAGAGAGAGAGAGAGAGAGAGAGAGAGAGAGAGAGAGAATGCTTTTCCAAAATGAAAGTCATTCTAACAATATAAGAAATAATCTGTGAGAGAGAGAGAGAGAGAGAGAGAGAGAGAGAGAGAGAGAGAATGTCGCACCCAAACCAAGGAACATCTCGTAATCATTCGCTCTCACGACGAATCTTCCCTTGAAAAGGGATGACGACGCCTTTCAAAGGTTTTCTCCACGGGGGGATAAAGAAAAAAAAAATGGTTACCTGTATAGGAGAAGGGGCAAGGCCAGGAGACGAGGCTGTTTAATAGGCATAAGAAAAGGATTTACAACTTTGTCGCCTAAATCGTTCTCCTCACAGCAGCTGCGGTCACCCTTACGAACCAGTCACGAGATACGCTGGTTTTGCTGGCCTACAACTTTCAATTTGAGTTCCCGGAAGGAAAATGAAGAATTAAGAGAATAAAAAAGGGAATTTAAAAAAAATTTGGCGTCTCGAATGACGTTATAGAACTGATTAAATGTTTCTTATCAGTTCCCGCAAAGATAATGAAGAGGTTAAGAAAAACAGGTTAAATAGGCGCCGAAGTTTCTTCGGCGCAATCCAGATTTCTGTACAGCGTATAATCAAGGCCACCGAAAACATCTATCTTTCGGTGGTCTCGGTATAATGCTGTATGAGCCGCGGGCCGTGAAACTTTCACCACGGCCCGGTGGTAGCCTGTCCTATATCGTTGCCAAACGCACGGTTATGGTTAACTTTAATCTTAAATAAAATAAAAACTACTGAGGCTAGAGGGCTGCAATTTGGTATGTTTGATGCCTGGAGGGTGGATGATTAACATACCAATTTGCAGCCCTCTAGCCTCTTTAGTTTTTGAGATATGAGGGCGGACAGACAAAGTGAGGACAGAATAAAGTGCGGACGGACAGACAAAACCGGAACAATATTTTTTTTAAAGAAAACTGAAAAGGAAATGGTTAAAAAATATGGCGCCTCGAATGATGTTCTAGAACTGATCAAATATTATTTTCTTGCGTTATCAAATTGAAAGGATGGAGGAAATACAGTAAAAATCAGCTGCTTTCATCTTTTATACAAACAAAACCAGCTTTACACAGACGCCTTAGAAAAACTTAAATGGATAAGTACGTGTTAACATTAACTATGTAAACACGGACTTATTCATTTAAGGTTATCTAAGGCGTCTGTTCTTTCATTTAACCATTTCCTTTTTAGTTTTCTATAAAGAAAACTATTGTGCCGCTTTGTCTGTCCGTCCGCAGTTTTATTCTGTCCGCACTTTTTCTGTCGCCCTCAGATCTCAAAACTACTGAGGTTAGAGAGATGCAAATTGGTATGTTGATCATTCACCCTCAATCATCAAGCATACCAAATTGCAGCCCTCTAGCCTCAGTAGTTTTTATTTTATTCAAGGTTAAAGTTAGCCATAATCGTGCGTCTGGTAACGATATAGGATAGAAGACGTTAAAATGCTGATCATTATTTTTTCTTAATATAAATACAACTAGCTTTGGAAATACTCTCCGCATAAAAATCAGAATTTGGTAAAGTATGCCGACCACAACTCTGCAATGGAATAACAGCCGCAAAAAATGAGTAAAAATAACTGTCTTTATACCACCTCTTTAAATAATATTCGATACTTCTTAGTAAAAAAAGTTATAAAAAAAAATAAAAAAATAAAAAAGACGTTAGCGTCTGCGCATTCATATGGAACTGGACGCCATGGAGTGGCTATGACTTGAGTGAAGACTCACGTCCTTTGGTGACTCTCGGAAGGATGGAGAGAGAGAGAGAGAGAGAGAGAGAGAGAGAGAGGCGAGCTCCGCCTCCTCATGATGATGATGGTGGTGATGGTGATGTAAAATCCTTGAGGACGAAGATGATGTTCGGGGATTACTTTCTCTCCTGATCGAGGGAGCGATAACGTAATTGAAGCTTTTCGTCGTGTCGCCATAGAAGGACCCACGGGAAGTGAAGTTTTGGGAGGAAGTTGTTGTTTCTTTGTACCTGGGAGGCCTGGATGAAGTTAGCAAATGAAGTTGAGTCACTGGAGTTTACTGTTTCGTGTTCCAAGAAGGACCTCGAGAATTTAGCATTTTAGTAACTGAATTTTAGTGTTTTGCATATTTCCACAGGAAATAGATTTTTTTACTGTAAATTTTAGTTTTTCCCAAGAAGGCCCATGGGGAAGTAGTCAAGCTTATCGTCGCAATCATCTGAATTTAATTTTGGGGAGCTCCAACGAGCCACAAAACATAAAACCTTCTAAAGTAGGAAGACCACTCACAAAATTCTGCCACGGAATATTTCATAAAATGGTGGGCTTTCTTTTGAAAAGTCCTTCAGAAAAACTTCAGAAAACCTGTATATTTTCCGGCAACCCACAAAATCATTGCCTTTAAGAGCATCAGGACTGAAACTGAACTCCGCACAATGATGAGTAAAATAAAACAACACACTCGAGGACTTTTACAGAACTCTCAGTCAGCCTCTCTCGCTGTTTTTATTCTCACTTATGGTTTTGCCCCTTAATGCATGGACAAGGGTACAGAAAAGCATGTTGAATTTGGTCTTTCTATTTTTACCTACGACATAAGGGTTCCCCATCTTTTAATATGTCAAGATTCTTAATCTGTACAAAGTGTCAGGCTAAGTAATGTCAATATTCACTATCTGCACAAGGTTTTTAGGCTAAGTAATGTTAACATTCACTATCTGTACAAACTTTTAGCTAAGTAATGTCATGATTCATTATCTGTACATAGTGTTGGGCTAAGTAATGTCACTATTCAATATCTGCACAAGGTATGAGGCTTAGTAATGTCAAGATTCTCTATCTGTACAAAGTGTTAGCCTAAGTAATGTCAATGTTCAGTAACTGCAGAAGGTGTTAGGCTAAGTAATGTCAAGATTCAATATCTACAAAGTATCACGCTAAGTAATGTAAAGCCACTATTCGTACGAAGCTTTAGGCTAAGTAATAGTCAAGATTCACTCTCTGCACAAAGTGTCCGGCTAAGCAATGTAAAGATTCACTATCTGTACCAAGTACCAGGCTAAGTACTAGACTAAGCAATGTCAAAACAGAAAGTCGTGAGCGCAGGATTAAAAAAAAGATGGCGGGTTTGGGGATGACTTGCAGGACCTCGGAAAGAAAACGATTTAGCCAAAGGATATATTTCAGGAGCAGGAATCCTTAACGACACCCATCTCTCGATAATTCCCCTGTAATAATGACGGCGTCCCAATGTCTTTTATAGCCTTCAACATCGTGGGCGGTGTTCAGTAGCTTAAACATAACAGCATTACTGTCCTGCTTAGAGTGCTGGATTCATTTTCATACATTTTTGCTTTTGCAAGTTAATGAGGGCAGTCAGGAAGACCACCCATAACACACAGGAAGAAGAAGAAGAAGAAGAAGAAGAAGAAGAAAGAAGAAGAAGAAGAAGAAAGAAGAAGAAGAAGAAGATATATCTGTGAAATATTTTCTGTTAAACAAAATTCCACCTAATAAAGAGCCCATAAAAATGCCAAAGGGGAGTGACGTAACGGCTGCCCTCTGGACCTGCTTTTCTGCAACTCTTGTTTCATTCATTACCTGCCTGTAGAGGAGGCAGTTGATCTCGAAATACAGTATATAGCATTGACTTACTACCTTCTGGCGTTTTTCAGGCCTCCTATTATTATTATTATTATTATTATTATTATTATTATTATTATTATTATTATTATTATTATTTATTATTTATTATTATATATGTATGTATGTATATATATATATGTGTGTGTATATGCATTATATATATATATATATATATATATATATATATATATATATATATATATATAAATAAATTTGGGTGTGTGAGCACGCGCCATTATGTGTCTAAAATGTGTAAACAGAATGCTATACAGTACATTGCAATGTAAATAAAAACACTGGCACGATGCAGAACAGCATATTTAAAAAAACTGATTCACTTTATAAAATTACTTCTAAAAATAAAAAAAAAAAAAAGCTAGTAGTGAAAAATCACCCAAAAATCTAGTCTCTCGACCCATTTATTTGTAACGCAAAAAAATAAAATAAAATAAAATGAAATAAAATAAAATAAAATAAAATAATAAATCGTTACAATGCTCAAGTGACAAGCATCAAAACTCTTACACAAATCTCATATGACAGGTTCACGCCTAGTCATTTTTAGCCTTCGCTGATTAACGCCACCGATAACTGAATATAAAATAGGCATTTTGACGGCCGCTGCGATAAAAAATTATGAAATCGGAATATCTAAGAGGTCCACTTTCTGTATTCCCTTTACCTCCTCTTAATTCCTAATGAACACCTGAATATCCTTTGGAAGCTTCTTGAATTTCAGGTCAGTGGCCCCTGTGGTGGGCTTGTTCCGTAGGAATAGGGTTCGTCTTCCGAATAATAATAATAATAATAATAATAATAATAATAATAATAATAATAATAATAATAATAATAATAATAATAATAACACGGGAGAGACCTTCTCTGAGGGCAGTTGCATTAAAAATCATAGCTGTTTCCACGGCATTTAATTTATACAGAGTCTTCTCTATTCTTCTTATCTTTTTTCCTCAGCCTGTGGCTGGCATCTCAGGTTTTCCCGAGGACATACAAGATTTCTGTTTCCTTGAAACCTGATATACCAGCTACAGGCTGAGGAAAAGAGATAAGAAGAAGAATAGAAGACTCTGTATAAATTAAATGCCGTGAAACAGTTATAATTAATTTAAGATATAATAATAAGAATAATAATAATAATAATAATAATATTCTTTGGAAGCTTGAGTTTCAAGTCAGTGGCCCCTGTGGTAGGCTCGTTCCATACGAATAGGGTTCGTCTTCTGAATAATAATAATAATAATAATAATAATAATAATAATAATAATAATAATAATAACAATAATAATAGTGATGAATAGGATGCACCAAAGATATTGGAAAAGAACTTTTAAATACAAGGCAAATACGTTAATTAATAAGTACCCCGCAGAAAACACCAACAGAAACGCAAGAGAAATTATGAATAATAAGTTTATTATATGTGTTGCTTTTTCAAGAAATTAGTTTTATAACTTAGTAAAAGGGGCCCGCCTCATGGAACAATGAGACTCGGAATATGAGGAATTAGCTCGCTCACATGAAAGACACTCCAAGCTTTTAAAGCTGGCACGAGAAGAGTAAACATCACTCGGTATAAGTTTACTTTCGTTAGTCATGTCATTGTCTTTCGTTAAATCCCCGATAAAGGTAATCTTTCGTAATGCTGAACAGTTTTGGCGACTCGTTTTCCGTGAAAGGGAAGCATATTTAAGATGGCTCTGCCTGTAATCTTGTTTTTGTATAATCATAACAAGCTCGTTTCCTTCGAACTGACAAAACTTGAATGATTCCATTCGCTCGTAGAAGTATTTTGTTATATACTGTTATTTTTCAATTGAAAATAACAAGATAATATATATAACGATATGTGGAGATTCAAGCTGATAACTAATCAATTCGCGGGGAGGACCAGAAGTTATTTTCTTAAAGCTTAGGTCCTCAAGAAGAAGAGGCGATTAGCTAGATTAAGCGATTAGTTTATTTCTTTGGCGTCACACCAAGAAGTAACTGAGCTAGATTTGCTAGACGGTTGACAGACGACACTACGGTTTGGAGCAAAGGTCTTCGCCGAGGTGGTTCGAACATGGAAATCGAGTCCCGAAAATCTCAAATCAGGGAACTTGCGTTCGAGATGACCGACCACGCTCCAGAATGAGCAGCGTGTCTTGTAAAACATAATTTCCAAAATATATATGTCTTTTTCTCTCTGCACTACCTGGAAAAGTTTTCCAGGGAACTAAGAATAGAATAGAATATAGAATACAGAATTTCGGCCAGAGGCCAAGCGCTGGGACCTATGAGGTCATTCAGCGCTGAAACGGAAATTGACAATGGTTTGAAAGGTGTAACTGGAGGGAAGCCTCGCGGTTGCACAATTGTTAGGGAGGGTGGAAAGTCAGATAGAAGAAAAAGACCATGAACCGAGGTACAGTAAAAGGAATGAAGGAGGTTGCATCTAAGGGCCGAAGGGACGGTGCAAAGACCCTTAAGTAACGCCTACAGCGCCCCACGTGAGGTGCACTGACGGCACTACCCTCCTACGGGGTCTAGGGAACTAAGTAAACTAGAAATTCTATTGCAGTCTTTGTATGGAGACGAGTCCAGTTTTTATGCGTGGATGAAAACTGTTGAATAAAAAAATTCATCTTGAAATGGACAAGATTTTTAGCTCAGTCCGCTTGGTTACGATTTCATGAAACATCAAAGAAGGCGTCACTGATTCTCTCTCGCTTTGGGTATTGTAAATGAAAGCACCTGCCTGGAAATATTCCCCTTGCATAAGAATTCAATTTGATTATCAATAACATATGACTGTGGGCGTCGATCACATTGCGTTTTAACAGTGATTTTGTTCTAGAATCAAGCATTTTTATTTTATTTGTTCTTCCAAACGGCAGTCGTTTCAGGCCAATCTAATCTAAGTACCTCATCGTCTTTGGAACATAAGCACATATACTAAATTTATTTGAGCAACATATAACCTAATACTGTACTCTCCAAGATTTGGTAAACTTCACCGAACCCTGTGTTTAATCTTCTGCCTTGAAGACTTTCTGATACAACTCAAACAAACAAATAAAATATTTGCTCGGAGGTGCCTGCAAGTACTCGACTGTCCTTGCGATAACCACGCGGAAATTATGCAAGGCGAGTCCTTCGTCGGTACTGTGAGTCCTCTGCCAATCCTGGATGCAATGGCTTCCTCGTTAAGTGTTGGGTAATCACTTCATATTAATGTCTAAACAAAGAAAGGCATTTTTCATCGACTGAACTAAACCAACTGACTGAAAGAATGACGTAAGGGGTCTTTCCTTATTTGTAGTGGTTGGACATCCCGCTTCAAATTCTCATTTTTTATTTTCATTTCCGTGATTTATATTT
>NC_089741.1:34934513-34937013 GCF_040412425.1 Macrobrachium rosenbergii
GCGCACAAAAACTGGTTTATAACCTCAAGAACTACTGAGCTGAGTGATTTAAGTTTGTAGGAGATAATGACCATATTTGTCCTGCCCGGAGGCAAAACTTCTTCCCATAGAGAAATTATATATACATATACGTACACACATATAAATATATAAATATATATATATATATATATATATATATTATATATATTATATATATATGAACTACAAATACTTAATCGGATGATTTAAACTAAACGGAAATAGTACAGGCCTTGTAGTACTGCACTTGGAATCGCTATTATATTCGTTGACAAGAAAAAGCTACCCCGCGCAAGGACTGTAGGCTGTATTTCCATTATTATTAGATATAAAACTGATGTTTAAATCCACCCGACGAAGGGAAAACGAAAGTCGGATAAGAATCCTGGAGTTTTGGCCATAGAAGGTGTGTGTGTATATATGTATGTAAATATATATATATATATATATATATATATATATATATATATATATATATATATATATATATATATATATATATATATATATATAGACAAAATCCACGAAGGAAGAGAAACAATGGAGTACTGCAAGGCCTTTCGACTTCTTGTCCTTTACTTAGCAGTCTGCTAAAGCAAAGGACAAGAAGTCGAGAGGCCTTGCAGTACTCCATTGTTTCTCAATCCACGATTACTTAGCAGTCTGCCAAGTACGGTACAAGAATATTCATCACGTTCCATATTTTCGTGATTCAGTTATCCATACACACACACACACACACACACACACACACACACACATATATATATATACATATATATATATATATATATATATATATATATATATATATATATATATACACATATATGATTTTACAGGATTTCAGTAGGTTTTCAGGATGGCCGTCACCACGAGGACAGACGAAAAATCCCAATCCTTTCCCCGTCTGCCACATCCTAATCAATCCTGGCCCTGTCAGCAGTGGCGTGAATAATTCATGCTCTTGTTGACGAGTGAAGGTCTTTTCCTTTTCTTGAAATCTCTCGTCATGTTTTCACTAACCTCTATAGAAAGAGATTTATGGAAACCACATAATGGAATACTTTCTATAATTCTCAATACCGAAAGAATACATTACAAAATAACAAGACCCCCCTTTTTTTAAATTAAATTTTGTGTTCAAATAAAGTTGCTTTCGTTGCGAATCTCGAATCTGAACGACGAGTTGCCATATATTGCAGCTCACTTGCAACAGAAAAAAATTGCAACTCATGCTCCGCCCAGTATTTAAAAAAAAAATCATAAGAAAAAATGAAGGAACTTCATCTGAAATTCTCACACACAAAAATTAAATTTAAAAAATTGGATAAAAAAATACGTATACCATATGAAATCGTTACTCTGAAAAGTAAGTACTTTAACGAATGGTCTCTTATTATTATTATTATTATTATTATTATTATTATTATTATTATTATTATTATAAAACCTGTCGCATAGACAAAGATCCCCGTTACTAAGCTACTGAAAAGATGTGAACTGCGCAATATTTATTATTATTATTATTATTATTATTATTATTATTATTATTATTATTATTATTATTATTATTAACAACAGAAAGAAACACTAAAATCAAACAGTACTAAAATTAAAAAATTACAAATCTAAAGACTCAAAAAGACATGAACTGCGCGATATTATTATTATTATTATTATTATTATTATTATTATTATTATTATTATTATTATAAAACCTGTAGCATAGACAAAGATCCCCGTTACTAAGCTACTGAAAAGATGTGAACTGCGCAATATTTATTATTATTATTCTTATTATTATTTATTATTATTATTATTATTATTATTATTATTATTATTATTAACAACAGAAAGAAACACTAAAATCAAACAGTACTAAAATTAAAAATTAAAAATCTAAAGACTCAAAAGATATGAACTGCGCGATATTATTATTATTATTATTATTAATATTATTATTATTATTATTATTATTATTATTATTATTATTATCATTATTATTATTATTAACAGCAGAAACAAACACTAAAATCAAACAGTAAAAAAAACAAAATAAAAAAAAATCCAGAGACTCAAGATACTGAAAAATGTGAACTACGCGATATTATTATTATTATTATTATTACTATTATTATTATTATTATTATTATTATTATTATTATTTTATTATTATTATTATTATTATTATTATTATTATTATTATTGTTATTATTAACAAGAGAAACAATAAAATCAAAAGTTCTAAAAATAAAGTTGAACTACGCGATATTATTATTATTATTATTATTATTATTATTATTATTATTATTATTATTATTATTATTATTATTATATTATTATTATTAGCAACAAAAATAAACACCAAAATCAAACAGTACTAAAAATACAAATAAATAAAAAAAATATCCAAAGGTTCAACTTCTACGAAAATCCCCTGCTACATCTTGGACTGGTACCATCTATCCGGGCCATA
>NC_089741.1:34942013-34967013 GCF_040412425.1 Macrobrachium rosenbergii
GAAATCTTCTGTGAAGTTTTATATGATATGTCTCAAGTGTTTCCAAGGTTTGTTTCACATTCATTTATCTATTTTTGACCGTTGGTTGCTTTCTTCCAAGAGTCAAGAGAACCTTCGTAAGGAACCTTTAGACTGAACTTCTTTCCACTTCATATTTTTCTTTAGATGTTTGATTTTATGTAAATTCACAGCAAAACGACGGTAATAAAGTCTTCAAGCAATCTCTGCAACAATTCGAAATTGGACGCAGTTTATGCAATTAACTAGAACATATAGAGAGCTACTTAATCCATATCCCAGCCATACATATAATTTCCGAACGGTAAGTAGGAGAGATTATATATACATACATACATACATACATTATATATATATATATATATATATATATATATATATATATATATATATATATATATATATATATATATATATATATATATATATCTGCATCCTAACAAAGGCATGACACCCAAGATTTCAACACTTGGTATTACCAAAAATAGCAATGGCATAGCATCTGGGCGTACCAGCTGCCCTTGCAGTCTAGCAACAGTACCAATTATACCTCAAGGCAGAGCAGTCTAACCTTGGAAAATTAATTCTTTTACGCAAGCAACTAAATTAACAGCACTGCAAAACGGCAGAAAAAAATATTATTCCAAGAAATATACCCACCACAACACAAAATTTTGAAACATTACTGCACAGTGATTGAAATAATCATGGAACTGGAGTTATGCTACGAGAAAGTACACTGATGAACAGAATGTTCGGAACAAGTTAGTGTTATCAAAACACATTTGGCCCATCAAACCGACGACGACTATGGATGCAGAAGGGTTAAAATCTGCAGTAGCAAGACCATAATGCACCCCTACCAAAAAAAAAAAACCTACCCCAACCTAAGCTAAAGTAACTGGAGGGTCTGGGTAAATTGTGCTGAGATTCAATCACAAGTCAGTCTTCATACCGTCCAGGTATTCGAACATACTTGACCTAGGAATATAAGTGTAAATGTTATTTCTAATGTTGTGGTAACCGTTTGTGACATAAATTCTAGCCGAGAATGAAACGCATCTAGATGCCTAGCGTCATCCAATGCCATAATGTAACAAACTTGCCAACATAGTACATTTACGTACCCACCTTAAGGTCATTGAGAGCTTCTACAGCATTTCCGGTACATAAAAGTCATCTTTAAGTTATTGAATGTCTTTTTTTTTTCAGGTGGATAGAAATTATTGCGTCATTTCAAGTCAAGGATTAAATTTTCACAGGAACACAGCTGCGCCTCAGTTACTACTAGACCGGTGCTTGAATGGTCTCCCTTTCGAGAAGTAATCAGAGAAGAAGAATGCGTCGAGACCTTGGGAGTATTGCGAGAAACTTGACACCACAGTGACCTGCCTTGAATTTGGGAACTTTATGGGAACAGCTGGTTGTCAGTGTTGATGCGTAAAGGCGAGAGCGTATATTCCCCCGTGAGTGTGTTTGTTTGTGCATTAATGTGCAGTGTATTCAGAATTAATTAAATTTTTTGTAATAAGTGAGATCTCTTCTTTCTGTATTTCCCATTAACTTCTGTTACTTCTTTTTCATGAACATCATACTCTTTGGAAGCTTGAATTTCAAGTCAATGGCCCAAATGGGCTTGTTCCCTACGAATAGGGTTCATCTTCTGAATAATAATAATAATAATAATAATAATAATAATAATAATAATAATAATAATAATAATAAATACTATTAAAATACACTTGAGAGGCAGATGACGGGGGGGTCTTTCTTATAACTAAGGACGCTCATAAACGCTTCAATAATTTCTCCAAATACCAGCCTAGCCCCTCAATGCCAATCCCAAGGCCGGATAAATTATTTAGGGAGGGCTGGAGTCAGGAAGGGCATCTGTCCTTAGAACATGAGCCGACACCAATTATGAAGTGAGTCGCTCAAGACCTCGACTAAGGATTAAGATGAAGAGAGAAGAATTACTGGAAATGTCAAACGAATTAAGTGTCAAACGGGACGAGGCAGAATACAAGATTTCCAGACAATCAAAATATTAACTAGAGTTAGACTGGACCGCGAGTAATTGAGCTTTTAACACCGAAAACCAAATAAAAAAGGGGGTAATGTAGGCACAATGTTTTCATAGCAGAAGCCTGCAACGGAGAAGCACGGCCACTCCTTGCACTACCCGTTCTGCAACAAAAGCGAACCGGAGATACGATATCAGTTCGAGAAGGAAGTGGAGACCGAGACCCGTTCGCCTTGTCCGAGTAGTAATTATCCGCCAGTCACTCGTATCATACCCGTCTCATGCCACTCTTCGGGTCGGCGTCCCAAGGAAAGGCACCCACCGGTCATTGGTGAAATCGGGACGCCCGGAGAATACGGGTTGTAGCGCCTACACACGGCAGGAAGCGCTTACGCAATGCTACGGAGGAGGAGGGAGGAACAGACAAGAACGAGGAAATAAAAAAAAAGGGGGGGCTATTATCGTTAATGAGAAAAGGGTGGCTGAGCCCCTACAGTATGTGTGTGAAGGATAAGAGGTTTTTGCCTGAAGGATAAAGAAGTTGTTTGGGCAGGCCGTGGAAGGGAAATGATAAATAAAATTAATGCGATATTCAAACGCGCTCTCTCAGAAGGGCGCCCGCGCGCGCACACACACATATATATAACGTATGATGATGGGCAATTAAGATTCATATCTCTTGTTTATACTGTACATATTCCCAACGTTTCGTTAATTCTCTCGTAATTACATTTTCAAGGGCTCTAAAAAACCATAAAACTCAAATATACAATTTGTGCATACTTAAAATTATGCATTTTTTCAAAATTATATTAAAATTCACAAGCACAACTCTCAGTGTGTCCAAATATATTTGAGCTTAATGGTAACTGGGCATTGTTTTCATCTTTTACAGATCCCTTGAAAATGTAATTATGATCTCTCCGCATGACATGTCCAAACCACCGTAGTCCTCTTTTCTGGGCCTTCTCTGATGCTTCCTCTAACTTAACTGGTCCTCTGGTAAATTCATTTCTGATCCCATCCCTTCTTGGGACTCCACACATCCATCTCAGCATCCTCATCTCTGCCACATCCACTATTGGTTCTGCTGGTCCCGCGTTCGATTGTCAGGCCGGCCGATGAAGAATTAGAGGAATTTATTTCTGGTCATAGAAATTCATTTCTCGCTATAATGTGGTTCGGATTCCACAATAAGCTGTAGGTCCCGTTGCTAAGTAACCAACTGGTTCTTAGCCACGTCAAATAAATCTAATCCTTCGCGCCAACCCTGGGAGAGCTGTTAATCAGCTCAGTGGTCTGGTTAAACCAAGGTATACTTAACTTTTTTTCATCGGCCAAGTCTCAGCTCCGTAAGACTACATTTTTGCAAAGTTTTCCTTAACCTTCGTAATTAATATACAATATATATATATATATATATATATATATATATATATATATATATATATATATATATATATATATATATATATGGAGCGGATACAGAGTAGGGAGACAGGGTAGGTGTGAGAAATCCTAATCTTTCCTAGAATGCCGTGTCCTGACCTGACATAACTTCACCTCCTAAACTAACTTAGGGCGCTGTGCCCTGCCCTTACTGGACCCCCACCCTCCCCAAAGTAACACTGAATATCCCTATCTCCCTACCCTGCATACTACCCATATATATACGTGTGTATATATATATATATATATATATATATATATATATATATATATATATATATATATATATATATATATACATACATACATACAAATTCCAAAATTCTGGGATCTATCAAAGCAATCCACGACAAAGTTATCTACAGTCGAAACATCAGTAAGAGGGCGAAACAACGCATTGTTTGGAAAAGGCAGCCACACACGATTCATTAAGTCACTGATTTGCTTAGGCCAAGCAACAAAAACAGCAAAAGATCCCCAACCCCGGAAAAAAAAAAATAAACTAAAACATGAACCAATTAAAAAGAAACAGGAATCAATCTAAAAAAAGTTAAAGAGATTCCAATCTCGGAGTTAGTAGCCTGGGATGCCGAATGAGCACTTGATTGATTGATTGATTGTGTAAGCTGGCGTTAAGCAGGGGATTAATCAGAAGAAGTATCAGCAACAAAACCACAGCTAAGACTATACTAGAGATCTGAAGAGTCGAAAATTTAAGTCGTAACCAAACTTGCTCACGAATTAGGAGTGTTTGGACGAGAATCATCCAATGGAAAGATTTACCTTGCTAGACGATTTCAAATGAACTCGTATGTTTGTTTTCCTCAACTAATTAGGCTTGGAATGTCCTGAATTTTATCTGGTTCTCAAAACCTCACGAAATGACAAGCAGACTGAATTCTACTGATGTTATTTAAATACGTTACGAAAAATTCAGGTCGAGTTTCATAAATGACAATTCATCAAATGAAACAAAGGTTCCCTGAAACAAGAATTTGTCTAACCGCCTAAGAACTCGTTTGTAAATGTGGATAATTTTCCACGAGACATCGACATCCACCAATGAGTAATCACGACTGACTTCCTGTTTACCTGAAAAAGGTAAACATGAAGTAATTTTCTTTTCACGATAAGGAATTGGAAAATTATACCCTTTCACTCCTCCCCGCTGTGCAAGACACGATTTTATAATTACTAAAACCCAAATGGGTATAATGAAATGAGTAAGTTCTCTGGGTATAATGAAATGAGTAAGTTCTCACAGGCGATGTTTGCGATCAATAAATATTATTTTCTAATTAACATTTCGTCTTTATTTGATAATGCCTATGGCAAGAGACAAATGATGAAATCCCAAGGATTGAAGGCATTAATTCTAAATTAGAATCAAGAGAGAGAGAGAGAGAGAGAGAGAGAGAGAGAGAGAGAGAGAGAGAGAGAGAGAGAGAGAGAGAGAGAGAGAGAGAGACAGACAGAGAGAGAGAGATGGTGTAGATAGCAAACTTGGCGCGTCAGAAGTGAGATGGATGATTGTTGTTCTTTTAGGGAGTTGATTACTGTAGTGAGTGGGCTTCAAAATGAGCCTGTTCTTAAGCATATTTGGTGAGAAGAGTTTGCTAGGTTAGAATAATAAGTTGGTGACTGTCCTGGTAAAAATGAGGAGTGCCTGGAGGTCTACCTGATTATTACCTGGTTGAAATTAAGCATCCAGAATGATCAAGCGACAGCAATCAAGACAATTCAATTTCACAAGAAAGGAGGAGAATATTTGGAAGTTGTAGAATCCGACTTAGAGATCAAAAGATTTAAAGACGGTCAAATGGGGCAGCAAGGAGTGTGGGTAGGTAAGAGAGAGAGAGAGAGAGAGAGAGAGAGAGAGAGAGAGAGAGAGAGAGAGAGAGAGAGAGAGAGAGACTGGCTGAAGAGCAGAGATACGACAAAAGACAAGACTATGAAGAGGTACACACTGTGAAGTTGCTAGCCCCACGCCCTTTCCTTTACCATACCAAACACTAGTACATTAACAGCTCAATGGACTGGTGCCAAAGAAAATAAGTCGCGCGCTGCGCCACTCAACCAAGGCGCCCACTTGGGCTAACAGGACCTTCCAAATGTGGGCAGGGGGTTGCTGCATCCCCTAACCTGCGATGATTCTTGAAGGCAATATTTTCCTTTTTTTTATTCTCGGCAAAGTTAATAATAAATATCCTCTCTGCTCACATTCAACTGCAACATCTTCAGGATTTATTTCCTTATATCTTTTCCCATTGGCCCTCCCACCATTACAGAATTTTTTTATCGCCTTTTCTCTCTATCTTGCGCTTCCAACACCTTCACTTGTTCGCAGCAGCAGCAGCAGCTAATGTCTTGACAAGCTACTGACAGTATCCTTTTTATCGTAGCGGTACTTTTGACGAAGCCAATTTTCCACGCTGGTGTCTTCATCTCGTTATCTCCTGAAGGTGGGTGGGTGGGATGTTCCTTCTGCAGTTGATGGCGCTTTGCGTGCTTGAGGAATCTTCAACTATCCTTTTTTAGTTTACCGCCATAGAAAACTATTGCGCCGGCTTTGTCTGTCCGTCCGCACTTTATTCTGTCCGCCCTCAGATCTTAAAAACCACTGAGGCTAGATGGCTGCAAATTGGTATGTTGATCATTCACCCTCTAATCATCAAACATACCAAATTGCAGCCCTCTAGCCTTACTAGTTTTTATTTTATTTAAGGTTGAAGTTAGCCATAATACGTGGCTAAAGTTTCAAGGGCCGCGGCTCATACAACATTATACCGAGACCACCCAAAGATAGACCTATTTTCGGTGGCCTTGATTATGCTCTCTGGCGTCTATACAGAAAACTAGATTGCGCCGAAGAAACCATCTGCGCATTTTTTACTTGTTTTTTCAAGTCCTTAAAATCTCCTTCCTGAAATTTTCCTCCAGCTCAATCACTGACCTGACAGCCATTTAGGATGGCATGATCCTTGACCCATTATTATCCTGCGATAATCTTTTTCAGACTACAGTCTTTAATCTGCAATCAGCGTCAAGATAACAACCGCATTGTCGTATCGATACTGATAAGCAAAGCTGTTTACAACTTGTTTGTAGGTTAAGATAAGCGTAATCTATTCAGCGACGGCATTAATATCATAAGTCCGAGTCAAGGCGAGGTATGCTTTTATTTACTATCTGAGTACATATGCACCAAAGACTGGTTTGGAAGTGGGACAATGACAACCATTCGAGTTTCCTGTTGCTCTCTTCAGACAAACAAAAAAGGTCAGCGCCATGTCTCTACTTTAACTGCTGAATCAGAAGTGCCCCCAAGCATAAAATTCCATCACACCATCAGATTCCTATCCATACACAGAAGCTTCATCAGCAGCACATCAAACCCCTTTACACAGCCTGTGCCATTCATCCCTTATCTGCACATATTCTCTTGCTTTCAGGATATGAAGGCCCTTCGTTCTAATGCCTCTTTTTTCCATATACTCACATACATAGGGTTCTAGGACAATTGAGGAATGGACAATTGCGTCCCGGACTATTGCGCACCGGGCAATTGCGTACCCTGACATTTGCGTACCTGTATTTTTGCATCACTTTTAATATACCTTTATCTATACTGAATACCAAAGGGCATAATATATATAGTCATCGATATTCTATTATTTTATTCGCATGTTTTGTACATTTCAAAAACTTCCACTTCATTTTATACTTTTTTTAAAACATAAACATATAGTTATGTTTTATCCAAAAAGATTAAGATATACCTTTTAATGATTTAAAATAATCACTTTTAATCATCATATATCTCAAAGGTATGCATATTGTAAGCTACCCCTCGTAAGAATGACAATTTGTTTTTGGGATTACATTGATCAATCAATGACTTGAGTTGACCTTTTTATTTGTCGGATGATCGGAAACTCCCCTTTGATACTCCGTTTACTTTTTCTTTGCCATGGCTTCTTCTTTCTTTCTTTAAAGCATCAATTAATTCTCAGATGGTAGGGTGATGACATGTTATAGTACTCTGAATTGCATTATGCCACCCTTCTAAACTGTTATTGGACCTTGGCAAGTCGTTAACCGTTCGGTCATGATCATTCCATGATGCAATGGAGAACGTTGGTTGAATCCTATGTCCACGCCGGCCCCTTTCTTGCCCTGTGTGTGTAACTTCAAAGGAAGGCGTTGAATCCTGGCATTAGGTCGCCATCGTCACTTAATTCTAAGAAGCCTTCTATCACATCTGGTACTGGCAAAAATGCTAGTGCGGGGAAACATCTTCTCTTTAAAATTAAACCCCTAATCTTCGAGGTACCGTTGTCATAACCCGAGGTCGCATACCTTCTTAGAAACTGATTTTGACAAATGGAAAAGACAGGAGGTTAATTGTTGCATTAGGAAATATTTCTGCAATACTCTTCTTGACCCTAGTTCAAAATCCATTAGTGATTATGCTAACAATAATTGCGGTTTGAATTCTACAAGTACGTAAATGTCCGGGTACGCAATAGTCTGGGACGCAATTGTCCTACCACCATACATATACACATACATACATATCTATTCATATACAATATATATATATTGTATATGAATATGAATATGTATATATATATATATATATATATATATATATATATATATATATATATATATATATATATATATGTATGTATATAAATATATTCATTTGCCTAGTCAAGATATATAAACATCATTTTCACCGTTTTGACCAATTTTCCGATGCTTCAACACTTTCTGGAAAACTGTTAAAACCTAAATTTCATTTTACTGTTATAATGAACTAAGATCCTTTTTGTTGCGTTTGACATGTCACGAAGCAACGAATACCACCACTAACATTTTGTTCATTACCAACTGCCTGGTTTTCCTTCGCTCAATTCAATTACAATGTCTCAATAACTCACGCGTCGATATCGAAGATAAAACCGGTATTCGGCTCTTGATAAGTTGTTTGAATTTTAATACCTACTTTCCAGTGCACTGGCTTACAAACTGTAGGGTCAAGATGAGAAAAAGCTTGAATATATCGTTCTTCAATAATGATTTTAATTTTGATACTTTATCCAACCGCAATCAACTTAACACGTTTAGAAAGCTCCTGTCGGTAATACTCGACACTGTGTAAATTAAACACAAAAACACCTTAAGAGGCAGGTTCAAAATAACCCTATGCAAATGAGGCTTGATACAAGCCTAAAAGTTTTCATAATCTCCAGTTCGTGCAAGTTACTTTTTTTCATCAAAAAAAAAAAAAAAAAAAAAGGGGTAAACTTGATAATCAAAATGAAAGTTGAAATTACACAGATTCATAAATACCACAAATACCTACGTAGCTGAAAAGCGGAATCGTGACTTATGCACGGTGGTAAGAATTTCCAACAACACGATTCCCCCAATCCGCCTTCCGCCCCGCCCCCCGCCACCCAAAAAAAAAAAAAAAAAAAAAAAAAAAAAAACAGAAGATTCTTAAGGTTCGGCCATTACATAATCCTCGCACCGGACAGCTCACGTCGCGGCAATATGAAGACGGCCAAGAACGAAAATGAATTTGATTCCTTCCTGTCAAAGGCTTATCGGAGATAGCCCAGCAGTGACCTGTCACTAAGTACACTTCTGGCTGGCTACCTGAAGTTGAAGTGAAAGGCAAAGATGGCCGCCATAAAAAAATATATATATATATATATATATATATATATATATATATATATATATATATATATATATATATATATATATATATATATATATATATATATAATGATGGCCGTGCGGTTTAACGCACGTCACTGTAGTCCTGAGTTCTTGTCTTCCGTGGTTCGAACCCACGAGACGACGAACTTGTTATCAACTAAAAAAACTGCCCTTCGGGTAACATATATGATTTCCGAGGTAGAGCGAATTGATGTTAAAGGAAGTTTGTAGCTTAATGCTTGAGAATGAATCACAGTGATGAGATAAAATTCATTCATATATATATATATATATATATATATATATATATATATATATATATATATATATATATATATATGTGTGTGTGTGTGTGTGTGTGTGTGTGTGTGTGTGTGTGTGTGTTACAGTAAAATTGTGTAATCCAGGGATCTCGTATCTCACGAAATCCCTGAAGTTTTCAGGGAATTTGTGAAATGACCAATTCGATTAAGGACCCTTGATCCCCGGAGGCTAGCATTAAACACGCCGAAACAGTGATTCATCTACACTGTATCGCTGTGTTTAGTACTAGCCCCTGGGGGGTCAAATGTATTTCGCCGTGTTGAGTGCTAGCCCTCCGGGATCAAACGTTCCTAAAGCGAACTGGTCATTTAACAAATTCCCTAGAGATTTCGTTAAATGGTTTCGTTAAATACCCTGGTTTATATATATATATATATAATATATATATATATATATATATATATATATATATATATATATATATATATATATATATATATATATTCTTACGTGTAGCGCAGTTCTTCACGATTACGAACGGGGGAAAATATTCTTCATTTTCTATTCAACGCAATGTGAATTTTAATCCCAGATTTTTCTATATATATTTTATTAAACCTGATCCTTCGAATTCAATACAATGCAAATCCAAGTATATTTTACGTCCTTGCTTCAGACTCAACTATTATAATCTCAGTCTTCATGCAATCATGTTGTATACTGTACACAGCATACAAACTGGCATTAATATACCTTCCATTACAATGAATTCATATGCAATACATGCGTTACAAAGAAAAAATAATCATTTACTTATATCTTTATCTACTTATTTTTAACTTCTTAATTTCTTGATCATTTTCTAAAAACTGATCTATTCTTTCTGTATTTCCTTTCACTTTCTGTTACTTCTTTCAAATGAACACATAATAATAATAATAATAATATAATAATAATAATAATAATAATAATAATAATAATAATAATAATAATAATAATAATAACCTTGCAATGCAAGAAGCCTATTAACAAAATAACAAACAATTTTATTGATAAATACGTAAAATTATATTTTAAATAATGAAAATTTCGTAAATATGTCTGGAACATAATACAATAAGGGAAGCGGCCTTAAGGTATATCCTTCTAAAAAATAAAAAAAAATAAAAATGTGACAGAATCCAAAATTAAATTTGCTGGCTAACCCCATGAATAAATTTTCGTTGCCAAGAAATCTGAAAATAAGTTTTATGATCAACTACAAATAGTTTTGGATGCGAGGGATAAGATACACGTTCATATTCTATACAATTCTCCACAGGAAGCTTTCAAGGTAGAGAGAGAGAGAGAGAGAGAGAGAGAGAGAGAGAGAGAGAGAGAGAGAGAGAGAGAGAGAGAGAGAGAGAGAGAGAGAATTGTTTTTGAGGCTTTTATTTCCATCAGCAAATTCCCGTTGATTTTACACGCTGGGAAATCACTCTCTAATCCCGGATTTGTCACGGATAAATGCACTGACAGTTTTCTATTAATCCACCTTCACGAAAATATCCTACACTTTTCGAGGAACTAACGGCTGATCGCCAAATATATATATATATTTTTTTTCTCGAATTATTGAAAAAGAATTGCGGTTTGCACAGAGTTAATTTTCCTCAGATGGCAACAGTCATTAATCATATTCACTGACAATAAAACGGGTAAAAGACGTAAAATAAGAAATTCAATCACACTGACCTAGTACACCAACTTTCTAGCAAACAACGAGCATCTTCTAATCGTTAAGTTCACTTTTTTTTTTTTTTTTTGTGGCGGGGGGGAGGACATAGCTTCAACCCCTCCCGCCCCCCTTCGACACATGACCTTGCTGAAAATAACAGTGTCCTTTTAGAGGCCGTTTGGTAATACGCTAATTGGCAACTCTCTGATGATGGGTTGCCGCCAGACACCAGGGGAAACCCTGCACTTGAGGAGCATAATGATTGTGATTGCCAGGAGGAGGGAATCTAAGCAAGTCCTAGGCAAGACACAAATAACATCGCAGAAAAAAATAAAAAAGATGCGACACGCCCACAGGCAGAAAGGGGGGGGGGTCAATAAAATCAAGTAGTGGTAAGTCAGGTATTTCTAAGGAAAAGAAACGAGAAAATAATTTAAGGATAACATAAAAATAATTAACATGCAGATACAGGAAATAGGAAAAGAATATGGAGGTGTGGTGATAATAAAAAATCGAGTCGTTTGGTTATGCAAGCCGTGCATGACAATTGTGTCCCCAATCAGTGGCCCGTCCTTAATCTTTTTTTGGAAAATGTGAATTTCAAATTCTGATTTATGAACACTGGTTTATAAGGCGCGACCACACGTTCATGTTCAATGAAGTCTGAAGACATACGTCCTGTTTAGGAACTATTTACAACAGAAATTCTGAAAAATTTAGCCTCTGTCACACTTTCCCCTTGAATGATGAAGGCCACATGCTTAACTGAAAGGTGATTGAGTCCGGCGGTCTCTGTAGCAATCTGCTTTCAGGATTACCAGAAACAAGACGATCTCTACTGTAATCTGCTTCCAGGATTTTAACAAACAAGACGAGCTCTGTTGCAACTGCTTTCAGGATTACCAGAAACAAAACGACCTCTACTGCAATTTGCTTCCAGAATTACAAAAAACAAGACGATCTCTTGCAATTTGCTTTCAGGATTACCGGAAACAATACGACCTCTACTGTAATCTGTTTCCAGGATTTTAACAACCAAGACGACTTAGCGTGCAAACTGCTTTCAGGGTTTCCAGAAACGAGACGACTTCTTCTGCTATTTGCTTCCAGGATTAAAAAAGACGATCTCTGTTGCAACCTGCTTTCAGGATTTCCAGAAACAAGACGACCTCTACTGTAATCTGCTTCCAGGATTTTAACTAACAAGACGATCTAGCGTGCAATCTGCTGTCAGGATTACCAGAAACAAGACGACCTCTACTGCAATCTGCTTCCAGGATTTTAACAAACAAGACGATCTAGCGTGCAAACTGCTTTTAGGATTTCCAGAAGCAATGCAATCTCTGTTGAAAAGTGCTCCCTAAATTTTCTGAAACAAGACAATCTCTGTTCCAAACTGCTCCAGGATTTTCAGCCACTACATGACCTCCGTTGTAACTGCTTGCAGGATTTTCCAGAAACGCCCCCCTCTGCTGCAATTTGCTTCCAAGGTTTTACAGGGATGACGCAGTCTCTAGCACCACCTACTTCCAAAATCTCCCAGACCCGGACACTAATCTTTCTTGCAGCCTGCTGCTGAATTTTACCCATAAAGAACGCCACCTCTGGTGCAACCTACCGCTAAGACTTTCAGGAAATAAAGACATCTCTGATGTATGTCCTCACAGGATTCTCTGGAGACGCAGCCTTCTAGGATTCCCCCGAAGCGACGCGATCTCTGTCGCCCAGTGTATCCATAAGATTTTCGTTCCGGAACTCTACCGCGGGGTCGCAATAAAGGCGGGGAGGATGGAAGCCAATTCTCTGGGCGAACCTTGCGCCTGAGAAAGCAGGAGGCAGCAGCTGAAGAAGAAGGCGTGTGATGACGAGACAGCCAAGAGGTCGAGCGGGTTGTTTGTAAGATGCTCACAGAATTACCTCCTTCTTCATGAACCTCCCCTCCCAGTCCCATCTGCCCCTCCCTGATTTCCTCCTTCAGAAGAAGCAGCGGCCCCTCCCTTCCCATCTCACCCCACCCCCTCTCACACCATCTCCACCCTGAGGAGGCTAACCCTAACCTAACTCGCCCAGCACAGTCGTGCACTCGTGAAAAGGCGTTCCTTATCTTTTTCCTTTCGTTATCAGAGATTTATTATTCTTTGTTTTCTGCGAAGGAGGGACGAAAGGGGAGGAGCAGTAGGGCCAGCCAGGGACTCAAGGAGAGCCAAGAAGGCTGCTGCTCAGTTTCGCGGGGTTTTCACAAAAGGAAACCGAGGTTAAGTGTTTGGGTGAAGGTCGGAAGGATACCCCAACCCCCCTCCCGTGAAAGAACAGTTAAGTCTCCCAGCCAAAGAATAAAAACAAAGAAAACGGGCGTCTTAGATCATTACCTAACATCATTAAGTGCCATTTACGGGTGGGAGAGGGGTTCGGTTTGATTCTAAGCAAAAAAAATACTCTTGTAAAACGTACATACGTTATTACGAACAAAGGTGAAAAAGTCATGAGGGGGGGATTTAGTAATCACATCCCGCTAAGGATTAAAAAAGGAAAAACAAAATATGGAAGTGAATGGAATCATTATATTTTTGTAGTGTAGATGCAATTCAATAAAATTCAGTTAAGGATAATAACAATAATAAGACAGAGTTGAGATAAAGTCTTTCAGAAATGTAAAAGAATAAATTGGTCAATGTAATGCACATATTACTGTGAATAAGAAAAAAAAGGGACATTTACAAAAGAAGATATTAAGATAATGGTGAAAAAAGCGAGATGATTGCACCCCACTAATTGCTGCATAATCCCCAGTACTAAGAGGGGAAACGTTTTCATCTCCGCGCAAATAAACGTCGAATGGGAAGAGTTACGACGCTTCAAAGGAACGTTTATCGGCAGCACAAAGCAGTAAAACCGCCAGTAATCTGCTCCTTTGGCAAAATGTTTCTCCCACTCTTTTTCTGCTGATTCCTCCGAACTGCGAATAATGGGAATTCACAGAAAACCAGAGAAAAATCGAAGTGAATTCCCTATATTTGAGACTTTTTTTTTAATCTTGCTTTCTCATTTCTCTCTGCGATCGTAAAAACAGTGTGCATTTTGCAATTCCTCAAATAAAATGCCCATATAAAATCTATTCTCAACATGCAACAGTGGGATAAATTATTCGTCAAAATAACATTTCACTCCTGCGCAGGAGATTGAGAAATTAGAAACCCGCCTGGCACGTTCACTAATGATCAATCATGCTACAAAAGATTTTAGGAAAACATCGAAACCTTAAAGACATGTTAACGAAAATCGCTAGATTATATTCTCTGATCTTCCCTAAAAATATTATAAAAATTCTCAATTCTACATCTCTGAAGCATAGAAGTTTTAGAGAACAAGGCTTATCTAAGTCTACGGGAAATGAACATCACGTTTAGACTTACCGTCGTCCACTCCGTGGCTAGTCTCTCTAACCACTGTCTCCTATGCATGTTCGGTCCGAGCTTCCGGGTGGTACTTAACGTCCCCAGTGCCGGGTGCCTGACATCTCCACTAACTTACAGTACCGTCAATGAGTTGGTGAATGCCCTGAAACGAGAGAAAAGAAATGTTTTCATTTATTAGGAATTTGGTTTTGTTCTTTATTGTTTCTTAATTTATCAAAAGAAAAAAAGATAAACTAATAAACGGAAAGACTGTCTGAAGAAAGACATACCTAAGGATAACATCTATTAAAGATGTTAAAAGTAAATATAAACTTGACAAGGAGATGGTAAACAAGAGGAGAGGAATAAAACATTTCTACCCCAAACGGCCAGTGGAGAGAATAAAATCTAAAATTTAGGTTAAAGGCCAAAAGCTGGGACGTATGAGGTCGTTCAGCGCTGAAACAGGAATTGAAAGTAAAAAGGTTTGAAAGGCGTAACAGGAGGAAAACCTCAAAGCAGTTGCGCAATGAATCAACTGCTAGGAGAGGATTGAGGAAAGTAAGATATGGAAGATAGGGTATGAATGGAGGTGGAGTAAAAGGAATGAGAGGGGTAGAAGCTTGGGGCCTAAAGAAGGGCCTACAGTGCGCCAAGTGAAGTGCACTAACGGCACTGACCCCCGACCCCAAAAGGCCAACAATGCATTGGGCACAAAACTCGATGGAAATACATTAAGGCCAAGTGAAAAAATCTTTGGGATCAATCTCTGTACCGTGACATCGATAAGGACTTGCCTCGTCCGGCAGGAGAATCGTGCAAATAGACCCTTGTCTTCGGGAATAAAGGGAAGACCGGCGTAGATTAATGGCTTTTTGATAATGCATGGAAAAGGATTGTCCTGAGAGAGAGAGAGATAAAAGGACGAAAGTGAAATTCTCCACTGATGGAAATCCCCAAGGAAAGGGCATTTTTTTTCTAATTTTAGTTTTCTGTAAAAGAAAATTTTTCTGCCCGCCGTTTTTCTGTCCGCCCTCAGATCTTAAAAACTACAGAGTCCAGAGGGCTGCAAATTGGTATGTTGATCATCCACCTTCCAATCATCAAACACACCAAATTGCAGCCCACTAGCCTCACTAGCTTTTATTTTATTTAAGGTTAAATCTAACCATAATCGTGCTTCTGGCAACGATATAGGAAAGGCCACCACCAGGCCGTGGTTAAAGTTCCATGGGCCCCGGCTCATACAGCATTGTACCGAGATCACCGAAAGATAGATCTATTTTTGGTGGCCTTGATTAAACGTTGTAGCGGCTAGCGGCTGTACAGAAAACTCGATTGTACCGAGGAAACTTCGGCGCATTTTTTACTTATCTAGTTTACACTTTTGTTTTGCTGTAGGGATGCACGATTTCCCGTGATTGAATGTGATAGTTTTTGTTAATTGCACGTAACAATGGCAATGCTATTTTATTTACAGAAATCCCTTGATAAGAAGATTAACAGGATATTTTCTCTGCTAATGACGTACTATAATTCTCTTTTCAATGTAAATGAAGAATTTTCTTTGTTAATTACATATCAAAACCTGTACTCAGACTGGTAATAACTTAACTGCTATTTTATCATAAAGTTGCCCAATGGAAATAAGCCGTAATGAACCATATACACTTTCAGATCATTCTTAATACCTTGATGAAAAAAGTAAGATATTTGTCTTCGTTAATTACACAACACAATTCTAGTCCAAACCTATCAATACCCAGAATGTTTTCAACTTTGACGCGCTCGTAAATCACACAGCTGTCAAACCATCATAAACCCGTGAGGGAATAAATCTTAGAGATAAAATAGAATTTTGCAGAAAAACAAAATTTCCACTTAACTCAAGGATAACGAGAACTTTCTTTCACGATCTCTCATATATAAAAATTATTGAAAGCGATTATAAATTTTCCGGACAGATGACAATCATTAGCCACGTTGTTGGCACTCTTACTTACATCAATTTGTCCTCATCTCATTAAGGATTTCCAACAAATCTCCTAAAATGGCCAACCAGTCTTTCCAACACTACTGTGGAAAGTTGCTGAAATTCCAGTACCTCTTTCCAGCAGGGTCTGGGATGCGAGAGACTTCCAATACCTCTTTCCAGCAAGGTCTGGGAAGTGAGAGATTTCCATACCTCTTTCCAGCAGGGTCTGGAAAGCGAGAGGTTTCCATACCTCTTTCCAGCAGGGTCTGGCAAGCGAGAGATTTCCATACATCTTTCCAGCAGGGTCTGGCAAGCGAGAGATTTCCATACCTCTTTCCAGCAGGGTCTGGCAAGCGAGAGATTTTCAGTGCCTCTTTCCAGCAGGGTCTGCCAAGCGAGAGATTTCCATACCTCTTTCCAGCAGGGTCTGGCAAGCGAGAGGTTTCCATACCTCTTTCCAGCAGGGTCTGGGAAGCGAGAGATTTCCATACATCTTTCCAGCATGGTCTGGCAAGCGAGAGATTTCCAGACCTCTTTCCAGCAGGGTCTGGGAAGCGAAAGATTTCCAGCACCTCTTTCCAGCAGGGTCTGGGAAGCGAGAGATTTCCATACCTCTTTCCAGCAGGGTCTGGGAAGTGAGAGATTTCCATACCTCTTTCCAGTAGGGTCTGGCAAGCGAGAGATTTCCATACCTCTTTCCAGCAGGGTCTGGCAAGCGAGAGATTTCCAGTACCTCTTCCTAGCAGGGTCTGGCAAGCGAAAGATTTCCAGTACCTCTTTCCAGCAGGGTATGAGAAGCGAAAGATTTCCAATACCTCTTTCCAGCAGGGTCTGGGATGCGAGAGATTTCCAGTACCCTCTTTCCAGCGGGGTCTTGGAAGCGAGAGATTTCCAATAACTCTTTCCAGCAGGGTCTGGGAAGCGAAAGATTTCCAGTACCTCTTTCCAGCAGGGTATGGGAGGCGAAAGATTTCCAGTACCTCTTTCCAGCAGGGTATGGGAAGCGAAAGATTTCCAATACCTCTTTCCAGCAGGGTCTGGGATGCGAGAGATTTCCGGTACCCTCTTTCCAGCAGGGTCTGGGAAGAGAGAGATTTCCAATAACTCTTTCCAGCAGGGTCTGGGAAGCGAAAGATTTCCAGTACCTCTTTCCAGCAGGGTATGGGAAGCGAAAGATTTCCAATACCTCTTTCCAGTAGGGTCTGGGAAGCGAGAGATTTCCAGTACCTCTTTCCAGCAGGGTATGGGAGGCGAAAGATTTCCAGTACCTCTTTCCAGCAGGGTCTGGGAAGCGAAAGATTTCCAATGCCTCTTTCCAGTAGGGTCTGGGAAGCAAGAGATTTCCAGTAACTCTTTCCAGCAGGGTCTGATAAGCGAAAGATTTCCAGTACCTCTTTCCAGCAGGGTATGGCAAGCGAGAGATTTCCAATACCACTTTCCAGCAGGGTCTGGGGAGCGAAAGATTTCCAATACCTCTTTCCAGCAGGGTCTGGGAAGCGAGATATTTAAACCACTCACTTAAATCTAACGAAAATTATTTTATATGAATCCAACGGCGTTGATTCCTATTTCAAGAGACCTTTTGACATTTATCGCCTTTTTTTTTTGCTTATCTTTATTGATTTCCACATCTTTACCGAGAAGAAGCGTGATCGATACTGTAAGAAGTGACCACGGAATGGTGATGGAAAGCAATCAATCGACCTTGGTTACTCTGTTTGAAGAAAATAAGAAAATATATAAATGTCCTGAGAGAGAGAGAGAGAGAGAGAGAGAGAGAGAGAGAGAGAGAGAGAGAGAGAGAGAGAGAGGGGGAAGGTGATTAATGGTTTTGATTACTAGTTGACGAACATTTTTGATGTGATACTTTCCTATACCTTGCCTGTCCTAACCAGGTTTTGGGGTCGAGAGCTGTTTTCCAAACTCACGAACATGCAACCAAATGTACAGAGAGAGAGAGAGAGAGAGAGAGAGAGAGAGAGAGAGAGAGAGAGAGACAGAGAGAGAGATCAGAGAGAGAGGAGCAACGAAGGGAGCAAAATGCAGGCTTAAAAGAAATAAATTTCTAAAATTCAAATTTTGGAAAATGTTTCGAGTTTTTACTTGTACGAAAATCCAGTAGCGGACAACAGTGTTTCAGGTCTTTGTTTTTCTTTTTTTTTTTGCGAAAATATACAAATCACATTACTGGGAGAATATTCTGAATCTTTATTCTGTTCTTCAATAAATTGTTTAAATATTATATATATATATATATATATATATATATATATATATATATATATATATATATATATATATATATATATATATATATATATATATATATATATATATCTTTAAACAATTGATTGAAGAATATAATAAAAGAGTCAGTTGTAAAATATTTTATTCCTACGAATAACCACACATTCCCACCGAGTGTATGATTCAGTATATATATATATATATATATATATATATATATATATATATATATATATATATATATATATATATATATATATATAGTCTTATATACTCTGTAAAAGCCTGGACAAGGAAAACAGCATTTATGAGCATCTTATTACAAGAGCCAAAGAACGACATGAAGATGCTACAAATTCTTTTATTTTTGCATACAACGTCCACCTCTTTGTCTTACGCGTTTACTGCCGTGTATCTAAAAGATGGAGAGAATACCACAGAATAACCTCTGATCTCTATGGGCTAAAGACGTGGGCGAACGCCGAGTCCATATTACAAAATATCCTTCGAAGTGTCCCTTTGCATAGTAAAAAGATAGCTCGCATTCCTGGAAGACACGCTTGAAGAACTGGTGTCTACCTCCGAGTGAGGTTCCTTGGTTCCTCCTCACGTGGAGTTGACTGTGGCCGGAGATTTTATTATTGGGTTTCTGGAATGTGAAAGGCTTTATAAGGGTGCCGTCTGCATTGGATGGGAAGCACCGACGAGCAAAAATAGATGAATCAAAGTGAATCAAAGTTTAAAGTCAGGACACTCGGTGTAATCAGCATTTTTCATAGGGCACACCAGAAACTTTTTCTTATAAGTTTGTCTGATGCCAATGACCAGCCTCGCCAGAGCTCATGACCCTTTTCGGGTCAGTAATTGGATGTGTGACCATCACGAACAGGAAAGGCTCTTTTAGCACACAAACTCATCGATGTGAATGATGCAGAGGGCTACAGTCTAGCAATCTAATCGCATTAATACCTGTCGAAAACAGGGGTGGTTAGTATCTTCTGGTGCTGTCGAATCGAATAAGAGGAATGGGTACACAAACACATATATATACATATTTATACATTATATATATAACATACATACATACACACACACATTTATACTTCTGTATCAAGACTTTCGTCTTTTATTATTGTCACCGTCGGATACCGAGCCGTTTTGAGAATACAATGTACGACGGAAGGCAAAATTAAGTCACAGATCTTGGCTTTGGTAGCTGCACATTCCACAAAGTCGGTCTTGCTTCGAAGAATGAGCCGTGCATGCCCAAGTAGCTTGTTAACTTGTTTTCATTGTTGTCTGTGACCTCGTACTGCTTTCTTTTGTGACCTCGTACTGCTTTCTTTTGTGACCTCGTACTGCTTTTTGTGACCTCGTACTGCTTTCTTTTGTGACCTCGTACTGCTTTCTTTTGTGACCTCGTACTGCTTTTTTTGTGACCTCGTACTGCTTTCTTTTGTGACCTCGTACTGTTTTCTTTTGTACGTCGTAATCTTAAAAGCTGTTCAGTGTCCTGAAGATGACTTTATCATAAAAGGGGAAAGTTGGGATATCTCCTCTCATCTTCGCTTGAGAATTTCTTGTATTATTCATTCACGGGGGCACGGTGGAATTACAAGAATATATTATGTATATTTATACCCTGTTTATATATGTGTATATATATATATATATATATATATATATATATATATATATATATATATATATATATATATATATATATATATATATATATATATTACCTGGGTCTAAGCGATGTCAGGCAGGGCAGTCGATCGAGGCTACGGCCTACCCCAACGCCAAATCAAAGTCCTTCAAAGAAGGCATCGTGCTTACCCCATATGAAAAATGGGAAAAAGCACGTTAAACGAAGAAGAAGATATATATATATATATATATATATATATATATATATAATATATATATATATATATATATATTATATATATATATATATATATATATATATATATATATATTATATAGTTGTAGTTGCATATGTACGTTCGTATAAGTATATACGAGTATATAGTATAAAGTCATACACCTAAAAACAAATTATTAAATTCATCATAATTCGTAACCAAAAATCAGAAGAGTCAAGTAAGATCAAAGGCCACAATTTGAGAGAATGAGTTACTAAAATGCCTTGACCGACTAATTACCCAAAGTGAAATACTGCTCTTTGTCACTGCATCTCAAAAGTAAAAGCATTTGCAGCGCTCAGCCAAACGGACTCTCGCAATTTGCGGAGCGTGAGGAACTGGTCAGTTTTCATGATTAATGTTAAGGTTCGCCGAATCCTTGGGTCGACTAGGTGAGAGCGGAGTCTACAGGAACCTTTTTAATTACATCTAATTTCATTAATCTCTTCTTACGGTATTCTAATTCGCTCGTCTGTCTTTATCTTGCCTACATTATTCTCTCTCTCTATTGATTTCTTGATCTTATTTTAATTTTATCCGCAGACAAGCTGAATTCAGTTTCGAAAAGGAAGGGAGGAGTATAAAATTTAGGCCAAAGGCCAAGCGTTGGGACCTACGAGGTCATTCACCGCTGAAAGGTGAAAACGAGAGTAAACAGGTTTGAAAGGTGTAACAGGAGGAAAAGCTAGCAGTTGCACTGTGAATGAATTGTTAGGCGAGGGTTAAGGAGTGTAAGATGGAAGAAAGAGATTATGAACGGAGGTGCAGTAAAAGGAATGAAAGGGGTTGCAGCTAGGGGCCGAAGGAACGCCGTAAAAAAAAAACCTTAAGTACTCAAGGCCAGTTCCGAAAAGATTAGATCAATTTTTCCCAGTTTCCTTTCGTCTTCCATTACAGGGATAAAGGCTTCTTTCACTTTCCCATTTAATTTTTGTTTCTGTTTTGTTTTGCATCGTTCACTTTCCTTTCTCTCTGCCCCTCGCGCGTTCCCTCACGTAACCTTTGAATCAAATGACACCCGAGTGCAAACGTGACTATCTTCCGAGAAAAACGGTGTTCGCAGGTCAACAGTCGAGCTAAGGTTCAGTCACAGCGACTTTCAAACGACTTTGCGCCTTGTAATATACATTGTGTTTATGTGTATATAAATAATTATATATATATATATATATATAATATATATATATATATATATATATATATATATATATATATATATATATATATATATAATATAGATATATAGGTATTATAAGGCAGCAAAAAACAGAAATCTAATTACGACTGACGAGAAATCCCAATAATGGGCTCGGTAGCGAAATGACCCAGTTTGTAAACAATGTTTTCTTCCCTCTAATAAACAATGTTTTCCTCCATCTGATGACAATGTTTTCCTCCATCTGATAACAATGTTTTCCTCCGTCTGACAACAATGTTTTCCTCCTGATAATGTTTTCCCCATCTGATAACAATGTTTTCCTCCCACTGATAATGTTTTCCTCCATCTGATAATGCTTTCCTCCGTCTGATAATGTTTTCCTACATCTGAAACAATGTTTCCCTCCCACTGGTAGCAATGTTTTCCTCCATCCGATAACAATGTTTTCTTCCATCCGATAACAATGTTTTCCTCCATCCGATAACAATGTTTTTCTCCATCTGATAACAGTGTTTTCCTCCTATTGATAACAATGTTTCCTCCCACTGATAACAATGCTTTCCTCCTTCTGATAATGTTTTCCTCCCATTGATAACAATGTTTTCCCCCTACTGATAACAATGCTTTCCTCCGTCTAATAATGTTTTCCTCCATCTGATAAATGTTTTCCTCCCTCTGATATCAGAGTTGATATTGGTTCATCCTGAAGGCACTCAAAAATGTTGCAGGGCAACTAGGCAATTATCACAAGCAAAGTCGCCATCACTTTCCAAACGGTCCATGAATAAAGAAATATCAGATTTCATGATGATCGCAGGTAGCTGCCACGGAACCCGGAAGTCAAATGGCGATAATTATTCAAATTTAACAGCATGATAAAGCCAACAGACACACAAATAACGAACGAATAAAACAGAAACGAAAACAGCTAAAAAAAAGTCTCAATCGGTAATTAGGACCCAGGGACTGGCAGCGCATCTCGACAATTACTTTGATTGCCTTAACAACCAATGAGACACGCATTAAATGCAGCCGCCTCATCTTTTTATGCACAAAACCAACTGCTTTTTCTGGGCAATTATGTTCGTAGTCTGTCTCTTGCAATAAAAGGCTTTTTCCTTTTTTTATCTCCAGACGTTGCCTTACTGTGAAGGCTGGGAATATCTTTAATTTTTTCTTTTACTTTCGACGCTTATTTTGTCAGTTAAACGAAAAATATTGTGCATTCATATCAAACCGAGGCTTTCTTGACAATCAAACGCAATATTCATTCAACTCCTGACATTTTGTGTGCGTAAATTAAAAATGTTAATGTACTACAACTATTACAGACTCTCTTTTTTTTTTTTTTAACCAGTTCCTCATATATAATAAAATTTACCTCCCGACAAGCGGGTATGTACCTTGTATCCTTTGAAGGATATCCACACACTCCTTGCACAGGGTACAACTAACTCGTTCCTCGAGAGGAATAAACCTAATCCAAGACCACCAGTCTGATTCATTCGAATTAGTCAGACATCACGACCATGACTGGTGCGAGAGAGACTCCCTTAATGAGAAGATACCCTCCCAAACGGGTATTCGTGCACCTGAGAGAGATTTGTACAGGACTCACTCGAGATACTGCGACGGGAATGAGCGACACGTCGTAGGGGGGGAAAGTGACGCTAACGCGAACGGCAAAGCATCTCAGAGAAAATATGTTGACGGCGTCGTAGGAAAGCGCGACTGGTCTCGGAGAGCTATAAAAACAACAGATTTGATAAGCGCACGAGGCGCAGATAGTATGAATTGCTTTTGTGTGTCCCATTCTGATTGCATGCATAATTCTCTCTCTCTCTCTCTCTCTCTCTCTCTCTCTCTCTCTCTTTCTCATTTTTGTGAGTCCCATTCTGGTTACATGCATAATTTCTCTCTTGTTTTTGTGTCCCATTCTGGTCGCATGCATAATCTCTCTCTCTCTCTCTCTCTCTCTCTCTCTCTCTCTCTCTCTCTCTCTCTCTCTCTCTCTCTCGCTTTTGTGTCCCATTCTGGTTGCATACATAATTCTCTCTCTCTCTCTCTCTCTCCCTCTCTCTCTCTCTCTCTCTCTCGTTTTTGTGTGTCCCGTTCTGGTTGCATGCATAATTTCTCTCTCTCTCTCTCTCTCTCTCTCTCTCTCTCTCTCTCTCTCTCTCTCTCTCTAAGCTGCTGAAATGAGGAAGCGCTTCAGCAATCACTGAAATTACTGGCGATCAAGGTAACGACTTGGGAACCGAAAGCTGATTAATCATTTTTTTGTGTGTTTAGAATTAATAGCCCTCCTGGAAGAGGCAATTTCAATCACACAATATTATTGCAAAAATTGCGATGTTAATACTTGTGTGTGTGCATACGTATACGAAATGCACTGGCCATATTCATGCCTGTGCATATGCGTTTTTATGTTAATGGAATGGAATATGAAATTTAGACCAAAAAATTTGAGGGTAAAATAGTTTTATAAAATAATCGTTAGGAAAGGGTGGAAGAGTAAGATGGAAGAAAGGATTTGAACAGAGGTGCAGTGAAAGAAATGGATGGAGTTGCAGCTACGGGCCGAGGGTATGCTGCAAAGAACCTTAAGTAATGCCTACAGTCCACCTCGTGAGGTGCAGACGGCAATACCTCCATACCGGAATTTTTATACTAAATCATTCCCCGAAGTCGGTACGCGACAAAAACAATACAAAAACGAAAAACGAGAATAGGTTATGTTTGCTATTCCCTTTACGTATTTCCTTCTTACAACCCCTTTTTCCTTTTGACACATCCTTTTCTCCTTTTAACATTTCCTTTTATCGTCCATTACCTTCTATTGTCAAACGCAGGAGCTATACTTCTCGATAACCGGACATCGACGGGCTAGCGTGAAATTGCTTTGACATATCGAGATATATTTCCCTAACACTCCTCCATACGGAACTGCGATGGAAAATGAAAACATCTGTAAACTACATTTGGAACGTGTCGTCCAGTGTTGCAAAAAAAAAAAAAAAGGACAAATTCTGTCTGAAATTTTATCGAGAAAAATATGAAAATATAATCGACACTTCTTTGGGATTATTATT
>NC_089741.1:34972013-35019725 GCF_040412425.1 Macrobrachium rosenbergii
TCCTTTGGACCTCCATCACCATACATGACGTACGACACAAGACAAGACAGTGGAGATGATCGGAGACAAGACCAATTTTTTCACAAAATACAAAACGAAAAAAAAAAAAAAAAAGACACGTGACAATGAAGATGATCGGAGACAAGACCAACTTTTTACAAAAAATACAAAACGAAAAAAAAAAAACACACACAAGACATTGAAGATGATCGGAGAAGAGACCAACTTTTTCACAATATAAAATACAAAACTAAAAAACTAAAAAAAACAAACGAGGTTCCTTTATTTTTGGTTTCCATGCCTCCTTTTATCTCTCTGTCTCTCATTCCTCTTGATTCGATTGCTGTATCTCTGGACTGTTAATCATGACAGCTTGATGTGTCTCGACGTAAATATTCTCCGATACGAATTTCTTACTTTGCATTTTTTTTTTTTTTTTTTTTTTTTTTTTTTTTTTCGTCTACAAAGAGGCATTATTCATTCCTGCCAGTCATACAATTAATCACACCTTCACTTGTCTCCTAGCAACTATAAAGAAAAATCGGGACGGAAAACAAATTTTTACCATCGATATTTTTTTTTATGAATTCTATAAGCTGTGAAACACAAACCTAACACAAAAGTTTACACTTGTGGTTAATTTTCGTTCATGGACAGCGGCCAACCTCTCACCATTTTCTAGCTTAGGACTCTAGCCTCTCAGAGGAAGGAAGATGACATGATTTGGGGAACACAACAGCAGGGATACAATTCCAAAGCTTTTTTATTCCACGGGTGCGGTCCTTCAAAGCGTCCTCTTTGACCAAATGAGCCGAGAGAGTGTTCATTTCTTTCGCCAACTTCGAGTAATGTCATTTATATTAGATTTTATATTTGTATATATTTATTTCGCCAATATATATATATATAATATATATTTATATATATATATATATTATATATATATTAATATATTAATATATATATATATATATATATATATATATATATATATATATATATATTAATATATTAATATATTAATATATATATATATATATATAATATATATATATATATATATATATATATATATATATATATATATAT
Organism: Macrobrachium rosenbergii; assembly: GCF_040412425.1. Lineage (NCBI taxonomy): Eukaryota > Metazoa > Arthropoda > Malacostraca > Decapoda > Palaemonidae > Macrobrachium > Macrobrachium rosenbergii. Next base: position 34,973,103 of record NC_089741.1, read on the forward strand.
ATATATATATATATATATATATATATATATATATATATATATATATACACATACGAGCGTGTGTGATCTATGAATTCGAAAACTAAAATAAATATTTACATGCTCAAAAAAAAAAATAGTTTCCTATAAAATAGAATATTCCACTGCTCATAATGAAAGATATTCAGAACATCAGGAAAAATATACGAGAAAAAATGAAGACTTCCAAGCCAAAATTCCCAATCAGAGGTAGATGTGTATTTCTCTTTGTTAACCAAACTCACCAGAAATCAGAACTTTTATATATGTTTTTTCAGGTCATGGGAAACAGGATGGTACCCAGTGCCTTGGACGGGATTAGTGCAAACAGAAGTCAGGTAAATCTGCTGACTAAGGTGTTTCAAGATTGACCAACCACAAAGGTAAATTTGGAAAGTTTTATTTTATTTTATTTTATTTTTTTTTTTTGCATCGTTGGGCGACGTTTATATTATTCTCCTACTGCCACTAAAGGGAGATGAGTCGGTTTGGATGACAAGTTTTATTGTGAGAAAGGTGCGACTCCCAATTATCATTTTGTGATTTGAAGAAGTAAAAAAGCTCTTCCGGAATAGCGGAGTAATAAACTAAATGATAAAATATACCAAACGGATTTCTAAGTAATCCATCTTCAAGTTATTTAACAAAAGTTACGGCAATCAATCCAAATACCAGCTGGAAATGTTTACAGAGGGAATTATTGAAAACATTTATCCCAAGTTACAAGGAACTATGATCAACATAATCAAAATTTCACACACACAGGTATATATATATATATATATATATATATATATATATATATATATATATATATATATATATATATATATATATATATAGGTATGTATATGTTTTTTCTCTCTCTACTAAAACAAATAAACTCGAGGAAATTACAGTCAACATTTTCCACCTTATGTATTCCTTTCTGAAACAGCCATTTTTTTCCCTTGCGCATCCTACATTCACACCTCTCTGCCTTTTCACTTTTACTCTCAATAATCACTAATAACTTTTTTTTTTCGCTTACACTCTCTCAATACACAACCGACTATCCACTAAGCTGCGTTTTCTTTGTCAACCCTCTGAATCGCTCTGTCTTGCATCTCTGTGAATCGAAGCGACGCATCCAGAGATTGAGACGCTATCTGACAACATCAGCATACAAGCAAGTGGCATAATTTGTATGAAATCTAAACAACTGCTACGAACGGCGATTCCTCCGCGGGACGAAAGACGGTCAAGTCAACAATCGCCTCTGAAAGACGCCCAGACGCGCCGGGAAAGGCTTGGTCAAATAAGTCATTCTTGGTACCTGAAGAAATAACAATAAAAACATAAAAAAATTTATCACTCGATGAACGGTTTCCCTCCCAAAACCAAACAAAACGCTTAAAGGATCATCAACATGAGTCTGCACTTCTTCCAAGAATTTGCCCCGGGGTGAGAGAAGAGTGACGAAGGACATTAAAAAAAATGCTATCCAACAGTTTTTTCCGAGACCAGCTGACTCGTTTATCCACGGGGCAGTATGGATTTGGTTCTATAGCGACGAATCTCGTGACTCACTCTAATTAAAAAGGCTGTCTAATTAACAAAATCAAAAAAATTGTCCTTCTCTGAGAACATTCGAAGGCTAAAATTCCTTCCAAGGTTAACGGCAATAAATCATTTAGGAAACTCACTTCCTGGATTCCTCGAGGAACGGCGGTTTATAACCCGGAAACAGCTTCCAGCTGGGTTCTCCCTTATACCTCGAACAAGTACAAGTGAAACGTCTGTGAATGAAACAAGATAAAAATAAAAATTTTATTTTGATTCTGACAGTTTTCGAAGACTTAGATGACATCCAAGGCTGGAGAATATAATTATAATTGATTTCCTAGACAGGACCTAGAGCCACGAAGGTTCACCTGTCCTCAACACTATTCCTTCATCAGTTTCATTTGCAGTTTCTTGTGGACGATTTCCGATCCAAAGAATGTCCGCAGTGAATAAATAAAAACGAAGTTACCCACAAATTTGGTCATCGTGAATCAGATTCATATCACGGACAAAGATGCTTCTGAACAGGTCAAAGGGGGGGGGGGCCTAAATTGATAAAACTGCGTAACTTGACAAGATTAACAATTAACGACCATAAATGGGAAAAGTAGCACAGATTAACCCTCTTATTTGTAATCGATGGATTTTCTTGAAGTTTTATGATGATACTATAGACAGCGGAACACTAACACGACATTACATAGACTTCCGCCATCGTTTTCGCTATTACGCTGATAATGACAGCAGTAGAGAACAATAAATATGGTCCACTCAAAAATGGAAAAAATTAACTATAAACCGTTGGGCCACGATTTAAAGATTTGTCTGGTGGAAGGATTTAAAGTTTCATACACATACATGCGTATATATAATCATAAATATACAAATCAGCATACTTTATATATTTCAGTAATTTTCTGACAGCATGTGCACACTGTTTTATTAAAAATAAGTTTAATCTATCGTGCCGGTGACTGTTTTCATTAGCAGGTCCGCTGGTACGGTCTGTATCATGATCGTTTACGGCCGCAGTGTGGGGTCTGCGGTGGGAGGCTGAAACCAACTTTGGAAGCTTGAATTTTAAGTCTAGGGACCCTGTGTGCTTGTTCCATGTCAATAGGTTTCATCTACCAAAATGTGATAATAAATAATAACACGGGTCGAAGACAAAGGATCACTTCTCCTGCAGATGTTTTATCTGCCTACATCTCTCCAGATTCGGGAAGACCTGAAGTGGAACAAGTCACATCTATAATATACTTGTTGCACCTAAAATATTATTGAAGCTTTGAAGTCAAATTTGACGGCAGGAATATACGAATACATACATAATCTGTTATCTGTTTGTGCACGCACAAAGTATGAGTGGCCTTTGAATAAAAGGTTTTACATTTCCATACAAGCATGGCTCAAAATTATATATATATATATATATATATATATATATATATATATATATATATATATATATATATATATATATATATTAATTTTTTTTCCCAGGACTGACGCTTTTCAAGCTCTGGAAATTGACTGGAAAACTTTAACGGGGTGTGTAATAAAATCTGATCTTCCAGTGCCCCGTATTCCGTTTGTTTATTTCCTGATCCTTTCATGAAATACTCAGAAACCATCAGCGTACCTTCATTTACATGTAGTCTATCAATTTCTCTGGATACGTGGCTATCAATCCAACTACGTCTATCAGGGGTGGAGGAAAAGTATGATGGGATTTCCCAGCATCCATCGGCGATGAAAATCATGACTGTGTTCCGGCTAATGAATGTCGTGACCAGACGTTGAAAGAAGAAAATAAAAAAATGGCTTCGGTTCCCAAAATATAAAGTATGACTGAACAATATGAATTTTGGGTGGATTGTTCATTAGTACTGTAACACGATTTCAAGAGTTTGTTCAACAATCTATCTATCTATCTATCTATCTATCTATCTATATATATATATATATATATATATATATATATATATATATATATATATATATAAAGATGTATGTGTGTGCGCTAGTAATTTTCTTTTACACATTTTTGGATACCTCAAACCCCTTCCATCATTTTTCTGCTGCATGTAAATTACGTCTTAGTTAAACAGCGAGAGGCCAGCTTTCGTTTTTAATGCTCCTCGCTTACGCCAAGGTCTCCATAAACACCGAAGGTGTCTTCGTTGACATTCATCATGACTTTTATCGCGGGGCATAATGAAGTCCACTTGTGCTTCGAATTCCACGTATCCTTGCTAAGTCATGAGGAAGCAAAAGAGTGTGAAAATCATAAGAGAGAGAGAGAGAGAGAGAGAGAGAGAGAGAGAGAGAGAGAGAGAGAGAGAGAGAGAGAGAGAGAATGAAATATTTTCCTATTTATTGAGGTTCCCAATGCATAACGCATATAAGGCAAGTGACAGCAATTGTGCAAATACCCATTTGAAAGTTCAGCCCGAATCCGCCGCAATGACAGTCAAGGAAGACGACTCTGGTCTATTATTCGCTGGCTCGGCCTGTCGAGGGACGAGTCCTCAAGACGAACCTCACCCTACACTTTCGAACTTTAAATCAACACGTTATCTTTCAAGCTTTTTTTTTTTATATTTATTTTCATCGTGGAGAATTCTGGACGTGATTGGAAATAGGAAGGACTTGAAGCCTTGCAATAATAATAATAATAATAATAATAATAATAATAATAATAATAATAATAATAATAATAATAATAATAAAAATTATAAAAATAATAATAATAATAATAATAATAACAATAATAATAATAATAATAAAAATAACAATAATAATAATAATAATAATAAAGAAGAAGAAGAAGAAGAAGAAGAAGAAGAAGAAGAAGAAGAAGAAGAAGAAGAAGAAGAAGAAGAAGAAGAAGAAGAAGAAGGGATATGCCAGTGGAAATTGTGCCCATAATCATAGGAACACTAGGCACGATCCCAAGATCCCTGAAAAGGAATCTGGAAAAACTAGAAGCCGAAGTACTCATGCAGAAAAGTGTGCTACTAGAAACAGCACACATAAATTAAGTATACCTTAATTTTACCAGACCACTGAGCTGATTAACCGCTCTCCTAGGGCTGGCCCGAAGGATTAGACTTATTTTACGTGGCTAAGAACCAATTGGTTACCTAGCAACGGGACCTACAGTTTATTGTGGAATCCGAACCACATTATAGCGAGAAATGAATTTCTATCACCAGAAATGTGAGAAACGTGATGGGCTCCTAAGGAGGCAGGATGCAACCCGGAACCCCAACACTATAAAAACCACCCAGTCAAATAGGATGACTGTGATAGACCAAATAATAATAATAATAATAATAATAATAATAATAATAATAATAATAATAATAATAATAATAATAATAATAATAATAATAATATCTCGGAAGAAAACCTTCTCTCAAACAAACTTCAGTGAACAGAATGGCCGCCTAGAAGCAGTTTAATTTCTGTTGTAGTTTCTCAATCTCTCGCAGCAGCAGAGATTGAGAAATTACAATACAAATTAAGCGGCATCCAGATGGCCATTCTATTCAGTGAAATAATAATAATAATAATAATAATAATAATAATAATAATAATAATAATAATAATAATAATAATAATAATAACGCGCAAAGTGAGAAAAGTGATGGACTCCTAAGGAGGCAGGATGCAACCATGAACCCCGCACTATAAAAACCACCCAGTCCAATAGGATGACTGTGATAGAACCACACCCCACCCCCACCCCACAACAACAAAAAACAAATAAATAATAATAATAATAATAATAATAATAATAATAATAATAATAATAATAATAACGCACAAAGTGAGAAAAGTGATGTACTCCTAAGGAGGCAGGATGCACCCAGAAACCCCCATACTATAAAAACCACCCAGTCGAATAGGATGACTGTTATAATAATAATAATAATAATAATAATAATAATAATAATAATAATAATAATAATAATAATAACTGAAGACTAATCTTTACCCTCGTTACCTCATCTTCCTAATTCGTAGTACAGAACAGACTGTATCCAGGTCTGGACATACTGTAACTATGACCACTGTTCAAGGTATATAATACAAAACTTTTTTTATAAGGATATAAAAAGCTTCATGAGAAAAAAAAACTCCAAATTTTCCAAAGGTTTTTAGCTTCTCTCTGCTTTACTGTCACATGAAAATAGAATTGAATGTTTTCATTCGTAATTGGCAAACTTTTGGCTAAGGCTCACCAAACTGTTCATCTTTTGGAAGGAGTCATGGCGACCTGTCAGGTTCAACGAGGTTTACAAATCCAACGAAAAACGCTGTTTCAGCAGAATAGAACAAGCAAAAAAAAAAAAAAAAAACTTGCTATTTTAACAGGAATCAAAACGACAAAAAATCGAGTTTTCTGTACAGCCGCTGCAGCGTATAATAAAGGCCACCTAAAGTAGATCTATTTTGCGGTGGTCTCGGTATAACGCTGTATGAACAGCAGCCCATGAAACTTTAATCACGGCCCGGTGGTGGCCTATCCTATATCGTTGCTAGAAACACGATTATGGCTAACTTTAACCTTAAACAGAATAAAAACTACTCAGGCTAGAGGGCTGCAATTTGGTATGTTTGATGATTGGAGGGTGGATGATCAACATACCAATTTGCAACCCTCTAGCCTCAGTAGTTTTCAAGATTTGTGGGCGGACAGAAAAAGTGCGGACAAAAAAAGTGCGGACAGAAAAAGTGCTGACAAAAAAAGTGCGGACAGAAAAAGTGCGGACAAAAAAAGTGCGGACAGAAAAAGTGCTGACAAAAAAAGTGCGGACAGAAAAGTGCGGACAAAAAAAGTGCGGACAGAAAAAGTGCGGACAAAAAAAGTGCGGACAGAAAAAGTGCTGACAAAAAAAGTGCGGACAGAAAAAGTGCTGACAAAAAAAGTGCGGACAGAAAAAGTGCTGACAAAAAAAGTGCGGACAGAAAAAGTGCTGACAAAAAAAGTGCGGACAGAAAAAGTGCGGACAGAAAAAGTGCGGACAAAGTCGACACAATAGTTTTCTTTTACAGTAAACTAAAAATTCATCTCAACAGGAATCATAACACAAAAAAGCTGTTTCGCTACGAATCAATTCACCAAAAAAAGTTGTTCAAACGAATCGCAAAAGAAAAATTCGGTTTCAACAGGGGTTCGAGGAACAAAAATAATTCTGTTTCCCAAAGAATCGAGCTACATAAACTAAGCTGTTTAAATACATATAGAAACTAAAAATTCTGTTTCAACAGGAATCAAAAGAACAAAAAATCCTATTCCAACAGAAATCAAAAAGACAAAAAAATGCAGTTTCACTACGTATTGAGTTATATTAATTTTTTTTTTTTTGCAAAATCAATAAAAAAACAAAAAAAAATTCTGAGAGAGAAAAAATGCTGTTACAACTGGAATCGAAGGACGAAAATAATGTTGCTGTTTCAACAAGAATGAAATGACAAAAACTGCTGTTTTAACTGTAAACAATGGTAAAAATGCTGTTTCGAAAGGGGACGAAAGATAAAGTTGTTTCAACAAGAATCAAAGGAGAAAACTGCAGTTTGAAGTATAACGAAAAGAAAAAAACTGCTGTTTCAATAGGAATTTGGGAAAAAATGCTGTTCAACGGGAATCAAATGACCATAATTGCCGTTTCAACAGAAACTAATAGACCAACTGCTGTTAGAACAAAATTGCTTTTCAAAAGGAATCAAAAGACCATAATTGTTGTTGCAACAGAAATTAATACATAAAAACTGCCCTTAGAACAGGAATAAAATTACAAAAAAAAAAAAAAAAAAAAATATATATATATATATATATATATATATATATATATATATATATATATATATATATATATATATATATATATATATATATATATACTGTTTCAACAACAGTCAAAGGAAAAAGTTATTACAACAGGAATCAAAGAAAGAAAATGCTGTTTCAACGGAAAGCAAAGGGAAAAAAATTGCTGGTTCAACAGAAATTAATGAAAAAAAAAAAAAAAACTGCTGTTCCAACAGGAATAAACTGACAAAAATGGTGTTTCAACAAGCATAATATATATAGACACACACGCACATATTATATATATATATATATATATATATATATATATATATATATATATATATATATATATATCGTTGTTGTTTTGTTGGGTACTTGACTGTCTATGTTTCAGTGAGAGTAAATCTTGATATTATTGGCATTTTTTAAAAAAACTGAGAGATACTCTTCTATAGTGAGTTGATTAAACCACGGCTCATTTTTCAAGATTCCAGTCCTTTAACAAACTGTTTAATTCCAGGCTTCTGTTTGTAATGTTCCGTAAGGATTTGAAAGATGGCATCTTGGTCTCCATAATATTGGAGATATTTTCATCAAGTTACGTAGAATATCCCTCAAACCTAGGTATATTGGCCACGCAACTTTAGGAGCAAGGAGTTAAAAAAAAAAAAAATAATACTAATAATTTCAATAAATACACAGACCACTGTAGAAAATTGATAATGAACTTTGAGAGATTAGTTATTAGACTTCACCGCAATTTCCGGGGATGGACAATCACTTCCAATATCATCCCCACCATTTTGTCATTATTGCCTAAGCAACCGATATCTGGTGTGAGAATCCATTATGCGCAATAGCTAAACCTCATTACCAGTTCGAACAGAACAGAATATAAAATTCAGGCCGATGGCCAAGTGCTGGGATCAAAGAGGTCATTCATCGCTGAAAGGAAAATTGAGAGTAAAAGGTTAGAAAGGTGTAACAGTAGGAAAACCTCGCAGTTGCGCTAAGAAACAATTGTTAGAAGGGATTGGAAAGTAAGACGGAAGAAAGACTTTGAATGGAGGTACAGTAAAAGGAATGAACAGGGTTGCAGCTAGGGGCTCAAGGGACGCTACAAAGTACCTTAAGTGATGCCTCAAGATCGTTCTTCGAACCCTAATACTTTGCTGAGAGTAGAAGCGCCCCAGTCAGGTGAACTTAGAATTTCCCAAATCATGCCAACAATACTTTCAGCTCTATCGGTTATCATCATCATCAAGGATCATTCCCTCTTCCCTTAATAAATAAAATATAGTCTCAACTCAGGCAGAGAAAAGAAGAAAGGTGTCCAGCTATCCTTGAAATATTTGTAGCCTGTGCTATTAAAACTGAAGGCTGGAGACCATATGATGTATGTTAACAACCACTTTATGGTAAATCATGAAATAAGCCTGAACGTTTACCATTTATATATAATATATATATATACATACACATATATAATATATATACATAATATATATATATATCTCTCTCTTTCTCAGAATATCCACAGGCACCTGTTACAAAACGATACGCATAATCAACCTGTGAAAATCTGAGGGAATGCAAAAATGCAGCGGTATTAAAAACTAATTCAGTTAATCTTTACAGACAAGTTAAATAATTTGGTTTCTTTTGTATACCAAAATAAAATGACCTTTTCTTCTGGTATTTCCAAGAATGACAGATGCCACAGCAGGTAGTAATAAGAATTTAATGTCCATTAAGATATTAGCCGAGAGTGATTCCTATGAAACTGATCCTATCTTGGAGTTAAGTGTCAAAGAAGTGAAATGATTACAAGGGGGAAAAAATGAACGGCTGTTTATTAGCGAATTATCATTGGAGAAATTTTGTATTTAATACTAAAATAAGGTACGCTTTGCCTCAAGATTTCTGGGCGCCCAGAGAGGCTGCAAGTCTTGAGCAGAAATCGACAGGGAATATAAACAGAAATTATCAATAATAATGTACTGAAGTATATGTCGATTCTGTCGATTCAAAGAAAAAGAAGACTTCAGTCATATTTGCTCATGCATCTGAACTGACAACCCACAAGGCCAACACACTTGAAGAAGTGAAGTTCAAACTCTTATTTTCATCTCCAGTCATTGTGTGGCACTCCAAAAAGAGAAGAAAAATGGCGCGCAAGCTCTCTTGAGCTGGCCAAAAAGGTCGCTGTTTGTTTGTGAAAGGATAACTACTAGACAGAGTTCCTCTCAAAACAGGTAACAGACTTCCATCAACGGAGCATCTTAAAAAAAAAGATTCAAAAATGAAACACCTCAAGAAAGGTGGCTGAATTAAGAAAATCACTTGTCAAGGTCTATCGCCCACTGACCGTGTGTCGGACATGGCAACAGAACAAGGGAGTCCTAATTACATGCTTGATGGAATAGAAATGAGAGAGAGAGAGAGAGAGAGAGAGAGAGAGAGAGAGAGAGAGAGAGAGAGAGAGAAAGCAAATTCTAAGCTCTATCAGAACCCAGCAGCAAGGACTTCTATCAAAAGCCTAATAATAATAGTTTAGGCTCTTTGAGGAACTCCCTTTTCCAGAAACCTGAAGCTCAGGTTCCCGGGCTGACGCCTCGAACCATCCCCAACGATGAACTTGGGTGCGACTGTAATAACCTCGTACTAAAATTTTTATTCTTGGCCCTCTTTGGTGTTGGAACCAGATGACCTTGGGTCACTATTTGCAAGGTCGCAGGTCCCTACAGCACAGCAATTCAAGGCTGACGGTCACAGCCTTCCTTCACCCATCGACGCCATCCTACGAAGGACCTTGTCTCCTACTCCTTACCAACCCCAACTCCCTACTTAGCATTCCAGTCAGGGCTCGTTTTTTTCATTCATATTCCTTTCTACTTCACGACATTCCTCTTTTTTCGTTCTTTTTTTCTTCCATGTCGCCTGTGACGATGGTTCTTGGATTTCCCCTGAATAGGACGATGAATCTTTTCTTTGCTGATTTTTTGTTGTTAGCTGAGCAATAATTTCTTCAAGCTTTTATTCTCTTTAAAATCAATAATAGTGCACATTGGTTAATCCCCCCCCCCTTCTCTCTCTCTCTCTCTCGGACGATGAATTTTGTCTCTGCTAATTTCATATTATTAGCTGAGCAATTATTTGAGTTTTTATTCCCTTTAAAATTAATAATCGTACACGTTAGTTAATTCTCTCTCTCTCTCTCTCCATTTCCCAACTCTGACGTATTAATGTTGAATAGCTTTATAATTACAACCGTGAGTTCTGTAATACAATGTACTATAAGTTTTTAAGCTCTCTCCCATAGAGATATATCTTTTTTAACCAGTGTATGTCTTTATCTCTTTGTGTATGCGTGTAAATTCGATAAATCAATAAAAGCCATACATTCACACCTGTTTGTCTCTCTGCACACTTGTCAGAGAGTGTCTCTCCGACATCCACAACCAAAAACTCTCCTCCTTCAACTCTTTCCTCCCAGCCTTCGACTTCTCTCCCCTCCCTCCCTTTGAATTACCGCCTAAGCCGTAGACCGCCCACCACCCACCCTGTACAAAGTACACAACCCCTCTCTCTCTAGTCGCTCCCACACCCACCCCACCGCCTTCCTCGTAGCCTCTTCCCAGCGACCCCCGACAATTCCCAAGCTCCATCGTCAATATATAAGGGAGACGCAACCAACAGCAGGCAGTTGGTTTCTCTTCTTCAGTGCTTACACTCAGAATTACCAGGTGAGTTCTGCTTCCCTGTGTGGGAGAACGAAAAACTACCTGCTAAGAGACGGTGGAGAATTTCGTACATAAAAAAAAAAAAAATACATTCGCTGAAAATGTCTGACTTGAATGTTTACGTCGTATAGGTACTGTTACTATATGCTCTTGCGGTGTGATATACATACATGTACATATATTTTATATATATATATATATATATATATATATATATATATATATATATATATATATATATATATATATATATATATGTGTGTGTGTGTGTGTGTGTGTGCGTGTGAGCTTGAGCGTGCATGTACACATACTTGATACTTGTATGTATACATGTGTATGCGTGCATGCGTAATATTAATGCAACTTACACATATATGTGTATATACAGTATATATATATATATATATATATATATGTGTATGTGTGTGTGTATGTGTGTGTGTGTGTGTGTGTGTGTGTGTATATGTGTGTGTGTGTGTAGAGAGAAAGAACGAGAGAATGCAAAAGCTTAAGGCTATTCCAGCACTGATCAACATGACATGAAAATTAGCAAATAAATATATAGCTGACTAGTGCGGGTATCATCCTGATCAGAGGGTCTGAAAGTAAAAGTGTCTAAGTTACGTAATGGTCTGTTTAGTGCTTTACTGTTCGTCATTCACTTAGTGCCCTTTGGCTGCAGATGATCCCGAGCGAGAGAGAGAGAGAGAGAGAGAGAGAGAGAGAGAGAGAGAGAGAGAGAGAGAGAGAGAGAGAGAGAGAGAATGCCCTGCAATCTATGATTTATCTTTTTTATAATCTGAAAGGATGTGTGTGGCAGAGCAAGTGTGTTTATGCAGTTCATTTGAGTGATTGATTAATGTTGAATTTTTCATAAAAGCTTTAGGATTTTCACGGATACATCACTATTTCATTACCACTTTCGCTCTGAAACACTCATCTTTCTTATTCTGGCAATGTTACGTGACATCTAAATTGGGGATCGGCATTATAACGCATGCTAAAGAATCAAAAGCCCGCGTCTACTTTCTGCGTCCTATTCATCCCTTCCGGTGAAAGACTGCTTTCACCAACGAAACGGAAAGCATTACGAGCCGAGGTAAAAGTTTCAACTTGAAAGTCTCTCTCAAAATATTCTTTCTTCTATTTTCTTCATTAATTACACGGAATATTTACCGGATAAAACATCAGAAGAAAGAAAATTCTGCGAGAGACTTAAGTCGGAGCTTTTGACACGGCTCGGACAAGCTAACGTTTTATGATAGTGTCTAATGTCATGCTATCGACCACTTGGAATCTCTAAGAATTCTAAGAGGAACGTTCAGAATAAAAGTTTTATTTTGTCTCACTCGAAGCGTCTAAGACTCCAGCTGAGGCTACTTCCATTAGATTTACATTTCTGTTGTAACGGCAGGTCATTTTTTTCCCTCAACGTCTTGATATCTGCGAGAGGACTTCGGATAACTTTTCTTGGCGGCGTTGAAATCTCTCCTGAATTCTTTGCGTTTTATCAAATTGTCTCGAAAGTGATTTCCTAATCCTCGATTTTATGTGATTTGCTTTGTGTAGTTTTTCTCTCGACAATTTTCAGATGCACGATGAATTTGGTTAGCTTTTCTATCAGCGATGAAATCTTCCGGAAGTACTTGAATTCTATTGGAAAAAACTAAATACTCTGAACATTATCGCTAAAAACGTCAAGATCACTTTTTTGTCAGCGTTGAAATTTCCAATAATTTTTTTTTCTTTAGTCTGATATATCAAAGCTAAATTTCTGACAACTTTTGCAGCAAATTTGCGTTAATTTTCTGCCAGAGTTAAAATTTCCGTTGAATGATTTAAATTCATCAAAATGAAATGTTGGTATCCTGGCTTGTGCGCATTGTGTTTTGTCAGCTATTCTTCCACATCAAACAGAGAAAGATAACTCCCAAGTAGCTAAGACTAATTCTCATCTAACCTGCACCACCTGAATTACCACTTAGTCGTGTTCATCAGACACCAAAAGTCCTGTTCAGTTGGTTTCAAAGACTTGTCTTACGAGCTCTTAGTGTGCTGACAATTATTACATGTAGGTCAATTAAAAAAAAAGAGGGGAAGATTGAGGAATTAAGATTTCCTTCGCTCCACGTAAGCCAAAACCCATTTTATGTCTTAAGAAACTTTTAAGTGCATCTATTCTTCGGAATTCGATGGCGCTTAATCTGAAACCTCGATCATGTTGCAGGCGGAAATAGCATTGAAATATATAATCATTAGAGCCATATATACATTAATTTTATGCCTGCGAACTTACACAGTAAATTGAAAGTTGAGTTTCTACTTTCACTCCAACTCGGCTCCTTAGTCAAACGGATTTTTTTTTTTATGTAATTTCTTTTCATGCACGCACACAAAGCCAAGGTTATCAATTTCCATCAGCGAGATCGGCTACTGAAAAGCATAATATTTATTCCGCGACAAAGACATTTATGAACGGAGCGAAACAGAACGACGGGCATTGTTTACACTGTCGTGAGGCGCGTCGGGAAATGGCAAGATAAGAACCGTGAAGTCAGAGGTCGCAGAACTGACAAGATTCCGTTGAGCCCTTACAGTAAAGAATTCCGCATTTCTCAGTATTCTGCCACGGCCCTTTTCTATACCACATCTTCATCTGTTCGTTGTTTTGAAATCCAATATTAAAATCTCTTACAATGAATCCTTATCATAAAAGGATATGAGAAGTAGCTAAGATGTTATCCCACGCTCTCTATTATACATTAAAAGGATATCATCACTAAGAAAAGGATATTTGGAAAATTCAGTCTTTTGAAGCTTGTGCTATTAGCTAGGCACGGAAAACTATTACACTGAAGAAAAGATGTGGCATATTGGATTTTGTTACTATATATCCAACATTGATCCGTTAGTGTAAAATTATGCGCAGTCTTCCTAGTCATTCCACGATTTTGTAGCCTGATCTAACGTATATCACCCCCGATGGTAAAGAGCGAAGAACTAACTGCAGCATCTTCAAATCGCAGAATTTTGATAAGGCAGAAGGGTAAGCAAGCATGCGTAGTACCACTGCGGATTACACATTAAAACCTGGTGCAGTCTTACGTTAAAGATTTAAGAATCCTACTCGCAAAACCCAGTGGAGTACAGTTCCTTCCCAAAATAATTCATCGATCTATTATTTGCTGGAATCAAACAAACTATGAAAATACATCCCTCGAGCGGATACGAGTTCCCTTAAGACCCAACTCGAAGACGACTCGTTATCCAAACCGGTGCCGTTTCAGGCATCGGTGAAAACCTGAGCATCACAATGGTGAGGTCACGGCCGGCCATGTGTTGCTTCGTATCGAGGAGATGAAAGTGAGAGGGACAGTGAGAGAATGGGCGAGAGGAAGGCATGAGAAAGCGCCTGCGGCGAGAAGATGCTCCTCAATCCTCAGCACGAGGAGGAGTTGCCTTGGGAGGGCGTCAGAACTGCTCCGCTGGGCTCGACATAAGGCGCGCAGGAAGTAATCTTTTGGAGGGAGGCATGAATTAACGGAGCCGTTTGGAGAAATCTGCCAGTGAAATACATTGCTGGTGATACTATTGGATAGACAGCGATCAACTTGAATGTGGAAGTTAAAACTAAAAGCTGGAATTAATGTTAGATACAAAAAAGATTAAGCATAAAAAAAAAGGGAAGACGGACAGGCTAACGCTATAAGATAGATTAGAGTCTCAGCATATTAAAGATAAACTACGATTGTTTATCGGGCTGAATAACATTGCACAAAACTATCACAGGGCATTCATTTTCAAAACATACCTCATGCAAAAAAAGACCATGCAGTGGCAAGACTGCCATTTTTAGAAACCGATTACGCACTAACTAGCGTCATTTACTGAAAATCTCCCTCTTTTCCACTTTTAAGTCATGAACGTAAATGATTAGGTGGGCAATCAAACAAATTATCTAGCAATCCACTACTAAGAAGCAATTAAATGAGAGAGAGAGAGAGAGAGAGAGAGAGAGAGAGAGAGAGAGAGAGAGAGAGAGAGAAAAGTTCCTTTCTACCCTTCACAGTTCACGAGAGGTCAAGGAATCAAAATGATGATGGGTCCTCACAGGGCTGGCATCCTGATTCACCCTCCCCCCGCGCTGGCTTCTCAACTTGATGATTAGGCATCTCAGAGCTCGGTCATTGTGCAAACGACGTAATTGCTGCGACTTCTTGCGTCGCAATTTGCTAACGGAACAGTCAAGAATGTTGCAAGCACTTTTACTTAGCATTTAGTTGTTGTGTTAATTTGGGCAAATTACGTAATTTTTTTTCCAGTTGCAGTCTGCATTCACATTTAACGATTTTAAATCATGCTGCATGCGCTGAATTGTAGCTTCTTAATTGAGTTTTTTTTTTTATATTAAATCTTCATCTTCATTTAGTCAGTTCTTGTTATTCTTACTTTATTCGCTGAAGCCACCACTCACATCTCGATATACTTGTTTTTATGACCTTCCGTTCCACAGTATAAAAGTCAACGCATGTAACCGTAAAACGTCCATGGCTACCTAATGCAATGAAGAAAATAACGTGTCACTGGGGAAAACCTAAAAATATTGATGTAATCGGCGCCTCAGAAGAGCCAAACCACTTTTTTTTTTTTTTTTTTTGGCAAAGAGCAGGAATCATTTGAAAGTTAATTGACGAGGGTGTTCAATCAGGACAAACTCGAAGGCCCACTTGACCAACCGGAACGTCGAGGACAACAGCTCTTCTTCAGGTCAAGTTCACTTGGTCTTGCAAAGTATCGCGTTTCCATTTCAGCGAGTCAATGTTTCCGGGAAGAACGGAATCAAAGAAACATAACATATATATACGCATTTTTTGAATGCAAGGCGATACGCTTCTGCGTAGCCACGAGCTGAAACATGAGACAAAAATAGGGAAAAAACACGGTTACGATAAATGAAATAGTATTTAGTTTCATTGAGTTATAAGTTTTTTTTTTTCTTTCGGTATATTGTCGCTCTGCGACATGTGTGGAAATGAAGTATATTAATAAGTAGGAAGAGGGTCTGACAGTCCACTGTGTATTTTTCCCGCATTTCTCTTTAGCTCTTACCAACAAACCTGCCATACATAATGAAACAAATTAAAGCAATATTCTTACGAACATTAACTTATTTTCTTGACCTCTGTCGCAAAGAATGTACATTTACTTACCCAAATAAATCTTCAACATCCAGGTAATCCTAACAGTTTCGAAAGTGACTCTGTTGATTCTTATTTCTTCTGCCTGTGCTTCATAAATCTGGCTTTTGAATTTCAACAATGACTCATTTTAATTTTTTTGTAACACCTATCGGGTGTGAAGCGATAGCAGTGCACTGTCAGGTCCTCATATGTTAGTTCCTCTTTTATTCTCTAACCTAAGGTGTTCATGTTTCTCTGTTAATCTAGCAAATGTATTCTAACACTGTACAAATAATATTTAAACGAAAAGAGTCTGGGCCCTGGGACGCAACCCTCTATGTAGTTGCCTGCTTGCCCTTAGCCACAGTTCGGGAATTTTCATTTATGGCAATTTCAGCTCATACCAGGTTGAAGAAGGCTGCTGGTCCTGTGTGAAACAGGAATGGCTGAGGCTAAGACCATTATATCAGTTTCCTTGATATTTTGCTCTGCCACTGGCCATTTCCTAAGTACATATGGATCCTGCCTGTTCAGCCTGAGGTGAGCTGCTTTGGCTATAATGAAAATTTCTGGAATGACTGAGTGGCAAAGCGGTCAAGACAGGACCCCAGGTAGGTGGGTCGGTCCCGGGGCCCGGCCCTCTGGCCCGTGTGACCACGCCCCTTACCTGGTGTCCCTTCTTGCAGGATGCGGCTGCCGGCTCCTTCATACTGCTCCTAGTGGCTGCAGCAGTCAACGCTGACAAATTATTCCCGGGGCCTCCACAAGGGAAACAACAGGACATTGCATTCAATGCATTGTACAATGATTACCTTCCACCTAGACCTTCAGAATGCCTTCCCATAACGACAACACTCGTGACCACATCCGTTCTTGAGAGTACTCAACGTCGTGATTTCACATCAACAGTCCTTCAGACTGCAGGCTCTACCGTATTGAGAACTCAGGTTGTCCCAACGACCGTAACTCAAAGATCCACTGTCACACAGGGAGGGTCAAGAGTTGAGACAGTTGTACAAACAAGGACCACTGAAGTGGTCAGGTCTTCTGTCAGGACTGTAACTGAAGGTGGTTTCACTCGCACTGCCCAAGTGACTGTGACCAGCACTAACATAGTGATAAGCACTGCACGTGATACAAGGTATTCCACTGTTAACAGAGATGTTGAGCGCACACAAACATCCGTAACTACAGTTCTTCAACCTACAACTATTACCTCTCGCCAAACAAGCGAAGAGACCAGAACCGTTCCTTTCCGCCCTCCACCTGTAGTCAGGGTCAATACCGAAACAAATGTGGTAGTAAGCACAGCAGTGAGGGAAGGCCCAGGGAGCACTGTCCAGACAACAGTCGTCATCCCCACTACAGTCACCTCTGCTATTCGTTCCCAGCCACCACCTGTCATTGTAACAAGAACTGCCACAACCACGAAGGTGGATTTTGTCACACAGACAACCACTATAGAGTCTGGGTCTGTAGTAACAAGACAAGTAGTTAGTACAAGAACTTCAGTACTATCACAGGAAAGAACTGTAACACGTGATCAGGCCACCACTGTTTTTTCATCTCGGGTTGTTCCAACAACTGTTTTTAGGACTGAGGTTGCTACTGAAGTTCGTCCCACGACTGTCGTCAACACTAGAACAGAAACAAGAACTGCTGGGGTCCCTGAAGTTCGCACATCTACCTTTATTGAAAATGTTGTCCGGACAGTAACTGGAAGGGATGAGGTAGTAACTAGGCCTGTAGTTACGACAAGCGTCGTTCGAAGTGTATACACTGTTACCAACACTCGAGCAGTAACCATCACTGCAACTAGAACACAGACCGCAGAATGTGGCAGAACTGGATACAAATATGACGAACCTTCTATTCCATTTGGCCTTCCCAACTAAGAAGAGCAAACGAGCTTTCACGAGAGGAAATAGATATCGAAACAGATAAAATTAATCTTAAGTGAATGACAAGAATTCCAAATTATTCAGAAAACCTGATACTCTTTTATCATAAATTCCTACCTCTTGCTAAATTTTCACACCTTTTTTGACTTCAATACATCATACTTATATGTAAACCTTTAATTTACTAAGGAAAAATTTTCTAGACAAATACCAGAAATCAATTTCACATTAATCCTCTACAGTGACCACATTTAAAATAACTCTGTAATTATGATGCAAGTATAATAAATACATTAATGTTACTACTATTTTCTTACCATTTATTAGCAATGTATCAACAAAATTAGCACCTTGTCAAATACCTAATCATTGTAAAGGTAAGTCTTATCACATCATTGTTTTAACCAACAACAATCAAAGAACTGTTCTTGCTTCTTTACTGTCTGCAATGTTATCACAAAGGGAGGCTTTCCTGACAAACTGGACATAACATAACGAATTGTTATTGCAGGATGGCCCACGTTGTTCTGGTCGTACTTTTAGCAGTGACTGGCGGATGCTTGTCAGCCAAGTTGCCCACCATCCCGGCATACCACCAGGCGGTCGACAGCTCTTTTCTGACAATCGACAGCAACGTCTACAGCCCTCGCCCATCTCACAAAATCCGTATGGAATCTACCTGCCCCTGTTCCGGAACCCTGTGTCCCTAAGACAAGTACACAGTACTCAACTGTAATCAGGACATCTGTTCGAGATGTTGGCTCAACAAGCTTCATCACCCAAACTGTCACCAGGGCTGTCACTTCCACAATACGTGAGCCAACAACCGTCTACACAACACAGGTCGCAACTGTTACCGGGGGTGGCGTAACTCAAACGACTGTTTTACCACCTTTCCAGAACCAGAGTAGAGACAGGTGTCACTACAATACCAGGAAGAACAGAAGTAGTCACACAGACAGCTACACAGAGGGCAAGTTCAGTCCAGTACACCACAGTCACCAGTACCGTCGTCACCACAGTTGGGCAGACAGTCATCCGCACTCAGTTTTCAACAAGGCTTGTCCCAACGACGTACACTCGCACTGGGGAAGCGTAAGCACGGTGTTTGTCACCAGAACTGAACCAGCAGTGACAACCACTCGCTACGAGACTATCCAAGTAACAAATACTGTCACCCAGACCAGACCTGGCGCGACTGTTGTCCGCACACACAGACACAATACAACACCAATGTAGTCACACGAACAACCACTCTACCTGCTGTCACTTCTACTGTCGTCAACACAATGATGAACACCGTCAGAAGCACAATTCTCAGCACCCTGGTCAATACACGGGTTAGCACTAGGAAGTAACGCAGACTCAGGTTTTGACCAGAACAGAAACACGGAGGTCACGCGCGCGCGTCACATCTACTGTAGTGCAGACACGGGATGTTTTCACCACTCTCACAGACATCAGATACAGCACCAGGGTGGTACCGTCTGTCTTTACAAGAGTGGATGTTGTCACTGCCACTGTCACTGCTGGCGTCCCATCCACCGTTGTTGTGACCAGACAAAGCACCAGGACCACTACTCTCGGAGGAGGCACAAGAACCGCGGAGGTTGTAAGCACGGTCTACCGGACTGAAGCTTCCACAACTACCCTGATCGGTGGTGACCGAACGGTGACGGTGACTCAGACGCAAACTGTCCCTTGTGGTGCCGGAGGATACCGCTACGATGAACCCGCAACTGCCTTCAACATCCTTGGTTAATTTAAAACCTGTCCTTTTTTAACTGCCACATCAAAGAATTGACGATTCTGAAACTCATTAATCTAATAACAAGACTTACTACATGCTAAATTTCTAAAGATTACTTGCGAAATATAAGTGAACAACTTCAAGCATGTTTTGTTAGATAAAACCCTATACTTCTAATCAAATTTTCGAATTGCCCAAAGTGGCCATCTTTAAAGGAATAAAATCATTTTATCTTGTCCTCAAAAAAAAAAACCTTCCCAGTCCCTACTTTTTGTATAAAGCCCCCTTCCTCACTGAATAGTAGTGAAAATAAAAAATACCTAACTTTTTCAATGATAATCTCTTCTGTCACATTTATGAGTGCCTTGTCAATGTAAATTTGATCTTCTTAAGCTGAAATGCCTAAGCAAGCAGAAACTCGAACTTTATACAGAATAAAAGATTAAAGTATACAAATGTCTTTACCTTGACCGACTGCAATATTACTTGAGCATTGTTCCTTGGGTTATGATGCAAAGTTATCTCATTTGATGGAAACATGGGCAGGGATGGATTACAGGTAAAAGAAAAAAATACTTCATATTTGTGATGGGAAAGTACAATTCGAGTAATTTCAGTAGGGAAGAGAAAAAAATACTTCAGAACTGGATTTTGCTAAATGGGAGCCCAGACATCAATAATGATCCTAATGAGGAAAAGAAAGACCTTTGTGATCAAGATCATCTCATTCTCTATGACAGTAATAAATCAAATAAGGGTGACCAAAAAAAGTTACTAATTGAATTTAAAATCCGGCATCCCTTTTGTGACATGATCAAGTAGTGAAAATGGCTGTGATCAGGAACTTCTGAGAGAGCAGCTATCTTCAGGCAAGCCCTTACGTCAGTCATAATGATACCAAAAGATTGAAATGCTAACATCTGGTATCAGCGGTGAAACCATGACGAAGATTAACCAAGTATCATCAGTATCTACAAACAGTTGAAAGCAAAGACCAAGAGCCTAGACAAAAAGAGCCCATGTCTTCTATCTCTTGAAAGTAAGAGCAAGATAGATCAAGGTGAAAATAGCCAAGGATATTAGGCATCACAAATTTGTAAAAAAGAAAAAAAAACATCACTTGAAAGTTAGAGCCATACCAAGATGGTAAATAGTTACAGATATCTGGCATCATTAACCTCTTTACGAAATTAAAAACTATTAGCTGAAAGTAAAACCACGCCTGGGGACGAGGATAACCACATTTTTAATCATAAATGTTTCAAAATAAAGTTTCAGTTGAAAGAACAGCAGCCCCAAAGGAAAAAATCGCTACGGATATTGGACATCACAAATTTCTGACAAATAAAACATCGGTAAGAGCCATTGCGCAAAACAGATTTTTCCAGGTTGTCAAGGTGAAACGATTTGCTTAACGTCAAAAAAAAAAAAATCATATGAGAAAGAGTTAAACTCCAAAACGAAAAACCTTAAAGAATTCTTAGATGAACGTAACATTAATACGCAAAGTTAACAGCAAACTTACTACAGTCTAACGATTAATTATCTGCCATCATCATAGCCTCACATTTCAGAATGGCATAATTAACTCTGGACATCATCTACCCAAGGCAGGAGAGATTAGGGATAGTATTTGCTTTGCTTAGATAACATGCGCCTTCGGTAACCACAGAGCCAGGAGTATGTCCCCCGAACTATATTAAGTAGTTGTTCCAAAAAGTACTAACCCTCCAATTCTCAGCAATTGGGATGACGTTGCTTAACCTTTGTTTTACATACCTCGTCTGCGACCCATAACAGCCAACTAGCTACCCATTGCACAATCCACTGCTTATGCCAGCAGAGCCACAATACGTTGCAATAGAACGTACCTTAAGCGTTCCAGAAGACCAGGAGGCTGACTTTGGGACCTCTTGGTGATTTGGCTAGTGTGCTACCCACTGAACTACCGAGGGAAGACGTAACCCTCTTGCTTGTGACACCTAAAAAAAAAGGAGGAAGGAATAAATTCAAAAACAGAAAGGGGAAACACTTTAAATAGACATTTAAATATTACATTAATTAAAAGGCATTTCCCTGGATACTTACTATTCAGTGGCTGAAGCGTTCGAATTTTAAGTTTGGCTTCCTGCAAACCCTGGTACAATGCTACAGGTACATTCAATTAGAACAGGATGGTTTACTATCGACAATGTACAATACGACTCTGTTAATAGTAACTGTACTGTCACATGAAATCGTTATGGAAAAAAAAGTCCGCCCCTACCGATCCGCTAGCTTTAAACATTGTTTTATCCACTTTTCTCAAAAAATTTTAAATTACTGTATCTAAAAAAAAAACTTTCTGTGGCTATTTTTTTTACATTCTACTCTTGAAAGGCTTTCCTTCATTTTGTTCTTAATTGCCGGTAATGGGAAACCTTGCATTCGGTTACCTTGTTTTACCATTATTGTCTTATCTCTCAAAGCATACCCTGTAATTCGGAATTATACCTTCATACCCTTTCCCCTTAAAAAAAAACATGAGTATCTCTCTCGCAGAGCCATCTGGAGTGTTTCCTTCTCCCAGAAATACCTTACACAATCTGGACAGCCCCTTGGATACACCTTTACCACAACACTGCGTCAAACTCCGTTTCGTTCCTAAAACCAATGCTAACATTCTCTTCCTTTGACAAAATCAAATTTCCTCTAGGGTAATTCAGGGGTATGTTACTAAGTTCCCCACCTTTCATTCATACTTTCATTTTCTTCTTCATAACTTCGCATATCCAGCAGAGCTGAAAATCCCTCAAACCACTCACGGCTGGTAACACTGCAACAACTCTGTGAGGACGTCTCCCAAGGCACCATCTTCCAACATTCTACAAGGAATCACAGCCTGAGGCCTCAGAGAAAACATCACACCAATGTCACTCAGAGTAGGCCAATACCTGATCACCTCTTAATATCCAAAGATGTCTCAATTACCTCAAAGGGGCCACTAATTACCATACAGCCATCTCCAGATTACATACTGTTTTTTGGTTCACGTATGTAATTTAGAAAATATAATTAACGGACGTCAGAGAAGAAGCAAGTTCAAATCACGATGCTGAAGACATTTCTCAATACACCGTCAGGTCAAAGGGAGAGAGAGAGGGGGAACTTATATCAAGTCATGTTCTATAATTTTTTTATGTAAACATGCGTCACTGAAGCGCACCTTCTGCAAACCTCGTCGTAAACGCTAATAAAAACCTGGAGTGAGCTGGCACAACAGGTCTGCCAGTCTGTGAAGGAACAAATGGATTTACCTGTCCTGGGGTTGAACACTTTCCTTTGCAACGCTGGTATCTGAAGGAACACACACACACACACACACACACACACACACACACACACACACACATATATATATATATATATATATATATATATATATATATATATATATATATATATATATATATATTTATATTTATATGTGTGTATATGCATAGCACGTGCTGTATATATATATATATCCAAGCACGTGCTGTACTTCCAAGCATGTTTACGTCTTTTGAACGTGGGCTGTTTTACCTTAGAGTTTGTTAGTGTTGAGGGGATCACGGGATGGGGGTCTCCAAATGTTTGCACATACCTTTATTCTTTTATATAAAAACATATTGCTCTTCCAAAACTTGACCTAATATCTGAAATGAGGTGCTCTACTTGGTAGTAATATTCCCTTCCTTATCAGGTAAATGATAAGTCACAATATATTTGTGATTAAGGGAAACCTATCTTAACCTGGTTAAAATGACTCAAACATTTCCTTTGGCATAAAAAAATAAATAACGAAGACTTTGGTGGTTTTACTCACAGAAAAGCAACACGAAAATCTTGATATTTCAATAAGTGAAGATAAAATGATCTTAAATATCTAAATTAAAAAAAAAAAGTTCTTTATTCCTTGGATTTTTTAATGTCCTTAAGTACAGATGAGCTTTAACCATGTCAAAGATAAAATATACATAAAGAGTAAAACACTTCTTTAGTCGTGTCTCAACGGAGGACATATCTACCCGACGTACTCGCCCAAGCGCCCCTCCCAGAATGGGACAAGCGCATCGCCCAACCGAGCGTGACCTTCAAATGAGAGTGAAAGGTGAGTGGGAGGAGCATTCGGGCGAGGTTGCTCAACGTGGAGGTCACTGGTGGGATGGGCCTCCCGTGAGTAACGCCTAGACAAGCGTAACTTCGTCAGGGGGTACTACGGAGAGCGTGGAGATCGCGTGGTTGAATAACCTGCGATCTCTGTACGACAACTTCAAAACAAGGTAGGTTTATCATAACTACACGAAGCAGAAGAACGAACCACCTGAAATGGGCATCTCTAAAATCATACACAGCAACTGTCTGGGACGGCAGAATCACTCGACAACAAACAAACTCAGCCCGGGGTCCAACGCACAAAGAAAGGAGCTGGAAGATTCAAAGAAAACGGAAGGTGCACCACCCAAGCCTCGTCTTCTTCTCCCCCGGGGATCAACAACAAACGAAGGTCGTCAACATATTTTCCAAGACTGTTAGTCTCCGCCTCAGGGCAAGAAGAGAGGCAGAGATGAGTTGCCACCACAGATGGCGTCCGTCCCATTGTAACCAATACTCTCCAAGGACATCGTAACTTGTAGGTAAAGGACAAACAGTCATTCATAAGTTGGAGGGTGTAACTTAATACGTACGTTTGAGATGCTGAACACCAGGCAACGTAGACACGTGGAATGGCAGGTGTTCTGTCATTTCTCCCATCTAATCGTTTAACTTATTTACTTTTTATATATCATTAAATGAAATAAATACCGAGCATGAATGATAGAAAATGGTTTAGGAGTTAACTGTACGCTGATGAATTAGTAAGATATTTAGGTAATGCTCCTTCAGCATAGTTATCTCTAGCATAAAAGTCTTTTAATGCCCATACATTCTCCTGAAAAAATATGTATGTAATCTTACGACACTTTGCAGAGTGGAGACATTTTTAATCTTTCATCATTAATGCAACAAAGATTAATTAGATTATATTGATAAAATGTGCTCGATTCAGATCCTCTGGCTGCCTAAGCTGGATTGTCACGGTTATCATTAACAATCTTAATTATCTTAATTAATACTGTTTATGAATTTATAATCAGAAGCAATGTCGGCTTCATGCAGTATATGCACCCTCATCCTTTAACTGAACCCTAACTGAACACTCTCGAAACAATGTCAAATTTACCTTATGTTACTTAATCCTTATAAAACTGTCTTGAATCTAAACCCTATGAAATGCATCCGTTCTTCGCGCTTACTAGACACCAGGTCTTTTCTTTCAATTTCCTTCGTCATTCCATCAAACTAGCACTTCCTGCTTCCCTTTCTGGTCGCTTTTCCAGTACCGACCATTTCTCTTCCATTCTCTCCCAAGAACTATACCACCTAACATACACAGGGCAGATAATTAATTCCATTGGCTGTCGTCTCTTTTCTTTCACTCCCTTTCAGGAATGAAGCTTCCCTACCAACAGGAGCGGAAGCTGAATAATCCATCAATACATTACTGATTTTGTTCACCCGAACACTCTTCATTTCTTCACCTCTTGCCTCATTCCCCCATCGACCATAACCAATTCTCTTAATTAACAATACAGTAATTACTAGTTTCCATTATCCTCACACAAAAATTCGATGCCAATTTTCTTACCTCGCCAACGGCCCCACAATCTTTCATCAGTTCCCACAAACTCTCTTCACTGCCACCAATGAACATTGCATCATCTGCAAGCAGAAGTCTCCCCAATTCGATTGACCGTCCTTTTTCTTAAGCATAAACTTGCACACCTTTTATTCTTTTCCTAGAAATCTTTATTTCATCTAAACAAAGGGCAAGGAAACATTATATACCCTTGTCAAGTTCCTGGCTTTGTACCAAACTAGTCTCTCACCACCGAAATAATAATCTTGGCAGATTGCTTTGCTTTGATCCCTCTTGAAAAAAATAAACTAACCAAAACAAACATTTATGCCTATCCACCCGTTCTACCGTAATTGTACACTGCATATATTTTCCCATTTACACCCAAGCTCCTCAGACTATTGTTCAATAGCATATACTTTATCTTCGTACACTTACATTTTGCCTTTGAAGGTAATCAAAATTATTAGTTACTCCATTCTATCGTGTACCCTACGTTTATGAGTATCCAGGGTTATTTTCGCTCGAATCTTCTTCGTATTGTGAGAGGTATTTAAGACTCCTTCCTATTTTACATTTACTTAAAAGATTAACAATGGGTAGTATCTTTGTGAATCTTGAAGCAGCCTATATACAAACTATCTAAATTCTAAAACAAAAGCGCATAGTGATGCACAAAACGAACACTGGATACTGTACAAAAACTTTTTAACAAATATCCAGAAGTAACTCCCACAACCACAAAATAAGCTCTGTTTTTCTCATTTGAAAGTTGTCATTAAATGAAGTAAAGTAAATGGTGTAATTCAACAAGTACTTCTACAGCATTATATCTTGATTTCAAGCATATATATATATATATATATATATATATATATATATATATATATATATATATATATATATATATATATATATATATATATATATATATATATATATATGTATATATATATATGTGTATGTGTGTGTGTGTGTGTGTGTGTGTGTAACATAAATATATAACAATAATTATATATACAGTATGCTCTTATATTGCACCAATATATATATATATATAATATATATATATTTCATATTCTAAAAGTTCGTACATATTTTTTTCTTCGTCACTTAGTAAAATAATATGTTCGAAAAAATGTTATAAAAACTTTTATAAACTCTAGTGGATAATGATAAATGAACAGTTCATTATAAAGTTTAAATTTCGCATTATAATACTTCGACATAATCACCAACTGTTTATTTAAAACAAATTATTTTCGGTGTTCAATTTGTGCATTCTGATAAGCGATGGTATTGACCATGTTGTACTTCTTCAACAGAATGTCACTATGCATTATACATATCGGAAATGTGATGCCTCAAGTATTTCTTTCAAAAGAGTGATAACCAAACAAGCCCTCCAGAAATTCAACATCCAGTTGTCTGCCCCTAATATCTTGAAAACCTAAAATCTTGAAAAAAAAAACTTTAAAAAACCAGTATCATTTTGAACTTTGCAGACGATTGATCGTGCTCTAAAATCATACGAAGCCTCGTGAAAAGCTATTGAGAATAAAAGTAATCTTACCAATCGTTAAAAGGTATTGAGAATAAAAGTAATCTCACCAACAAAGAGGGAGCTATAACCACATTAAAAAAATGAAAACGAGCTTATAAACTCGACCGCTCTTCAAGAAGAAACAAGAAGAAGAAGAGAGGCAGCATGAAATCAATGATAAACATTGTCTCTCGTGTAAACATTTTGCTGTGATAGTCACTGTTCAACATTTCGACCAGTTATAAGTGCTGACATTTTCATATTAGAATAAAATCACCTGGAATCTGTTTATTTATAAACATCACAGTTGGTCAAACGGTTTTCCCCCCTGGGGTAGTTTGGGATATTTGGGATACGTCTCTGACGTCGTTCGATCACTCGCGTTCTCCTGAATTGTTCGAAAACACTTTGTTTTGAATCACTTCTTCAGGGTCCATTGGGCCAAGTCCACATCACTTATGTACCATTATACGGAATATCTGGCATAAATCTTGATGCACCACTCAGGAGTTTCCCTTTAGTTCGGTTCATTGTTCAAAAGAGTAGCCCACTTAACCAAACAAGCCCTATGGTAAAATTCAACATCCAGTTGATTCGATGAAGCTAATATCTTGAAAAGCTAACTTTTTATCTCGGATAAAGCTGAAAGTTGGCTTATAATAAACCTAATTTTTTGCAATTTTAGAAAGTTCCAGTTTTGATATTTATAGAGTAAAATGAAGTCACGATTGAAAATCGTGATTCTAAAAAATGAGCGTAAACATATGACGTCATAAGGCATCCACCAGGTAGGCGTGAAAAGCTAAATGAGAAAAAAAGTAATCTAATGGCCAGCAGGATATGGAATCGTTGCAAGAAACGACTTACCACTTTGAGAATAAAGACCTGTAATTTACTCTAGTGTCACCAACAAATGGACTTGGAGCTATAACCAGGAGCTGTTAGACAAACGTCATTTTGAGGAAAGAATGAAATCGGACATTATCCAAGGCGTGGGACCACACCAGAGCTTATGACGTGGATGATGACCTCTTCAAGAAGAAACAAGACATTTTGTAAATTAATTATGTAAGTGTTAGATGTTTTATTTGTACCTCTAAAACATATCTATTAAAACACAGTGATTATAACAATATGTTCCTCATTCAAACTTTTTCAATATATTTTCCTTTCCAGCATATCAATATAAATCGTGTTACATTTGATTGAATTCAACAGCTTTTCAAAATCTTGATCAGTACCTTTTATTTGCAGCAGTATACAAGTGCTGTTTAGGGTGTTTTGATATAAATAGAAAAATAAAATGCCGTTACATTAACTGAAATAAAACAATGGCGTTGACTTTACAAGCAACAATTGAGAAATGCGGCATTCCATTTAAATTAACTTCTAGTGGTCTCCTGACATGCTCACAGTTGGTCAAACCTGAGATAAACAAAATGGATTGTCTTTTTTTTCCCCTGAATAGATGTAGATCTAACAAATGAGCTATAGACTGGTTCATTATGTGGATGAACTACTTGCACTGAATTATTTGTAAAGTAGAAACGAATATCAAGAAAATGGAAGAAATCCAAGCTAACAACTTAGTTAACAACTGCTGTGGAAGTTTGTGAAACCTCCACAAAATAATAATAATAATAATAATAATAATACATTTTGAGAATGATAATTTAGCGATGACAAATCGCCATCGGTTGGCTGAAGCCTTTGGGTATTAAAAAGGCCAAGAGACAAGGTCACCCAATTGGATGTCGTTGCCTCCTGCCTAAGTAACCTAGGCGATGACCTTAGTACATGCTCATTTGCAATTCACCTGCTGATGCAAAGAAGTAGACAGGCTCCACCAACATGGGATATTTGGGGAAAGGCAAACCTTCCCTTCTCTTGGTCCTGCACTAATATCAATTAGTGAATATGCCATCGCCAAGTGGGCAGAGCCAAGTGAAGAGACGTTTTCCCCATTGTAAACTTCTCTTCAAATAGTCTAGCCCACTTAAAAACTTGATTTTTGATGGCTCTGGCATAGAAACCCACTTTTAGGCCAGAACGTTGAACTTGTGTAAATAGCACTTGCAATAATTAGGTGGTAAAATATACAGACTCACCTTTATCCGATGCTTTGATAAAGGTGTTGCGAAAAAAGTTTTCGGCTCTGCATTCAACTGCATTCAACTGAAACTATTAAAATTGGCTATTTTGCAATTATTTCAGTCATAGTAAAACACATGAAAAGTCAAAAGGCCATGTCTTACAATAATGGGGAACTGGTGGAGCACTGAGAAGTGGGGACAAAATCCCCACACTATTCCTGACTTCTGACGAAGCATGAACGTAATGGTAGAAATAGCACTTTCAGAGAGGGGGGAACGACGGGAACAGGTTCTAACAAGCCTCTGAGCAGAAGCTTAGTCCATGTGTCCAGTGATTAGCTTCAGGGCACAATGCTTTGAGTCAGGTTAGGGAAGTAAAGTCTGGTCAGGTCAGGACATGGCATTCCGGTTAAGGTCAGGTTTGTTTTCGTTGGCACAACCTGTGTCCGTTTTTCTCAACTGGCTCCCTGGAGGTTAACGTGCTACACTCAAAAGATTATTCAGTTGCAGAGTGGGGGAGTAAATTTGCATGTGCACCCCATCCATCCCAAGTAACACTGAACATGAGGCCTTGGCCTAGACTAAGTTTTCGTTCAGATACATGGACTGACCTAGGCTACTGCTTACCTACAGAAAGGATTTCCTAAGAAATATTACTTAACCAGACTTAGACTAACATGTGCCTTAACATGGATGGGGTCTATACATCCTACCTGCCTCAAGCAACACCAAATACTGAGACTATGATGTGGCCAACCTTAGGCATCTTTTTGTCCGTATTTGGATATACTGGCCGTAGTGTCCCTCCAATACTGCTTGATGTTCTATGATGAAGCACCAGTTTTGGGGTCCATGAAGTTTTGGGAGTGATTCACAGTTTCATGCATATATCTGTGGACTTCTAAGTTGGAGCATGCCACCCAACAATCACTAATTACTATTGTTCCCAGTAATTTCCACTTATGTATTAGGGTAACTAACATCTCCCTTGTACAATAAGGTACCAGGACCATACAAGTTCATTTAGACTCCTGTTCAAACTCCTAAAGATGGACACTCCTCTATGAGCCCCTTTTATTATTTTTCTATTTTCCACATTTGGCCCATCAGTTTCCACAACTTTGCCAGGGCCACGGATTTTATTACTAGCACTCTCGATATGGTACAACACTACTTTGCCTCAAGAAATTTACTGATCATTTATACTGCGTGGCGAGACGATAGCAAAATCCGAGACTTCGTCCAGTCAGTATGCCCATGGTGTATCCCCAATGCAGAGGTGTAATATTTTTATGGGGCTCAAACAGGATTCTTTCAAACATATGTCCTTGAACCACTTGGATTTGGCACCTCACTGGTTTTCCTTGTTACCTTATCACACTGGATCTGGTTTTAGTTTTCTGTAAAAAAAAAAAAAACTGTTGTGCTGGTTTTCTGTCCATCCGCACTTTATTCTGTCCACCTCAGATCTTAAAAACTGCTGAGGCTAGAGGGCTGCAAATTGGTATGTTGATAATCCACCCTCCAATCATCAAACGTACCAAATTGCAGCCCTCTAGCCTGAGTAGTTTTTATTTTATTTAAGGTTAAATTTAGCCATAATTGATCTTCTGGCAATGATATAGGATAGGCTACCACCGGGCTGTGGTTAAAGTTTCATGGGCCACGGCTCATACAACATTATACCAAGACCACCGAAAGATAGATCCAGTTTTGGTGGCCTTGATTATATGCTGTAGTGGCTGTACAGAAAACTCGATTGCGCCGAAGAAACTTTGACACATTTTTTTACTTGTTTATTGTTTAGTTTAAAATCAAATGGATTACTTGTTTATTGCTTAGTTTAAAATCAAATGGATGAGTTCCCAACCAGGTCAAAGTACCTACACAGAAAAGTGCATATTTTGAGGCCTATGATTGGTTGGGCAAGCCCAAAATTATATTGGAGATTACCACAGGTCAATTTGAAACAACCTGCGTAGCCTATGCACTTTAGCTAATAAAAGGTCAGTAGCCTGGAATAGCAGTTCTCATGGGTTGGATGTCAGATACTGATGCAAGCACAGAAGCCACTGACCCAGTTTTTCAAAAATCCCGCGACTCACCATCATAATACCGTACTACAGTCATCGTAAGAACTAGAGGACCGAGAGCTTTGTATGTCTAGAGTTAGGTCTGCTAAGACCTAGAAAAAACTGTTAAGACAAAACAGACTGATCAGCAAATTGATGGAAATCGGTTGGACAAGTTCGATTTTGGATGTGGAAAAAACTTTTCTTATGTGGCATGGTAGTATTCTGCAATTTTACCCAGATTAAAAGCAGATCAAAACATACTTCAACATACTGTAAATCCTAACCTAACCTAACCTAAATCTGAGGTGCTTTAAACTGACCTGGCTGGCGTGGACCCACCCCAAATCTGATAGAATGCAAAGCAGAATATGAGCACAATTATCCTGCACTGCTTCTCAAGAATGGCTAGCCGAGTCACTGAGAAAATTGAAAACACCTTGAAAATAAACCTTTCAACAGGTGCTTGCAACTAGCATAAGGCCTGCTTGATTCAAAATTGTTGCTCTTAAAAGTGATTCCCCTTTCATAACAGGCTGACATAAGCCTAGGCTAGAACATTACCTGGATAGAATGGGATGATTCAATAAAGCCTGAAAGTGCAGAGGAGTTGTGCACACTATTTCCACTGGTTGCTGCTAGCTTTTAAGCGAATCAAAGACATATTTCAACAGGGATATAAGCTAGCCTAACCATAACCTAGGGCACCGTGCCCTGAAACTTGCTGACCTGGACACTGCTTAATGTACTGTACTTATGCTCCAATTATGATGATGAGGCAAAAGATCCTGGCCTATTCAAGCCATTAGCCTACTGGCATATCCTAAACTAGAGCAGTTATTATAAATCAATCTTTTTAATTTTAAAAATGCACTGTGACGTGACAAAAAAAAAGGTTGGTAGCTTAAATTCTGAATACGATCACCACAAAGACTTTTGGCGTAGCTTATTTTCAGATCTGTTCACATATTTAACCTAGTGTCACTTGTCTGAAGTGCATGCTTCATAGTAATTATCCTGTCTGTAGGCTAGCCTAAGGGGCATGAAATATGTGTTAGGGTTGAAAATCGGTTGAAAACATTACAGAGGGATCCTTATGCCAGGTTATAGGTAGTAGTTTGAATACACTGAGAGGTAAAATAAGATGAGAGCTCCACATGTCTAAGGGAGCCTTTTAACTGTAATTGTACTCTAGCCTGTCAATAATAACCCACAGACAAGTGCAATCTCCTACCAAACTCGTCTTAGTTTGCCTTAAACTCCTACAATATTTGCAGTCAGTCAACTCTAAACTTGGCTATGAAGCATTCATAGAAGTAAATTATTTGAAATAGGTGACTTTTTATAGCCTGCACTTGTGTATCCCCATCAAATGCTGTCACTCCCTTCTCTCAATCGTGTATCCTATGGATGTTTCAGGCCGCTGTGACATAAGTGGTTTAAGTTAGGCTATGATGGTTTTTTTACAAAATTCAGGCTATTGGTTCATAATTTTACTGTTCTTTGATGGCATAATTCAATTTGATTTTGTGGCAGATTTCTCAACAGTAATAGCCAGAGGGCCAGTGGTACCCAAAAAATTCATTTCCATGTGGGGTCTATGTATAATTCTTGGAGACTGATTGATTTGTAAAAATATTAATGGTCAAAAAACAATTATCGTACTGTATGATGCAATGGGCCTCTGTAAATTCTGCTACTTATGCCTTTTCAGTGCTTATATTCTTCAAATCTCCACTTATCTACCTATCTACATACTGTATATGCCAGCGTATAAGGCGACCTTTTAACCTTAAAAAATCTCCCCCAAAATGGGGGGTCATCTTATATGCTGAGTATAAAAAGCAAACCTTAAATCCTGCTAAGATTTTTAATGATAAATGAGTGAACACTATTACGTAGGCTAATTATGCTGTAAAATTGCCAAGTATTTGAATTGTTAGGTCTGTGTTATAGTGAATGGATAGGTTAGATGTCAAATGGGGGGAATAGGTATAATACCCGAGTACAAATACATTTTGAATTTAAGCTGAAGTTATCTTCCGAGCTTCGCTGATCTAACGGTAATGTGCCTTAAAACCTTAAATGCCTCCAAACATCCAGCACTAATGGCAACTTAGAGGTGTCTAAAAAGTCGTCAAATGCGGTAGTTAATACGACAGAGCATATGAGTATACAGTATTACAACGAAAAACACCGTATTTAATTCTGTAACGCTCGAAAATAGGTATTAAAGGAGGTCTTAAGTCAACAAATCGCATTTAACAAATTCATAACCATTAAGCATCTCTATGCCTACAAGTTTCCGTAACCGAAGTGAACCAACATAAAATATATATATATAAGTGATTTCTGTGAAAAAAATATATATATAAGTGATTTCTGAAGCGTTATTTCGACGAGTCACACGTCGTTGTAAAATAAACTCCAACTTTACAATTAATGAGGACTTAAAAATCAGATCTTTCGAGTAGAAAGTTAAAAGACGCTCTTATGCTTGAGTGAATTATGATAAAAGGAATTTGACAACTTAAATGGAGCCCGCCATAGGTGTACTGTCCTTCGAATGCCCTGCAGAATATATAGGCCTGGTCCAAGACAGATGAATTTCCTTGTCCTAAAGACCATCCTGTGATGAAAAGACGCCTAATTGAACACCATGTTAAACAAATAGCCATTACCTTTTCATCACGACGCCCACCATTAAGAAGGAATGCTTCTTTTCGCCCTTCACACTCCGGCTAAACTGCCGAGGATTCAGAATTCGAGGAAGTAAACAGAGTGACAACTGAGCTACGAAATGCGCGTGTATCTTTACGAGTGAAGAATTTATATATTCGCATTCAGAAGTTGTGCATTATCGTTACGATGGTCGGTATTCGGTAAGAGTAACAGATTAATCTGACTTTAATCATACTGTAAATCAGCTGTCACTGTCAGAAACTATACGTTTGTTGAGACCAGCACCGAACGCATCTTCACCCAAGAAATCGTGCACCCAATTCAGAAATTGAGTTAAAGTTGTAGTTGATTGTTATGTATAGATATTCCGAAATGATGCAAGTATCGTTTCGATGGTCGTTATGCGGTAAGAGTAATTTTAATGATACAATAAATCAGTTATCACTAACTTGAACCGCACAGAAACTTTACGGTTGTTGAGACGAGCACCGAACGCATCTTTACCCCGTAATTAAGAAACCGTGCAACGCATCCAATTCGAAAATTGATTTAAATTGTTAGTTGATGGTCTTGATTTGATAAATGTGCAACATGAGGTATTGTTACTGATCACAGTTTAATAGAGTTCATAGCCTGAAATAGAAGCATGCAAAACCTCCAAGGTGGCGGCATGAGATTCAGGACCAAAGTAGGCATGTCCTAGCTGCATGATTAAAGTACGGAAATTTAATCTGTGGGGTGGAAGGCCACTGAATGTTAAAATATTTTCGGTTAATTTATTCTTATTTTGAAAATGAATTGGTAAATAAAAGTTGCCTTTTAGATTGTCCATTAACTGACAATCCGATGTTTTGTAGATTTTGAAACTGCTTTTGATCGGTTTTACGTAAAGCACCAAGGAAGATTGTAAGGTTCTATTGGTTACCCTAGAAGGTCGTAGATACTATATTTGGTATTTACTTGAAAGCATTCTTTGTAAAAAGTGATGGTCTTTGGAAATAAGATCCCTTAAAACTTAGGACTGAAGCCGTGGATTTGTTCATGCAAATTTAGCCGCTGCTGGCGTTAATGTTGGTATTAATTGGAAATTAAATTAATTGCTGTTGGATCGTAATTACTGTGTGGAATTTAAGGAAAACGTGGAGGGTTTCTGTAAATACATAGTTGGACTGTTGGAGGAAGTCATTGGAGGGCTAGACCTACAGAAGTAAGAATGCTGGGGTGACCTGAGGAAAATTGGCACACTACAGACCTTTATAGCAAGAATTCTTTGAGGCCCTCTGCACTTATGAGGTGTCGCAGGAATTAATTGTCGACTGACTGAACCTCGAACTCGACCAAAGATTGGTACTGATTGGAGTAGTTATAAGGTACAGTATAGGGATCTTATCAAGCATTATTCCATCGCCTTGGGTTATGTTAAGACAATTGTTTGTTTGGTATCCATGTGCTTGCGGGTGCAAATTGAAAAAAAAGATAAACCCGAGGCCTTGCCCAGAGAATTAGAAACCTGGTTAAGCTATGTAAGGACAATGCTGTGATGGGCTGGTTATCTCAGATTAATTTATAACAATAGGTTTTTGCTATGTAGCCGTTTTTTATGTGCTTTTTAAAGTTAATTATAGAAATTAATGTTTTTCACTTTGAGATTTGTTATAATTCTGAATATATTTTCAATGTTTAACTGTTATTGTTCACAGGAGATTGGTCGTATGATAATGGAATTATATGCTGACGTCACTCCCAAGACTAGTGAAAATTTCCGCCAATTTTGTACCGGCGAATATCGTAAAGATGGGGTACCCATTGGATACAAGGGAGCTTGTTTCCATCGAGTTATAAAAGATTTTATGATCCAGGAGGCGATTTTGTCAGGGTAAGTATGATTTTTCCTTTTCGTGGAAACTGTAAACTTCAATGATAATGAGAGATAATCTCCTAAGTACTTTACTTCCATTTTTCCCATTTCATTGCCTTTTGGTGCCTTGTTCAAATAAGTGAGGTTACTGTTTATGTTTTAAATCCGGTCATGGTATTTCATGCTGTCAAATCCTCAGATCCTTGCTTAAATTTACTGCAGAAATTCCAGTTTTGATTGTACCATATCATATATAAAGCTGCCCTGCCTAGGAAAGCTTTGCTCTTCAGTGTGGGAAAATCTACGCAATATTAAGAAATGACTGACTCCATATACAATTCTACTCTGTCTACATTAACTCATATTCAATTGGTTCTTACCTAAGAAAGGCATCGTAATAGGAGCTTGTCATGTGTTGTTGATTTCAATTTTTCCTGACAAGTCCTGGGCATTGCTCATAAAACCATGACAGTCCATTATTTGAGATCACTCACACCATCAACACCATAGATTTACACACCAAGGCTTTGGAATCCTGGAAAAAACTACAGTCTCTTTGTAAATATGCCAAGTATTTGTTTTATCAGTGTCTTGTTATTTATGAATAAATTGTCAGTTACTGTTACATTTTTATTTTCATAATTATCTGTGAAAGGTTTTAAATGTTTACGTAAGTTGTTTTACTACATTGTATTCATATGAATTTTCATTTTCCATTCCTTTCCCCAGCCCGATGGCAACAGAACGGTTCTTGAAATGTTGCAAATAAAAATTTTAAGGATTTAAACACTGGCATTCTTAGTCCTGTATGGAACTATTTCAAGGGATAAGAAGCATATTTAAATAGGTTATCAGTTTTAACAAATTTTACACAACACTTTTTTTTTTTTTTTTTTTTTTTTTTTGTATTTTATGTCCATGCAAAGTTACAGAGAAGCATGAAAATCTGCAATTGTGCATTTCAGGGTGATGGCACTGGGACTCAGAGTATATATGGACCAAGCTTTCCTGATGAGAATTTTACCCTGAAACATGATGGGCCTGGATTGCTTTCTTTGGTAAGAAGATAGGTTGTTGGTTTGTAAGGTTTAAGTTTAGATGCAGTGTTGCTTTGTAATAATGCATGTCAGTTAAGAGACTTTGTAATTATGCAACAGACTGAAATTGCTTCAAGAGTGAATTTCCAAGAAATAAAACAAAGTTTATTTTTGTTTGAGGTTCGAGTTTCTATTAAGATTTCTGCTTATTATTACGGTTTGCTGAATTTACTACTTTACCGGCGCACCATTATTATTAAACCCTTATGTTAAAACAAAACAAAAGTTTGCTCGATGTATTTTGGGGGATGATTCTGATTGGCAGTTACTAGAAACCCAAACTGTCTTTTCTTGGCAGTAGAGTAATATACTACCTTTATGTCAGACTGTCCTTTTCTGAATAAGAATTTGCCACACCAAGATCTATGAGGTTCTAATGGCAAGTCAACCCCAGCCATTTTGCAGTGAAATTCCTTTCTGCACAGTTCTTGGAGACCTGTGGATTGTGTTTCATCTCCAAACTAGGATGAAGAGGATAATTATTTCTCTCCACAGTTATTCCTAGTGGGGTACCACTTACAGTGGGCCTTTGCATTGCATACTAGATGGGGCTAAGTGTCTTTCTGCAGTGTTCCTATTGAGGCTTCATCGGCAGTGCTTTGTGCTTCCTGTATATGTATTGAGTTTCTGTCTTTACTGTCTAACCCTTCTGTATCTCAAAAATTCATAAGAAGGGCAAACAGTAAATGTGACATAACTTTCCCTGGTAGCTCCTCAGTATTTACTGTAAATTGTCTTGACAAGACTCCAGCATCCAAGGAGAAGAGAGTACTTAACTGTGTGCATTCCGTCTGCATGCATCAGTGAACAATGCATTTATTTGGAGTAGCAGCATAGCATAAGAAGTATTACATATCTGTCTTGTGAATGGGCTAAAACAAAACTTTATTTTATCATTCTTCTTGGAGAACTGAGTGCTACCTCTGGTAGCAGGGATAGTTTGTCTGAAAGACAGTTCAATAACTTATCGGAAAAATGGCTTGATTTCATTGCGTGTAATAAAAACTCAGCATTCTGCTAATTCTGCCTTTCTTTGCAATAAATATGAGTGAAACAAGAGAAGTTAATTTATAGAACTTAGATTATATTCATCTTTGCATCCGTGTAAAAATGATTTAACGTTTAGTTATATGTACCATAAGCAGATATTTTCTTTTAATATTGAAGTTTGATAAATTTTTTGGATTATCAGATTGTAGGAGTCTTTTTCTTTCAGGCTAACAGCGGAAAGGACACAAATGGCTGCCAGTTCTTCATCACTTGTGCAAAATGTGACTTTTAGATGGAAAACACGTCGTATTTGGTCGTGTAATCGATGGTCTTCTTGTGATGAGGAAAATTGAAAATGTACCGACCGGACCAAATAATAAGCCAAAGATACCTGTCTTAATATCTCAGTGTGGGCAAATGTGAATGAATGTATGAACATTGGGGCCATTGGCCAATGTGAATTGATTACTTATAACACAAATAAATATTTTCTTTGGTTAATATGGTCACTATTTCATTAAACACTTTTCCATTACTTGCTACTGTATTTGAAAATGTTTAGTACTATCATCTCTGTTTTTCAGGTACATTCCCAGACTCCAGCCTGTCCCCCCTTGGTTCCACGAATCAAAACTTCATACATGCATGCACAGCTAACCCACAAACCTTAAGTTACTGGTTTTCCAACTCTGTCCTTTAGAACAGCGAACAAAGATCAGACCTTTTAGCACATATAAATGGGTAAATTGGCTTACCTCCAAAGAATTTCCTAGACCCAGACTGAATTAGGAGCTTCTCCCAGGACTGTAGATGCAGATAATTGGGCCGGTACTAGTACCTTGGCAATGCTATTAGTACCCTGCCCTTCGTCAAACAAGAAGTTTGTTATACAGGAGGAAAAGACTGCACCAAGGTCCTTGGGTGTCAATGCATCTATTACACTTCCCTTGTGTTTCATGCCAAGGCAGGAAGAGATTTGAAGCTCTCATCCCTTTTGATTTGTCACTGCAGGAGATTCCAGTTCAAATGAAGGGAGTTGGCAAAAGTAGCTTTGTGTTACTTGAATAGCCAGTTTTCAAAGTAGGGATAACAACAGCCATCAACCAGAGTTGCATTCTGATGTTTTCCGGCCCTTGGATGATACAATGGATGGAATAAAATTCTAAACAGATTCCTCTTCGTAGAACAATCTTTCCTCTCAAGACTATGGAGAACTGGTGCAAGACTGCATATTACTGTTCTTGCCTGCTAACACCATCTCTCTGATCCAGTTTATCTACCAAGGATGCTGTAGATTACATTGATAATGCTTGAGATGAGCTGTAGATGTCAGCGTTGGACGCCATTCAGGAAGACGTGGCCCAAATGCATTCATGATTTTACTGGCTCCTTTTTTGGTTGGCAGTGGTCACATAAGATTAGATTTGAAATAGAGGATATTGTCAAGAATTGATAACAATTGAACAGAGGCATGTACAATGGCCCCTGACACTGGCAGGGTATCAGTTTCTACTCAGTCATATTTGGTACAGAGTTTTCAGGTTAGAGGCATTGACACCTAACTTTCTTATCCTTCTACAGTAGTTTTACATCTTGTCAAGAATTATTTATATCTTGGCCATTTTGTCATTCAGTAGGCAGTATGGACAGTACTGTGATGAATGTGAATTAATGGATGACCAGATGAAGGATCTTTGGACTTGCTAGAGGAAAAATTCCAGTAGTTAATAAGCTCTTTCACTGCTTAGGAATCCTTTAGAGAAGGATACTAGCTCCATCTTGTTACTGTACTGATACCAAGGATGTCTCATCCTGTGTACAATAAGTGTAGCTATGCTTGATGTAAAACTACACATACAAAAACTTGAAAATGAGTAAATTAAATGCTTGCTTGGTATCAGTCAGTTTATTGTGTCCCTCATATCTAAATACCAGCAACAGAAAAAGAACAATTTTGACAAACATTATTGTTACGTCAGAGCAAACCACCTCTTTAATACATGATGAGTAAAATGCATTGTATGTCAACATAATTTATTTACTTATTCATGCCATACAACATGAGCGTACATACACAGTAACAATGTCCAGGTTGAACTGTACTGTTAGCTAGATAACTACGACTGACTATACGTAAAACTGGCGAGCGGCAGAAGGGGCGCTGTGTTCCCTCCAGGAAAATAAGATGTTGACTTACCTAATCACAGAAAACTTCCGGAAACATAAATGACTATATGTATATAAAATATAGTATGTATGTTTGTATGTTTTTATACACATACACATATATATTGTAAATACTATGTATAGTACCGTATATATAGTGTGTGTATGTATACACTTACACATTTGAGTTCCAATTGTTGTTGTTGCAGCTATAACCAAAAAAGCTGCACTATCACTGCTAAATCACACCGCATAGAGTACTATGTACACAGAATTTATGAAGAATTCTATACATCTTTAAAGAAAGCTCATCATATACATATATCCAAAAGTAGCTACAGTACTGTAAGATTTTAATAAAAAATGTTTTCACCTGAAGAGAACATAGCATCATTACATAAAAACCAGCAACCTGCCCCTGTGGAGATGCAGCCCAAACATTTTCAATCAATGTTTTACAGCATTTCCAAGTGAATTTGGATGATTCTAATATGAGTAACACCTAATATCAAAAAAGTAAAACTGACTGTACTTAGGAAAGTATTGTGCAAGCATGATGTATTTGAAAGAAAAGAAGCATTACGATGCTGGGCCACGCTAATTCACTGGGTTACTAAACTCATGCCTATACAATCTTAAATTCTATTATGTGATCTAAAAAAATGTGATGCTGTCAAAATGTCACACTTAATATTTTACCTTTGAGCACCATTCTATGAAAGTCACAATAGCAGAGCTAATTATATTATCCTGTATTCCCCCACAGATCTCTTGTTTTACCTCACAAGGTAAATTATACCCGCTGGATAATCATCTCGTCGACATATAGAAATTTTTACGAAAAGTTAAATTGTGCTACTCATTTGTGAAAGCCTATTGAATTAAGAAATGCATGATACTAGGTATACTGTAATAATTGAGAAATGGATAACTGTGAAATATCTAAAGAATGCCATGTAATCCATACCTGAGGCTGCAAGCAACAATAAATTATATTACCAATCTATAAGTATGAGAAGTTGCAGGAGGTTGAGGCTAGTAGCTTCTGTCTCTTACTTTGGCTTTTTTTTTTATTGAGTTGGCTCAATATTCAGGTACAGCTGAACTGTAGCAACAGTTTACGTTCGGGTTTGTAACAAACTTAATGCAAATTACCTTTTTGTTTATCACTAAACGATTGTCCAATCCACTTGTTACTAGACTAGTAAACATCCGATTTGATCAGAAGTTCATGATGAAAATGTGGTTGGTTAACCAGAAAAAAAGAAACTTAAAACTAAATATATGGCAGTGATAATGACTAAGGGATGGGTAGAATGAACACTTAAGTAGCATCAGACAACCTAAACTGGGAAAATTCATACAAATCCCAATCATTATATTTGCACATGAACTAAAGAAAAAAAATGTTTGGCGCTAATGAAAATGGAAAATATGAGATGCAGAGACCAATTCATAGTTATTTTCTTCTCTGAAGACAACAAAAGCTAATATATTCAAAATATCAAATGTGGACAGAATTATCAGAACAGGAGACACCTTACGAAACCTTGGTTCTCATTTAAATATATAAAAATAAAACTTAAAAAATGCAGATGTATGTTATTCTGGCTTCTTTGAAGAATAGACACTATTGCATTGGTGTTGTTACTGAGACCCTGTGAGAAAGTAAAGCTATAGAAGGTTTCAATTTCATCTGTAGTTCACAATGTTTATGTATTATTACGAACTTTGCACGTGGTAATCATTCTAAGTGATGTACTTTTATTTGCTAGTCTATAATTGCAGATTATGTAATGTAAACGAATAAAATCTGAAGTAAAAACAATTCCAGATTAATGTTGGCCATTGCTTAAAAAAATAGCCTCATGTTTACAAATCTGTACATTATCACTCTGAAAAGAAAAGGAATGTGTGAAAAACAAAACAAAACAAACAAACGACACAGATAATTTGAACAGAACGCTATGGAATGTTAAAGGCATCAATATTCTCTCAGGGCAGGTTATTTCCTCCTTATTTCATGACTGAGCTAACACTGCTCTCAACTTCACGCTAAGGAACAAACACTGACCGGTGTCAAAGAAAGATAGCAGCTTCTGAGAACAGAAAAAATAATTTACCTTTCTACATTTTTACATATTTAAGTTTCTCCCTGTACCTTCTCACTAAAAAAAATAATTAAAGAATAATGTAGCCTTAAACACTTATATTCTATTTACATGTTATTTACCAACAGTTAAACTTTTATGCCTTTACAAAACAACATTCTTAAATACTGCAGACCAAAAGGCTTTTCATGTAAATAAAGTACTGTACCATACTGACCGAATGTGCTTACTGAGAAATGTTAAAACTCTGAAAACGAAAAACTCATTAATATATTCATATTGGAATAATTTCTTTAATCTTTCCCATTGATCAGGTGATATGCTGTACAGTATATAGAAACAGCGAGCACATTAGCACTTGTCTTTTGAAGTATTCATTACTTAAAATATGATCCTACTGAAATGATTTGGTAGTATTAAGAAAATTGAAGTGAAGTGTGAAGGAAGAGAGTTACTGTTATGATTACAGTACAGTGAGAGTATCACAATGAACTTGATTTGTGAATTCCATCACTTTTGCGACTGTCACAATATAATAACCATATCTGTTATAAATATACCTACATGATAATCATAATTCTGTGTTGGAAATTAAGGGAAGAAGTGCAGTCCCTTGTAGCAAGACAGCATAATTACTTAAGAGAGTATGAAAGAATGACTGGAAATTATATTCATAGCATTCACAAAAAAAAAGTAATTTGTAGTTTCCTTTTTGCAATTCAAAATTTTTGCAAGGGCTAAAACAACCTTAGTTCACATCACAGACTACCTTAAGTTCATAAATTAAATACTGGAAACTCAAAACATCAATGCGGCAAAAGAACAAAAAGAGCAACTCATAGTTTTGGTATCCCTGAATTTCATGAAGTACTCTGGAACCCTTTTCATAAAATTAAAATATTTTTAAATACACATAATAAAGATATTTTATATTAAAATAAAATTAAAATATTTTAAAATATACAGAATACAAATATTTTACATTTAATCTACTTTCAAAATCATAGAAATAAAATTTTAGACATCTGTCACAAATCTACTAAGATTTTAAAATGTTCCACACATCTGAGCAGAATTCTCCTACATCGGAAATGAAATAATGTTGGCCTGTCGCTTCAAATGAAAATTTAATATTCACAGGAACTTGAAAAAACAGTTTGCATTGAGTAGTAGTTAGCATAGCCTATGTGAGTAGTTCCAGAGAGTGAAGATGATGCAGTGAAGACAGGAAATTGTGCTTCTTACTTTGCTTGAACGTGTCATGTGGGTATTGTAGTCATCACATGAAAGGGGCATCTCTAACTACAATACAAAGTTGAGATAATTTTTGAAACAGAGATCCAATAGGAATATATAAAATTCAACAATTTGCACAGTTTCTCGAGACACAGCAACAGCAGCGTCACTATATAGTGAGTATTATTGTTACAACGGCGGCACCTATTGAGCACTGCCCATCCCCTACGATTTGAAAGACACATCACTGAATATAACTTGACTATTTTATTCTCAATTATTGGACTGCAATGCTAGAAATGTCTGCAGTGTAACTGCACGCATTTTTATCAGTTCAGTTAACACACACTTTCTAACTCTCGACTGTGCCTCCGGCGTGCTTGTCTTCTTCTGTATTCATTAAATTCTTGTTTCATTGCAGCAACCCGTGCCTCCATTGACTCATGGCGCGCCGCCACCTGACCCGTAGATCTCAGAGTCGCTGAGGCCACGCTCGCCTGATGGAACACGGGTTCTTGACCACTCAGCAGCTACATCTTCTCCAGGAGTAGGACTCAGCACTGTATCAAACTCATAATGGTCATCCACACTAATGTCCAATGGCTGCTGTGGAGACACAGGAATGGTG
Organism: Macrobrachium rosenbergii; assembly: GCF_040412425.1. Taxonomy (NCBI): domain Eukaryota; kingdom Metazoa; phylum Arthropoda; class Malacostraca; order Decapoda; family Palaemonidae; genus Macrobrachium; species Macrobrachium rosenbergii. The sequence goes on from NC_089741.1 coordinate 35,017,241, forward strand.
ATAGGTGGTGGTCTCGGGGACACTTTCACTGAACTTCCAGAGTCTAAACTAGCATCTAGCCCTGACAATCCAGGCCGCTGCCTTCGCCCCACCATACTTGCCTTAACATTTGAGTGACGGGAACCTATCACAACCGGCATACTGAAACTGGGGTAAAACTTGTCTTGCTGCCCATTCCTCATATGGAGGAGGATGCCTAGGGAGGCGTACCCAGGTGTTGGGCGCCCAGGAGGAGCTGCCAGAAGCCAAGCAGGTGGAGCATGTAACGTTACATCTTGAGCATCTGACATTTCCATCACTTCTGAAGCTTCTAAACGAGATGAATCCAGTCCTAATGCTAACAATGACTGTCCAGACTGTGATGAACTTTGTTGCTGGGATGTGTTTTTACTACCAAACCCACTTGATGAATCTGGTGACTGCTCCTGAGATTGTTCATGAGACTGTTCATGGCTTACTGGAGCACTGCCCCCCGTACTATGTTTACTAGCGACGGCCTGATATATGTCTAATTTCAGGCGTCCTGCCGAACTTAATTCTGGGGCACTGTTCGTGCGTGGTGTTGCTCCAAAAGGCCGCTTCATTGCCGCCCAATGGCCTCTTGTAAACGTTCACGAGTATAAGTCACAGGTTGATCACTGCTGGAGTCACTATCTCGTGTCCTGCCCAATGCTCTGGGCAAGGGGTCAGGTACTATTGTTTTTGTACTGGTAAGAGGTGGAGGAGGCAGTGGCCGAGGCCTGGGCAGTGCATAGGCCGTTGCCTTCCCTGAAGAGCACGGGGCGTGGCGGCGAGCTTGTGGCCAGCGGCTTTTGATTCTCGAGGTGGAAGGTTTGAGCAAATAGGGGGTCCCGCCCGGTATTCGTTGATAAGCGTCGTCTCGGAGGAAGATTAACATAATGGCGTGGGATGTCTGGTATGCGTGGAGGCTGGATGTGACCTAGAGCCTCTCGTACTACTGGTCCAGCACGTGCCATTGGTGGTGAATGTATGTGCTGTCCAGACTCCAACACTGTCAGCTCCAGGTCGTCCAGTTGAATGTGTTGGATGGCCCATTGGCGGGTTGTTGACCACACATGCGTAGATCGGAGAGGAGTGGTCCATGAGGAGCCCAGTGATGGATGTGAAGGTGATGCCCATGCTTGCATTTGTGGGTGAATTTGTGATGGAGGAGAATGCACTTGGGCTCCCACAAGAATACGCCTTGGGTGTACTTGAGAGGCTGACAGTGATGGCAACTGATGAGAGTATTTCTGGTGAAGCACTCTTGGAAAATCTCCAGATGGAGAAATGACACCTGAAGTGCCATGTGCCAAAGGTGTACCTTGTGCTGAATTTGGGAAAGAAGACAAAACAGTGGAGGAAAGAGCGCTCTACACTGGACGGTTGCTGAACACTGCTCACCTCACTAAATGATGCTAATTGGGCTAACTGATTCCACTCGGAGCTCAAAGGTCCTGGGGACGATGTTCTAAAAAGCGCCTGGAACGTGCAGACCACAGTTTCACCGTGAGTTTCAGGTATAACATGTCTGCCAAATTCAGGCGACATTGGTGAAAACTGTGCTGTCATGCCATCCCATCGACCAGCTGGTGTGTGAGTCCGTACACTTGGACGCAGTTCCTCATGTGTGCTGGCACCTGAGCCATCCGAACGAAGACTGAATCTAGGAGGAAGAGGCTGACGGTGGTGGAGGCGGCTTGCTGTGCCATCACGTACATGGTAAACACCACTTTCAACACCACCTTCTTCTGTTACTCTAGTTGGAGAACGATCCTGACTTTGACCGCCTAAATTTATTACCCTCGTGCAGGTCTTCTTGGGGAAGTAAAGCCTCCTTCTTCGCTATCTTGGTCAAGCACAAAACGTCCGTCTGTTGTGCGAGATATCCACCCCAAAGGCTGTGAATATTCTAGTTCAACAGAGTAACGAACATCTCTAGGAAACCTCCTGCCTCTCTGCACCCATATTCCCGATAATCTTCACTTGATGTGCCTTCTGTTGCTTCTTGGCCACCACTACTTATATCTTGTGGAGCAGCACTGGTGTCTAATGGCCTGCTATCCGTGGGAGTCAAGAAGCCTGCCCCTAGTAGCACACCTGCTACCCAAGCCCCTCCCACCTTAAACCTGGTATTCCGCTTTTGCACCCAGTAACCTGCGAAAAAGAGTAAAATAAGGATTAAAGATTGTAATTGGAGCATATGACTAACTAAAGAACTAGATATCTTAAAATTTTATGAGATTCATTTTGTTTTATATATATATATCAGTGGTTAGCTTTAGCAAAATAATTTGTCTATATTCACTTACAGCAAGAGTTCATTTCATTCAACTAATATAGACAAATACGTTAATTCAAAAAATATATTTTTACTACATATGCAAAAATCAGCCTTTAACTGAACTGGAACTCACTTTCTATAAGTGCAGAAGATGATTATTAACTATCAGTCCATATGAATAAAAATATAAATTAGAACAGT
>NC_089741.1:35020225-35030225 GCF_040412425.1 Macrobrachium rosenbergii
GACCATCCACAAGATCCCAGTCATTGCGAAAAGTAGCCGGAGAAGGAGCTTAGAGAAAGTCTGGAGACTGGAGAAGCTAAAGTGTGGTGTGCTCCACAGAAAGCTAGAAATGTATTAGGCATGGCAACCATTAAAACCCAGACCTAATAAGACTCAGATCCCAGATTTGCTGTGCTGTTGAAGAAACAGTAGGGGACACTCCACTGAATGAAGTTACATTACATTCATCTTCATTTATTCATGAATTGAAGGTATCTATCAAACTTCCAAGGAAAGAGAGACCCTCTTAGGGACCTCTCAGGTGTTACACACAGTGATTTAGATGCTGTTTGCTTGCTGATATCATCACTTGCTTCGAACATTGTTTGGCTTCTTGGGTATTTCTTGCAATGATGTGCTGTTAGTATGTGAGCCTTCTCTCAGAAGCCATTTGTCTCTACAGATATCTGGAAAATTGCCTGATCCTTGTATTCTCTGGAGACAAGTTCTTCTTGAACCCATCATAATTGATACTCATCTCATTCTAGGTACAGACACTGATAGTCCAAGTATGGCTTTTACAGTTGAGAATAAACAAGGCTTTTGGCCTGTTTCAACTAATTCAAGGATTTGTGAGTCCTCCAGCAGGCATTGGCACTTGCTTCAAGAGCAGCTAGCATCACTGGAAATAGTGTCAGGAGGAAGGTATGGGATCTGGTCCTCATATCTGCAATTAGCCAGAAATTGGTCAAAAGTGCACTAGTACAGGTAGTAGGAGTTCTAGATTCTAGATGGCAGAAAGAAGCAGATAAGACATTCTGTGTTGGAAGAAAGTGAATAACCTTTTAAGAACTACCTCTGGTGGTGGCGATCCTGAAGGCACTGTTGTGAATTTATAAACATGCTAATAAATGGCTGGAAAGACTACAGAGTACATAGAAATGTCTTGGAATGTGATGCACAAGCATTAGTTTTTAAAGAACAAGGTGTGAGTAAAAATCAGCTGAGTATCTTCAGAGACTGTCTGGGGTGATGGTTAATTGTAATCTGAGCTGTCACAGATTGTATTGTTTACTTGGATAACCAAAAGGCCACTAGGCTGAAGAGCTTGATATGTTGGCGCTGAGGATCCTCTGTTAGGCAGAAGAAAGAGAGGCTGTAACAGTTTTGAGATTCATACCAGGAGATGATGGGCCATTTAAGAGACCCTTGACATAGGTAATAAATCCTTCCTCAAGAGTGAACCTTTAATCCTGACATAGTGCCAATGGTAAGCTTTTGTAATAGCCATGAATTACTGTCATTGCGTCCTTCTGACAACATTCTTAATTGAATGTTCAACAGAGAAAAGAGTTTTGCATGCAACTATGACAAAATAATCTAAAGTGAATCTATAACCAACAGAATGGGCCATCTTCTGTTGTTGATACTGTAATACATTAGATAAAGCTCTTCTTTTCTGGCCTTACCTTGCGTGAGGAAATGGATCTTTTATCTTGATATAAAAAGGATCAGTGCTTGCAAAGGTATATGCTCTGTATGGCGGGACCTCTCAAAATGTTTGAACCTTCCAGTTATGGTCTCAGTTTGGTAATTTCGAAAGAATCACACAAACCCTTGATATGCTTTCTTGAAAGACCTCACGCTGAAGAGTGTCTTCCTATGGGTCATTGCATTAAACAGGCATGAGAGTGATTTGCAGTTTGTTGGGTCATGTTACTAGTATTACATTAATGGATTATCCTTATCTTAACCTCTGGTCATGGTAATCAGTACTTTACACCATCGGTTTATGGTAGAAGGAATTGATTTCTTGAATTTAAGAGCAAAATCATAGAGGAAGTTTGTGTTTTGTATGTTTGTACCTTTTAAAACATTTCCAAAATGCTTCTCAATATGTTTCTGCAGGTTTCTAGCAATGCATTTTATTTTAAGGGTATAATTCATAGGTACAGTCAAATTCAAAAGTCCACTGACACCCATTGGTCAGTCCTTATGCAGTCCAGAGAATGTGCTAGTTTCACCTACTTAAGTGAGTGTCAGGGAACTTTTGAAGTTGGCTTTACATGGATACTTTCTTGATAGGATGAGCTGTTTTAGGCATGCAGTTGGTTTAGCAGTTCTCATAATCATTATCATTTTATTCCGTTTTAGTCACAAGCGCATCATCTCCAGTACAATCGAGTCTGCTGCTAGCCATGACTTCACACAATCACATTAGGTAGACTGATGTTGCATAATTTTTTGTACTGAAGATACAATGCCAAAGCTCCAGTAAATGTCCAGATATCTCTCATCTCCTAGATTATATGGAAGATGATCCAGCTTTAGGTCACAAATCTAAACTGAGCAACTGATAGTAAACATAAATTTAGTTGTTTCCAGTCAAATGAAAATTGTTGCTGAAAACTTAAGAACCAACATTTTCCTTCGCAGTAGCTGTGGCAGTTTAGGAAGAGTTGCTGGATTAGTAACTTGTACGAACTTCTGAGAATTTTGAAAATATATTCATGTTTCAGAGATACAGACTATCTACTTCAATCTATTTGCTCTCCTCCTGTTCCCTTCAATTGATACGTAACTTAAACCAGCACTTAGTCACTAAGTGTGAGATATGGAGTTCCTCTTGCAGGGGCAAGTATCACTTCTCAGTTAAATATTGTACAGTACTTGATCTCAGCCAGCAATATATTGCCCACTTAAGCCATGTATTTAGTAAAAATAAGAAGCTCGTATCTGAAACATATGAATAGTTTTAGAAGTTCTTTCACTCTAGTGCCCATCACTATTCCTCATGAAGAAGGATTTGGGATTAGATTTAATTGTGCTGGTCATCCGTGTAATTTTTTTTTTAATTTGCTGCCTTTATATTCTCTTTTTTTTGTGCTTCGACATTCCTTTTGGCAGTTACTTTCATTAATACATAGGTATTGTATATATGTACATATATATTTGCAGTGACAATGTGAAATACGAGTAAATATATATGTACGTGTATAGATGCTTGCACTGCTATTCGTTACCTCATTGCCATGTACAGAATGTTAGCTGAGTCCCTCTGTATGTTTATCTTAAAGGAACTTCCAGCTTCAGACAGGTAATTCCCATCACTTAGCTTATAGCTTAATGACTGCATGATTATCTTTGTCATGGTTGAAAGTATGATTTACCCAAGTGGGTTATTATCATATAACTTTTCTTGTGTATATATTGTGCAATTTGTTCAGTATATACATCATGTACAGTATTTACCTACTTTCTGCTATACATTATGTACCTTCAATAAAATTTTGTGCTAATTGACAAAATTTCATCTAGATGTAAGAAAATAGTACTGTCTCTATAGTATGGTGCAATCAGGAATGTCAATACAGTACTCCAACCATTGTACTACATTGTACTTTCAATTAAAAGATCTAGTGTTTGTGTCTAGGCAGTTAACAGCTTTCACGAGAAAGTGTTGCCTCATTAACCAATGAGGCTTAAGTCTAATCATTTGTTAGTTAGGGTTTAAAGTTTTATACATATAATTTTAAGGTGGGTTAAGATCTTACCAAAAAACATGATGCCATTTTAGTAGACTCCTGTTATAATTCCTCATTATAGACACTATTTTAGACAGTTGATAGGTACTTATTGAACAGTTGAAGCCCTCCTTAATTCAGGTAGAGCATTCAGTTGTTCTTTAAAGGAAATACTTACAAAGCAAATGAAATTACGAGCATACAATTACTGAGCTATGTTGCACGAATAGATAGCTTATATATATCTAAGGGAGTACAGTAAACGCCCCATATTTGCGTTCTTCTCACAATTTATGGACTCACGCATTCACGGATTTCTCTGTGGAATGTATCTACCATTATTCATGGAAAATTCGCCCACTCGCCATTATTTTTCACTGAGATTCACTAGTTACTGTATTTTCGTATCATTTTCATGACTAAATGCACTTTTGTGATAAGACTATTAAAATACTCAGGTATAAGCATTTTTAGATGGTTTTTTTGTGTCCAAACTACCAAAATAGGCAGTTCTAAGTGTTTTTAGAAGGGTTTTAAGTATTTGAGGATTTTAGCTATTCGTGGGGGTGTGTGCGGTACGCATCCCCCGCGAATGCGGGGGGTTTACTGTAATCTTGGTAATATTGAATTAAAATAAGACCAGATTAATATTAATACCACTGCAGTTTCTGCATAAAGCATTGAGTTTTCATTTTGAAATAATTCAGAAAATTAGCACTCACTTGATGCCTGAATGTTTAGTGTTCATGTAAGATATGGAATAAACAAGTCTTGGCGATTAGTTTAACTGTGATTTATTAGATGTAAAGTAAAACAGTTTGCAGCATTAATTATTTCCTAAAACTTTTTCTGACTATTAAAATTTCAAGTTATTAAGTGAAGTAGGTGATGGTTAAAACAAGTACAATACTGTATTTCACTACTGTAATAGATTTATGATGACTGATAATTCCTTGTGACCCAGAGCTGAAGTTAAGTTGATTGTCTGATATCAAAACTTTGGATCTTTTAATGTACTGCAAAGAATAAGAAGGAATATTTGGTCATTTTTAGTGGAAAACTTTCAGTGTTTTTGCAATAGAAAAACTAATAAGTTTTCAGTAATCAAAGCACAGGCGATATGACACCATATTATGCAGCGTATACTATGATCACATCAAATACTGCACTATCATGCCAGAGTAGTTGCCAGGCCTCACTACAACCCTTTCTCTTTACTGTGTTATATGGTAAGCTTTATGAAACAAATAATTAATCTGATAGCAATGAATTCCAACAGATCAAAGAAACCATAAGATGGGTTGTTTATTTTAAAATGAAGACTGCACTGGAGTAATATTGTCTCAACTTCTCAACTTTGCAGTTTCTTTTCTCATATGGCCCTTTGATGATTGACTACCTACCCTACATCACCCCATCTCAGCATGCAGTGAATTTATTTCACCTGTAATGGTTGAACATGTTTATTGGGACATAGTCCAATTGTCAACCAACAATAAATGTCATGTTCAAATGGAAATCTCTTACAGAAATTTTTTTGGAATCTTCTGCAGTTTCACATTGTCCCAGAGCTTGATTTTTAGAGTCAGTTTTTATTCAGTTAGACTCAGTGATTTGGTTAAACTACTTAAAAATAATATTGATGATGAGGGCCTCTTAGTGCGAATAGTGGCATTCTAGCCTACCATTTAAGTGATTCCAGGTTTAGTGGCATTCTAGCCTGCCATTCAAGTGATTCCAGGTTTGACTTTTAGGAGAGCACAGATGGGTGGACAGGCTCCATTAACCTGTGGAGCACTTAGTAGCCTATTGTTATCCCATCCTTAGAAACACAAAACACATAAAAACTGAAATCACTGCAGCTTGAGCTGCTACTTTCAGCACTCCATTAATCAGCTGAAGCTGCTACTCAGTCTTTATGCTAAAAAAACCATTTGCCTTTGTTAACCTAAGACACAAGTAAGCCTGGTAGTTACAGTTGTGTTGGTCATAACCAGTGTTTAAAAGTGGAGTGGACTAGCAACTCATCCCAAAGATTTTCTTCGAACTGGAAGGATAGTGCCTTCACCTGCAACTTCTCCAAAGGGGGATATGTGAATGGTGAAAACTTAAGTTACTCCAGTTCTTAAGAATAACACACTTTGCAACAATGTACAGTCTCACAGAGGAATTGTTGATCCATCTCCTTTCCACAGGGAAATCTGTCAATATGTTGATAATTTGTGGACTTTTTCTATGAATAGTTTAGGTACATATTTATCAAGGAATATGTATAGTCCTTACAACCATGTATGCCTTGATAAAACGTGAATTATTATACAGGTTATAACAATTGTATTTTATGTAGTATTTGAAGACACTGTACTTAACTGCTTGACTAGTTTTTATTCATGGAATAGTGTAACAGTATTAGCAGTTAGTTACTGACATGGGGACTTAAATATATTACCCAGAGTGATTAGCAGTAATGATAGTAACAAAGACACTGACAGCCATTAATGAAATTACGCACCATTGGAAACTTAAATCAAAATTATCATAGCTATTTTCAGTGGAAGGTACTGGATATTTACGCTTGTGCAGGGATGTTTAGAAGGCAGTAGTGCAGTTTCTGAAGATACTGAGGAACATTCACAGTTGTTCTTTGAACTGATTTCTTTTATTTGTTATAGGAATCTGATAAAGGAAAAGTCATTTTCAGATATTTGGAACAAGCTAGGATACGTATATGGAAATTTTTAGATGATGACTCCCAGTTGTTTAGTAGTGTATAAAAAAAGATCAGTTAGGTAACACTGCACTTGTAGAAAGTAATTTGGCATCTGTTGACGCACAGTCTTGCTAGTGTTTATTTGCATTCTGTTGATGCAGTCGTGCTGGTATTATAATATATATGGTGCTCTCAGGCAGAAAAACTTCTCGGTGTAAGTAGTAGGTTTTAGCTGATATTGGAGAACTCAGTACTTTGATATTGAATCAGATTTTGTTTAAATTACCATTAACATGAACACTCGCTCTCCATCCAAGAGTGATCATTTTACACATGGTTCAGTTTAAAACTAACGATACAGTAATCAGTATTGAAATATTATTGCTGCCTGCTGTTCTTTTGAGCTGTACATATGCTGTGCTTTTATTTCAACTCTCATTTTAAGTAATTTAGAGTAATGTGACTTGCATGTTCTTGGTTGTGTGTGCTTTTAGAAGCTTAATGTATTAGCAAATACAAACAATTATGCTGAGTTCAATGACAGATGAATGGTTGGAATAATAATAAGGCATTTGTGATTGCACTGTATACTGTAGACTTTTAATGAAATATCATTGTCATTAAGTCATTCATATTTTCACAAGAACTGTTTCAGTTTTGAAGGTTGTTTTAGATGTTGAACAAAGACTACTTGGGCTAATATATTATCACACATCATGATTTGCCTACTTTACACATTAATAGAGACTCGAGTACTCATTGACTGGTTGTACTTTATTATTTTGGTATTAACTTTTTCACAAACAATCTCACTAGTATGATTATTATTTCTCTCATACTGTGTTCTTACTTTCTGATAACACAAAATTTGAAAAGATATTAAATAATATTATGCACTACAGACAGAACATTCTACGCCTCGTTTAGAGGTACTATAAAAATTTTACTTCATCATTGTTAAATAAAGTCTGTAATTTAGTAGTTTAACAGAAATTTTTCAAAGTGCCTTTCTGCTCATAATATTATTAATAATATAGTAAAATTAATCAGTATTTGCTAGAAAATATAGTTATAAGCTAATAGTGAGAAGTTGTCGAAGCCATTTATTTTGCGTATTCTCATTTCAGAAGACGAAGGGATCAGTGAGTTGTATTTTATTGTGTTTTCATTAGAAAGAAGCATTATGCATTAATGTAAGCATATCATTTATTTGCCATAAGGATTTGTGCATCACTCCAGGTCTTTTTGCAAAATGAATATATTTGCTAAATTATAGAATGTCTTTATGATCTTCAGAAAAGATGACTTGTGCTGTCCTGGCATATTCACTGCATCTTGCGTTTAAATATTCATCAGCAAAACACGTAAACAAAGTCGTCGATTTGACATATTAGACCAGATGATCTTCACAGGAGAGTAGGTGTAGCAGATCAGTAGGACTTGTGCAAAAAAAAGTGTTCCTTGCTTAGAAATAGGAAGAGAACGTGAGAGCTTTTTCACAGAAATAGAGAAAATAATTAGGGGCCATCATCCTAGATAAGTTTCAGTTAAAAGTAGTTTAGTATTTTTTGACAGAATTTTAAACCATGGGGTTTCATTGAAGGGAATTTTGAAAGAGAGCTTCACTGTTAGTGGAAGCATAATATAATTTAACAAATGTGTTTTTAAAATATGGGATAAGTAGTGTTACAGGAATATATATACAGTATATATATATATATATATATATATATATATATATATATATATATATATATATATATATATATATATATATATATATATGTATGTATGTATGTATATGATGACTATAATCACATTGACATGATTTATATGTCATACATTACCACATAGAAATTGAATCACTGGGTATAAGTCCAGACTGCTTAGATATAATGCTGAAACCAGTTAGGATTTACACTAAGTATTTCAACCCAGTATTTCATTTTCCTGCTGGTAAAGTGTGATATGTATAGCGCGGTTGTTGAATCTTTTGATCTCCAAATGCTAAAGCGAGGAGCGAATTCATCCATGCTGTCTGCTGATGTCTGTTGCGTTCAGGTGTATTGGTTTTGGTTCCTGTTCCATCACTTCTATTTATTTGCCACTTTTTCCCATTACGTGACTCTTTGCAGGCTGCTTTCCATTTGAAGTCCTCTCGTTTTGATAGTCTGTTGACTCTGTCCATAAGGAATTTCAGCTGAAGGTCTGAAGAAGGAAAGAAAAATATATAAATGTTAATTCTACTGGTCACTTTCTCAGATATTTAAACATCATTAATAGCCTCACTGACTTTGTAACTCTTTCAAATCCTCACTTTTTGGATACTTTAATCAGCTGAAACCTTTAAATCTAGATGTGAAATAAATGAAAAAGCATTTTCCTTTTGTAGTAGGATTCAAACCCTACACACTAGTAGAGGCCTAGGTTGCCACTTATTCTGCTATGCTACACATGGGTAAATTAATCTGTTCCTTGTTACACATACATGTCTATCAGCTTCAGATATATTTTACCTGAGCAGCGATAAACCCATCCCATCATCATAGTACATCATCATGGCATTGGTCATTGTGGCTATTGATGATGACTGTGTGTGTGTGTGTGTATGTTTCGTAGGAAGGAAAAGTTTTTCATGAATTAAATTCAGGAAGTGAGATTAATGAACGAGTGGATCTTGAAATAAAAGATGCAGAGAGACAGATATTATCCAAAGGAAATCGAATCTATGACAAGGAAGCGAATATTTGAAGAGTTACATAATTCAAGAGTGAAATTGGTTAGGTGTTATTTGAGAATTTTTGTAAAAGTTATTGTTGAGTATGTACAGAAGTTAGAGAAAGAGTTGAAGAAATAAAAGTCCTTGTTAGTTGGTGGGATTAAAGTTGAGATAATGCAGTATGGGGTGGATGGTGTAATGGAGTTATTAAGCTGGCATGTGTATTTCTAGGGGAGGTAAATAAGATAATTTGTTATTTGCTTATGGGTGAAGATGATAGAAATGACTGTTAGAATTACAGTGCATGGTAAGATTTTGACTTTGAAAATAAGACAGATGACAGTGAGATTGATAAGGGAAGAGCAGTGTGGATTTAGGTGTACAGGAGGTTTCCAAATGAAGAAAAATAACTATTTCTCATCCATGGGCCCAGCAAAAACTTAGGTGGAATTGACAGATGAACCGTGAAGAAATTGCAGAAGAATATATATAATAAAAGTTATTTGTTGATTAGTGAAGAAGTGCTTCTACGGTGAAAGCAAAGCGCAAGTTAGACAAAGTTAGCTTCAGAGTAACAGGTTTGGTGTAAAAGTGCACACGATACAAGATTACATACTTCTATGGCTGTTTCATCACTTAATGGGTGAAGAATTGTAAGAAGTCAGGGATATGTCAGATTTAGGGTAAAAGTTGTGGGTGGTTAAGAAAATTTGCTGTAAATTGAGTGCTAAATGGCTCATGTTTGATGAGGATAGTGAATAGAAACTACACAAAGAAGTGACCAAGATCAGAATTGTTTGATAGGGTTGAATGCAGAGATGAGCATGCAGAAGATTATGCAGGCATATAGAAACCAGGAAGATGGGGTAATGATTGTTAATGTTGATGATGAAAGAATCAAAATAGTTGATTTACAGAGATGTTGGGAGTTAGTGTAATGGAAGATAGTTGGATGAAAGAAGGGGCAAGTCACAGATTTGGTAAAGCAAAGAAATCAGTAAAGTGAAAGTGAAAGATCTAGAAGAGATATGTATAAATAGAAGCCTGAGTTTGATTATACAAAGGATT
>NC_089741.1:35032725-35037725 GCF_040412425.1 Macrobrachium rosenbergii
CACTTATCAATTACAATTCCCCTTAAGTGTAAGTTATTCCCAAGGCTTAGTGAATTTGATGTTAAGTGATATTTGTGTGTATATATACATATACATACATACATACATACAGTAGGCCCTCGACTTACGGCAGGAGATCTGTTCCAGCGCAGTGCTGCAAGTTGATTTGTGCCATAAGTCGGTGTTTCGCCTTTAACAGCCCTTACAGCGCAGTAACTCGATGTTGCATTAAGTTACAGCGCCATTAACTTGATGCCTACTCTTGCCATTAGTGCTGTCAACAGCATTTACAGCACTGTAACTTGATGCAGTATCAGTCACAGCACGGTAAAACACCGTTAACAGTGCCGAAAAAGCACCGTAAGATCGAATCGCCGTAAGTCGTACCTATGTACTGTGTACCTATATATATATATATATATATATATATATATATATATATATATATATATATATATATATATATATATATATGTATGTGTGTGTGTGTGTGTGTGTGTGTGTGTGTGTATGATAGGGGTGTGCATCATATTGGGAAAGCAAGCTGTAGCATGGGCTAGGATTTAAGGTAGAAGTTACGAGCTGATGGGAAGATGGAATGGCTCCAGGGTGGGGTTGTTCTTCCAGTGGGGAGTAGTTGCATATGTAGGAATAAGTAGGCTAATAATGAAAAATAAAGCAAGGGTTTGGGAATCTTGAAGCAAATTGAAGGAGTAACAGAGGTAGTTGGAGGTGTATGTGTGAGGGAGATGTGAGAGTAATACTCAGAAATTCAAGATGAAGATAAAGACAGCTAAGGAGCAATTGAGATATAGAAAGGTGTTATTGAAATTTGGCAAGTAAGAATGTTTTTGTAAAAAAGATTGTCATGAAGGAAAGACAAGCTAAATAGTAAGTTTTAGGAGATAACAAATTTTAGTAAAATCAATACAAATGGCAGACAGTCTTATGGAACCTTGTCTTAAATTGGAGAGTATTTTTGGCTGTTGCTAAAGCTTGTACAAGATGTGAGTCTATACTGTATATCTGTTATCTGTAGATGCAAACGTTCACTTACTATAACCTGGAAGAAAGTAAAAAACACAACTATTAAATTCTTATTTAGTACTCCACAAGTGTTGTACTGATGATTAGTACAGGTTGACCATCACTAATCCGGCATCATTGGGACCTAGAGGGTGTCGTATTAGCCATTTTGCCGGATTAGCCATTTATTAGGCTAGAATACACGAAACACAGTAGTTAAGCACCTCGTCCTAGAATTAAAATATCCCATAAATCACTACAAGTCGGTTAATAAAGAAAAGACAATTATCAAATACAGGTAGTGCTCAAGTTACGATAATTCGACTTACGATATTTCAAGTTTACGGTGGGGTTAGCAATTACTACCGATACAAAAATATTTAGGAAATATTTTTAGATTTCGCGCAGGCGCAGGCAGCAAGAGAGACCAACTTACAATAGACTAACTTCTTTTCCTCCATCTCTTTATTCCATCTGCTAGTTAAAAAAGTAAAAGAGAATGATAAAAGTATTGTTAGTAGCGTTATACTCTTGCGTAAATGCGTACACACACAAACAACCGAACGGGAAACTGTTGTTTTGCTAATAATCATATCGGATAACAACTGTTGTGCTTGTATTTCAACCATCGTATGGTAATACACAATTACTGTAGTTATGTTACAAATGACGTCAAGTACTGTACAATAGGACTGATATATTTTTTACACTATACCCTTGTTCGCTTTGGAGAAAAGATCGGCAGGCAAATATACTGCTACAGTAACTTTAAGCTGCAAGTTGTAGCTGAAGCTGAGAAAACAATATTCAAGCTGCTAATGACTATAAATTATCGTGCATCGGCAACATGGATGAAACTCGACTGTAAATAAAACTGGAGAGAATGTATTTTAATCAAAACTACTGGGCATGAAAGAATACAAATTACTACTGTTTTCACACCGATAAAAGATAAATACATAAAGCTCGTTTATGATGAAATCAAGAGAAAATAGCGAATGGAATCTTGATTTTTTTTACTAAAACAAACCATGCCCCCAAAACGGCCAGCCGCGATTCCCGCAAACGTCATATATTAACGAAAAAATAGCTAAATTAATTTCACAACAAGACCTATTTAAGTTATATTTCGACATAAAAACACTTCGTATAACGAAAAATATCCTTGTCCCAAATAAATAAAGTATCCATATTCATTTACGCTAACTAGAAGCAAGAAAAGCGCTTTGAACTTGGTTAAATGTGGCAATATCGATTCCCAAAACAAAACATTGCAATTTATAATACAAAAGCAATATGAGAATATACGCAATTGGAAACAATGTAGTAAAGCATAACTTTTTAAAAGATCCATGAAAAAGATGTACATTCGTTATGTTGATGTTTGTATAATACTGTTAATATGTGAATAGAGTACAGTATAATGTAGGCTAGGCTAGCAGTTTGTTGATGCAGCACGCTGTGCCACCAAATCAAGCGGCCATGCGAGCGAAAGCGCAGCGCGACCGGAAATTTGAAAATTAGTGCGGAAACATTAGAAATTACTCTAGCCGAAATTTGAGCCGGATTACTGATTGTTCCGGACTACTGATTGCCGGATTAGTGATTGTCAACCTGTACTAAAAAGGCTCCCAGACAGCTAAAAATTTAGAGAAATTCTGTGATAAAATCTTCATAAGAGGAGAAGGTTGTAGACTTTACACTATGTAAGTCTAGGTGAAAGGTGAAACATTTTCTTTTTTACTTCGTTGTCTTTTTTTGGGCTTTGAGCGGTTGAGCGGTACATTTGTTTATATAAATGTCCTTTTTTGAAAGTCTCAGTATTAGAAGTTTCCAAGATATCTTCTCAAGGCCATAATGAATTTCCCTATCCCGTGATAGGATGTGCTCCAGAAAATACAAAACATTTTGTATTTTGTTATATCGTTGTATTATTAGCTTCTTGAATAAAAGTTTTATGGGACATATCTTTCCATTTGTCCAAGTTATTTTTGATACTGCCTCTTGCACAAGTTGTTTTTTGAAAGTTCAGTGAGAGGCAGTATCAGCAATAACTTGGACAAATGGAAAGATGTGACCCATAAAACTTTTATAGAATAATGTAAAGATGGTTAATATTTGGTATCTGGAGCTTAATACAGTATGTCTACCTATTTCTAGTTCAGTGTGTCTTCAGAAACCTGGTCAGTCGTGGATGTGTTAATCTTTAATTCAAAGTAACATCAAATCTAGACATGTTAGGAATGACTTATGAGAAGAATTGTTCTTTTTATAAATATTCTTTTTTGACCGTTGAAGAGTTCAGGTGTGTGAGGTTAATGTTCTCAGCAGTACCCTCTGTTCATTAATTATGAGTTGTATAGCAAAGATAGTTCTTGAATGAATGTGTACATCATGTATTTATGGCTTTTTCTTATCTTTCATTACCTTATGGATGATATTGGGAGTGATGTCTTCAACTCTCTTTTGTAATGACCAAAGAATTTCGTATGTGAGGAAATCAAATTTTGGTGCTTATGTTATAATAACATACTCTCTTCATCTGTCAACTTGGTTGATTTGAAGGCTAGGTGTATAATTTTTTAGGACTAGTTGAAGTTTCATTCCATACCACCTTGGGTGCAGATAGCTAGCCAAGCATTAGAGATATTTGAAGTATTAGTGTTGCCCAAAGTGACATAAGCCAGTATTAATAGCTGAAGGAGTCTTTCTATCTATCAGTAATGAAAGTATGTTCATAGAAGCTGATAAAACTCTGAAGCTCTACTTCCAGATATTGTTGGCTTAGAATTGGTTGAGATACCAGATGTTTCAAAACCCCTAAATGATGTTGCTGTGAGGCAGGAAGCATGATTAACTAATGAGAGAGACTCCCTGATTGCTTCAAGATTTTCTTGCAGAGCGCAAGAATTTTTAAAAATATCTAAAGCAATATAATGACCTTGATTCTACAGTTCCTTCAGGGCAGTTATAAGAAATTGAATGTTGTAGATTTTTGGGCATGGGGAAGAAAGACATGTTCCAAGAAGTAACACGTTTCTTTTATAGAACATTCTTTGACGCTATGCTGATTCTAAAACTAGTCTCAAAATGTGATCCTGGTATTGGGTTTGGGGCTGTTTTACCCAATCTTTGTTCCTTTGTTGCTCCTGGTGCAGCCAAAAAGTGGAGGTAATACTGTGAAGGTTTCCAAGAAGCCTGATGTGGACCTTTAGATTTGGCCCTTTAGGATGCAGAAGTTACATCTTGAGATTCAGATCCTGTTTGTATGGCCACCCGATGAGGATCTGCCTGGTCTTGAGTATGGTGGCTCTTAATGCACTTTGACTTTAGTCTTTAGTCTTTACCACAGAATTTTAAGTACCGTAGTTTTCAGAGAAATAGTTACATGTGACAGGATGTTACTTGTATTGAATCTTATTATCCACCATTTATAAGCCATCAGTAATATAACTATACATCAAAATTTACAATGAAAGAGTCTTTTATATTTATGATAAAAACTATTATTCTGTTGAAAATGGACCGATATCATTAAAAGCTTTTCATCCATGTCAAAGGGGTTACTTGAACATCGAGCAAAGTTTTAAAATTGATAAAGGGCAACAAGGAACATTGTATCTTAATTGTTAACATTTCATGTTTGAAAGGTATAGGAATTTTTATTTAATTTGTGTATATACTGTAATAGGAAAACCACAAGTGGGATATAAAAGATATATAGATGGAATTAAGTTTACTAAGCCTTTTTGCTGTTATGGTTTTGTTGGGACATTTTCACCCAAATTTGGTAGTGTTCCTACTTAATTGCTGAGCTGATATTTTACATGGTATTTATCTGCTGCAAGTATATAAAGTAGAAAATTCAAAATTGATGCAAGCTACAGATGGAAGGCTAGCTGCAGATACAGGCAGTCCCCGGTTTACGACGTTCCCACGACGTTCGAGGTTGGACTCTTTTCAAATATATTTAT
>NC_089741.1:35042725-35068225 GCF_040412425.1 Macrobrachium rosenbergii
TTCACCAGATAATGATCAGATATGCTCCAACCACCCCCTTCTGACAACTACATTATCAGCATCTGTATCTGCTCCCTTCTACTCTGCTGACAAGTAATAAAAACTTGTCTTTGGAAACCATATATATCAAACAGTCAATCAATCAATCTATATATATATATATATATATATATATATATATATATATATATATATATATATATATATATATATATATATATATATATATATATATATATATATATATATTATGTGTATAGATATATATATATAATTTATATATAATAAACTATACTGTATAACTATCTTTTTATCTCTTTATGAGTATACCATTGAATATGTAGGTAATGAGCTGAAGCTTTTTGTAACTTGA
Source organism: Macrobrachium rosenbergii (assembly GCF_040412425.1). Taxonomy (NCBI): domain Eukaryota; kingdom Metazoa; phylum Arthropoda; class Malacostraca; order Decapoda; family Palaemonidae; genus Macrobrachium; species Macrobrachium rosenbergii. The sequence continues at coordinate 35,043,099 of NC_089741.1, forward strand.
AAGTCTGAGTTTTGCCTTATATTTCTGAACAAGTAACACTCCAGTTCAACAAAGGCCTTGACTCTCCCACAGTAAGAAGTGCTATCAATGGAAAACCCGAAATCTTTATTTCTAACTGCTAAAGCACTGGGAATTTGGCCAGTGACTGAATGGAGCCATTCTTTAGTAAGGTACTGAAGCAGTCCCTCTCAGTTGGAAGACTTATGATGAAAAGTTGTTCCCAGAAGTGCAGTAACAATGATAATATGAATGTGCACTCAGTACAACTTTTAGATTGCAATAACTTTTATGTAGGGAGGACAGGTAAATCTTAATCATCTGTTGAATGAACTTATGATACACCAACAAAGAAGGGCGTTGAGATTTTTATTGTCTCCAAGTTACCGACATTGGTGAATTTGATGTGGTCAAGTTCCACGTGCAATACTCATTTCTGTGCATCTTAGATTTTGCCTCTTTTCATGCAGTCGATGACATTTGTAATATCTAGATGTTGTTTTTTCTTGGGAATTTTGCTCAGTGGGTGTTTACTTATGAATTTGGGAAGATATGTATAACATTCTCATTTCATTTTACAAAGCTGCCTATCTTTGACTTCTAGCAAAACGGTTCCTCATTTTTATATCTGAAAAGGGTATGTTGAACTATGTTGACATCAAGCGAGATTAATGAATGAAGTACAGCAAGTTCAGTATCATCACCCATTGTAACATTGGCCTCTTTGCCTAGCTCTCTTGTTACTCTAATGTTAAGGTAGTGACTTTTCTGCCATGCATTTTTCTGGAAGAAAGGTTTTGTAGACCAATTTACCATTTATTGTTAGGTTATATATTTAGCTGTATAATTCTATGCTGAAGTTGGTTATTTTAACTGAAACAAGCTTTATGTGCTTTCATCATAGAGAATGATTACAGTTTGAAGGATTTGCTAGATTCCAATGACAATAAACTTATTGACACATGGAGATGATGATAGTCTCTGATGTGTAATGGTGCGAGATCATTGTTTAACAATAGGCCTTTAACCAGGATGAATTCTACATGATTATTCCATGGTTAGCTTTGGTGTACAGTGTCACATCATTGTAGAGTCATATAATAATCTACACAACATCTTACATGTGCAGATTCTTTCATAGCCAGCAGCCACAGCATTATCCTTTAAATCAGTAGTTTTCATCAGCAAAAGCCAGGGACTTGAATGATTTTGAGTATGTCTCTTTAGAACATAATTAAATAATGTAATTGGGAGTATGGCAGTGCTTGATATAAGGAGGAAAAAATTGATTGTTTGCTTCACAAATGATAAATGGCTTTTATTCATATATCCCTAGCTAAAATATCTAATAAAGTCGTGTGAATTATCTTCGTTTTCATTCGTAAATTTATGAATCATCTCGAGTGTTTTGTCTTAATTAGAAAATTATTCTTATACTGTATTTGATTACTTGGATAATGATTGGATTTCACACGAATTCTAACACTCAGCCTCATTAGTTCTGAATTTTGCGAGTTTCACATTTCAATTGCATGATATTTCACTAGATAGGTGTACAGTTAAATTAGATGTCAGCTGAAAGTGCTTATTTTCTTTTGTGTTTATTACATAAAGTGTCCACATCCTAGCATGCTCACTGTACTACTTGCTTCTGTTGTATATGATTTTCCCCTCTTGTTGCTTTCCTTAATTTTATTTTCCATGAGGAATTAGTAGTATATCTTGGTTGGTATTTAATGCTTCTTATTGCTGGTCATTTTAGAATTTAGCACTCAACTAATGATGCAATTTTCTCACTAGAATATCCTCATCCCATTGTCTAGTATTGATTGGAATATTATTTATCATGGGTTTATATTTAGTCGGCAAACAGTCACTTTCTAGCTCTTGTTATAAGATATGTCCACTTCTTGACACTACTTCACACATTCTGGAACAACAAACATTTAACTGATACACTAATTGAAACAACATGACACACCTATGGAGATCAGTCTCTGGCCATGTGTTCCAAATCAAGGAACTGAACCATAAGTTACTCATTAAGCTTAACAAAGAAAAAGAGAAAAAGAGAAGTTAACTGAATAGATCTTGTGAAAATCAATCAGGAAATGAGATCACTCCCTTTTATCAACTCAAATGTCTGCCATAGATCATGAACTGAGTTTCATCAAATGTTTTGACTTTTTAATTCCTGAGATGACCCCCTTCCTTGCTGTTGTTCTCTCTGTACTGTACAGTATCATTTATCATTGTAATTCATACTTTGATATCTTATTATCCCATCATGATTTGTCATTGAATTCTACCTATGCACAACACTTGCTATGGTTTTCTTTCCAATTGAAATTTTACACTGAACAAGTGTGCTTTTTGGATTCATTCATGGTGTCTGAGACTTTTTTTTTTTATTATTATCATTTTGATTCAAGTTCATTTTTTTATATTCAGTTTGATTCTGTTATTGCTCTCCTAAATGACTTATCCATCCTTGTCAAATATGATACTAATTTGATTCATGCGTTGTCCCACTGTGTGCATTCTGATCTTATAGGCTCATGTGCAATATTCAGCAATTATTTCTTAGTTTTTGGTCCAATAACTCATCATACCTGCAAGGCTTTTTTTACTGTTTATTCAGTAGCCATGCCTGCTAGAATTTGTTACTTTTAACTAATCAACCCGACACAGCCTTCTCTGGCGGTGTGTTGAACTGCCTCTTCAACCATATGTACTGTTCTGTAATTCTTAACTCATGTGCTCTCCTTGTTTTCTTTATGCTTCTTGCTTCAAGGACTTAGCTACAGCAAATATCCCTGATAAAGACCTTTATTTTCATTTCTCTTCGTTTGTTTTTAAATTTTGTTCACCATTGTTTATATGTATATGTATATGTATTACATTATATATATATATATATATATATATATATATATATATATATATATATATATATATATATATATATATATATATGTATATATATATATATATATATATATATATATATATATATATATATATATATATATATATATATATATATATATATATATATATATATATATATATATATATATATATATATATATATATATATATATTATATATATGTATATATATATGTCTCATTTCCGCTCCATCTTCTATGGACGCCATTTTGTTCAGGTGCATGGATGGCATGCAATTGGCTTGTTGTTTAAACGTAGATTTTTCACGAAATCTTTTTTGCAATCCAGTTGTCTTCCCTCAAGAAACTGTTGATCTGTGTTTCATATTTTGATTAATATTTTTATTAATTTTAAGATGAGCAGTTTGTTAACTCTTGGAATCATTTTAATGGCAGATATTATTAATCTTAGACTAATGACCCTAATAATAGATACAAGATTTGTTTAATGAGATTTTTCAGTTTTGTGATAAATAAAGATTTCATAAATAAGCTCTGAAGATTGATAGCATAGCACTTTTTAATAAATTTCTTTCTTATTTACCAAGATAGTAAGAGAAAGCTTTGTTCATATGAATATGGAAGCAAAGGATTTATGATCTTGTTATATGTAGCTATTTGCAGTATTTAAAAAAGAGATTGAGCCTATAAGAGCCCTTAGGAGAGTTGTTGCGGCAACCCACCTTAACCTTACTAACTACAACCACTATAACTACCTCCCTCTGGACTGGAGCTGTTCTCGCTTTCTGTCACGTTTTTCGTCTTTGATCTTTTTTACCTGCCGCTGACGCCTGCCACCTGCCGCCTCGCTTTGGTTGGTCGGCTGGCTGGTTTCTTGTCCACCCGTTGGCTGCTGGATGGCCGATCTACCACCACCACCACAACCACAACCACTGCCACCAATAACATCATCACAACCACCAACAAATCAACCATCTACTGACAAATGACTACCGACTTTTTATGAAACTCTCAAAATACTCTCACCATCATTACTGCCATACAATTACCACTGAAACCAAAACACAATTTTTTGTTTTCTTGTTTGTATGTATTTTATTTCTACCATTTCTAAAAATATCCACCATGACTTATCCTCCTTGGCCACCTACAACACACATTTTAATACATTTTAATTGATCGATATTGCTCGTGTATCTTCCAACGTCACGACCACCACTTGAAACTAACAAAAACCTTCCTCACTGTTTCTGCCTCATGACACTCATTATTTCTTGTAACTAATGTGATTGAAACTAAATCCATTGACTAATTATTTTGATTTTATATTTGTTATTACTTATATACTTTATCTGCCACTGTTACTCATAAAACTGCTGTTGCTGCTATTACTACTACTACTGATGTTTATTATGTTGTTAATATTACTGACTTATTACTTGGAAATTTGCTTCTACTACTGTCACAATGAAATCATACTCACTTTGTTCCCTTAATATCAAATGTACTGAACCACAAACCAACATTATTACTCTGTGTTAATGTACACTTAAACGGCATCCACTTCTTATCAATGATTGACATCCTGAATTCCAAAATTTTATCACCCAATTTGTTATTTTCTTATTATTTCCACATTACTCGCTTCCCATATGCTGCCAACTACATATTTATACATCTCTCACTACAATGACAACATCAATACAATCATTACCATTGAATATTACCACCACCAACATTAACACCACCACCACTGCTGCCGTTCTACTGCTGTACTCCTGCTGCCCGCTGTATCCCATTGACAAAGGATCGCTTCCGCTAGGCCCGAAGCCGGCTCCCCCTCGGAATGTGACGGTTGAAAAGGTATCGGATGGGTTCGTTATCTCCTGGTTGCCTCCTCTAGACTCAGTTGTGCCCGTTGCCTACTATGACATCGAATACCGAGTGGATGGATCTTGGAAAAAACTCAATTCCGAACATATAGTGGACGAACATTCGTATACAAGTAAGTGTTACTGCAATGTCTGTATCTCTTACAAAATTCCTCAATCATTGTGAGAATAAAAATTTGTATCATGTATTCTGTGACCAGTCTCAGTCATTTTGAAAGCTGTTTCTTTTCATTTCTTTTAGTTCAACTGTAGGTTTTTACCCTTTTTTCCTTATTGCATATTCAGCCTTGGGCAGATGTTAAAGTGTTAATAAAGCACAGATTCCAGGGATAATAAAGTTTTTACCAAAGTTCAGGAGTATCAGCCAGCTCATACCATGAAGCACTTCTTCTGCAACGCATAATGCTGCCGAGAATCATTATCAGTTTTATATATGTAAATGTCATGTTTTATGAAAATATTTACTGCTATGCAATTGTGAATTTGATGAATATCAAAAATGTCTTATGAAATAAAGTTTAAAAGTGGTATTCAGAAGAAAGAGTGAGAACAATGTCTCTGCAGTTCCTCTGAAAGTTTTCATGAAGTATCAATCTCAGGCTTTTGTTCTGTGATATTAAATTTTTTGTGGGGAGGTTTGATATATAGATTATCAACAGTCTACTGTATATGCTATTTTTTATTCTCAACAAAGAATTTCTTGTATTTATGATGTTTGTCTTATATCTTGCATAATGCAGTGCATATAATAGTATTTGTACCATTTCCAAAATTTCCATCATTACTTCCTGTATGGAATGTAGGTAGATGCTCATTTTGGTAATAATATGAGCTAAATGTCCATTGGATTTATGTTTAAAGTCCTTATTGACATGATCAATTGTATTATCCTTTTTATTTGCCTTAATCTGGTTTAATACTATCATAACCTACAATCTTCTGTTAGTTGAAGCAGTTAGTGCTTTCTGGAATATGTTAAAATAAAAGGAAGTTACATGTAGGCTTTATTTTCATCTTGTATGCTGAAAAAGTTTTCTATATTATTGCTTCCAAACTGATTTTCATATCTAAAACACTGTTATTTTTCTGGTCCTGAAATATTAAATTGTAACATGTCCACTTCTTCGGTTTCTAATAGTGGACACTAATGAAAACTAGACCAGCTTTGTATTGAATTTGTTTAAGGTTTCCAAGTAGACAATAAGAAAGTATGAGTAAATTATATTGAGTGCTTCACAGTCTCACACGATAGTTCACTCAGAATAGGCATCAGATTCAAAGAAAAGTGAAAAGTGAACTAACTATCAGAAAAGGAATATATGTATGTCTCCAGGGCAGACCTTTATATTTTCATTGTATGCACATTGACTGTAACTTTTTGGTCTATTACTTGACTAATCCCTTGAAATAAATTCTTTGAATTCTTTGTAAGGAGGCTTTGCAATTAGTGTGTGCAAATTTGGTATTATGTAGGCCTTTGTTTGATAGTGATTTTTCCATAATGTTATTATTGCTATACAAATACAATCCCAATTATTTTACATGCCTTAATCTCAAAATAGGTCGTACATCCCTCCAAAAAAAGCAAGGGTAGTCAGATTACCCTGATTTTTTTTTTAATATGAGAGATGAGTTATGGTTTTAGGCTACCTGTATTTTAAGTATAGCTTACAGGTCACATTTTAGCTATTTTTATTGACACCTACTATATGTAGGATGATGCTAAATGACCTAAAAAGTCTGACTGGAAAAGACCAAGACAGGACTTTTATTTGGTGCAGCCCCATCTTTGTAACTTCTGTCCATTTCATAACTTTTGGTTTGTAAGTAGTAACTACAATAATTATAGACCAATCTCCATCATTGACTGGTCAGTCTTCTTACCTCCAGGTCTCTTTTGAGATTTTAAAAAGCTGATCTCCAGCATTATAATATAGTATAAGGACCCTGATTATAGATTTTTACTTCCTGACAGGCAGTATGCCAACAAGAAATAAATGCCTATGTACTTCTGGTACCCTTTAGAGCTAATGATAGTAATTATACCCAAAATGAGATGGCATTGGAAACTTTGTTAGCTGTTAATTGTGAAAGATAGCTTTTTTGAGAGAAAGATTTCAGGTGTGAGCATGATTAATATTGTCAAGTATGTTTGGCTGGTAGTAACCAGAAAATGATGGAATTTGACAGGTTAACTCTCTCAGGGAGATTTCCTATTTACAGTATGCTAAAAAGTTAAATGACTGTGCTGTGTACCCCACAAATTGGCTATGCTTGTATGGTAGAGCATTTTTATTTTGATGACTAATGAACTGCATGGAGACTGGTTTTTGTAATTCCAACAACTGGCTAGCAAGAGCTAAAGAACAAATCTTGAAGTGTCTGTGAGGGACCAACTTTTCCGTGGAGACCAGGATTTGGTTGCTGGGTGGGAATTTCATTAGAACTGCTGGAAAGAGTGAGTCTTGTCCTCTGAAAGTGAACATGTCCCTTTAGTGTTGATCAACATCCCAGTTAAGTGGTTTGTATGGAAGGGGCCATGTTTGACTTTAGTTCACCTGTGGGCTCAGGAAATGACTTAGGAGAATGGCCAAGTGATGAGGTAGGTCCTTCCATAATTAAACCATGTCCAGCCAGTTGTCAAGGTAATAGTGAAAATGAATCCTGAACTCTGCAGGAGGAGGCCACAGCTGTTGCCCAGTTTTAGTGAACACCCAAGGCACCAGCCAAAGCAGATGTAAACAAATAAACCTTTCCCTTTTGAGGATGGATGAATGGGGATGTGAAAGTATGCATCCTTCAGGTCCAGTAAGGCCAGGAAGCCCTTTACTGTGAGTAATCTTACCAACTTCACCAGTCGTGGCCTCATCCCACAGAGGTGGGATTCATCTTTACCATTACCCCCAACAACTAGATGAACATGGCTTCATCCAGGGAGGATCAGTTTCATGACCTGAGAGATTTCCTTGTTGGCCTCTTTATTGAACAGCAAATTACCTCTTCGCCCAATTGGAAACTTTTCATGGTCATGGAATAAAAAACAAAGACAAAGAAGAGAGCCTGTGGATCAGTTGTAGGATATAAAATATATATATGATAAGTTTGAAAATGGAGGTAGAAGCTGTACATGGCATACACAGACTTACAAAAAATTCAAAGAGAAAATGATAAAGAGTCAAATTGAAGGATGTTGATGTAAGGTCACAAAAGGTAAGTTGATGAGCTCAATTAAAATTTCTCCTGATGAAAGTGAACCTGAGTGTTACAGTATGTTTATGAGAGCGTGACTGGTTGATGTGAAAGTGGATCTGAGATAAGTGTTTATTATACCTGAATGGCTGTTTAATATTTTTTTAGATGAAATAATGCGAGAAGTCAGAGAAATTAAATCAGATATACTGTAGATGCAAAGTAGTGGGGTTAGAAATTGGGTCATGCATAGGGTATGAAATGGTTGATGTGTATATAGTACTAATTGAGGACTGTGAAGAGACTTCTGGAACTAGTGAGAGAGTTTGAACACTTTTGCAAATACTAATTGAGGCTAGCGAAGTTAAACTACAGAAGCTATTGAAAGAATTTGAAAATCTTAGAAAGATGTGTAAAATTTGAGCAAGAGTAAGTTTTTGGGTAAATAGTAAGTATGAAGATGAAACATCAAATGTTTATCTGGATGGTGGAAGAATAGCAACTAAGGTGGAATAAATGAAATGAGTCTTGACTTTTTTTATACCTCACTTAAGAAATGCATTGTCTAATGCCAGTGCTGGAAAGCTTTACATTGTTTTTAATGGTTCTTATGTACATAGAAACAATGGTATTAGTGCCATATGTTTCAGGTCCTTATTGTGGAATATTGTTTTGTCTTTTGTTAACTGCATCCTTGAATCTTCATCTTGTACACAAGATTCCTTCAGGAATTGGTTTCCTTTTTCCCAACAATGGGCTTTATGATTTACACCATCTCTGGAGCTTTCCTGTGTGTTTATCACCTATAAGTTCTGTTTAAGTTGGGAATTTCAAGTAGCACCTTTAGCTCTTACACCTCAAAAACTAGTGTATGCTTCTTGCTTCAGCCTCTACATTCAGTTGAAGTCCTACATTACCACACTGCCCAGAAACAGGAAATCTTTTATTCCTCTTAATGTTAAACTCTGGATGTGTCTACCTGACAGTATTGTTGGTGTTGATGCTCAGAACTTGAAAGATGAACGCTTCCTTAAAAGGCCAATGATGTACTTACTTTCCTAATATCATGTGACCTAGGAAAGGAGTGTGGATTGCCTTTTTAATGAGGGACATTCTCAGCCCTTGCAGAGAGAATGGTTTGTTTGTGCTAGGGTGAAGGAAAATTGGACCTTCTGGGATGTTTGCTGGACCTGTAGGTAAACCTTAGTGCTTGAACTGGGCAGAATGTCATGTCTGCTAAATTGAGTTTTCTTATAAAAAGGTTTCCTTCTTAAAGGATTGCTAAATTGAGTTTTCTCAAAAAGGTTTCTTAAAGGATTCTCATTCTTAGCCAGAAATGCTGGGCCAGGGGACAATAATAATTGATGGTCAGCTGTTTTGCGTGATGTATCGTCCCTGTCTATGAGCCCAGTTCACTAATACAGGCTCCTGATGCTAGAGCAATCAAGAAGATTGCCTTTCACAACAGTTCTGGTTTTACTGGATCTGCTGAATTGAGAGGTTGACAGAAGTCTAAGCACCTTATTCAAGGACCTAGTGATTGAAGCCTTTCGGGGGCCAGTCTTTGGGTGAGTAATTTTCATGGTAGACAGTATTTAAAAAATCCACACGTGAATGTCTCGGCTCAGAAAGGAGGATGTGTAGATGACTTTCCCTCCTACTGTCTGGGATAGAACAGTGGACAGTAGTGGAATTGATCTCTTCATCTATTGTTAGAGTGATAGGAACCAGTGCCTGATTGGCCAATTTGGGGCTATTAAGTAAGCCGTTCCTTTGAAGGTTAGAAGATAGCTCAAAACCTTCGAAATGTGGGACAAAGGAAGAAAGAGGTATATTGTCTACCATTTGTTCCAGAATGTAGGAAGGCATCTCATGCTGTTGCTTGATTGTCCAAGTTTGGAGACACATACACTGGAAGTTTGTGATTCTTGTATGTGGCAAACAGGTCCACTTCTGGTTGTGGAAGCATGTTGGCTGTTGTTTGAAAAGAGTGGTTGTCCAACATCTACTCTGTTGAGGCTCTTGTTTTCCTTGATAGAGAGTGTGCTATTACATTGAGAGACACTGTGAGGTGAATTGCAGACAAGTGCCACTTCCTTGCTTACACCATCCAAAGGATGGCTAGCATTACCATATTGAGAGGTGAATGTGTTCCCAGCCTCTTGATGCAGGAAATTGCAGTCATGTTGTCTAGAACCAACAAAATGTGTCTCTTTTGAAGGTTTGAGTTTTTTGAGAGACAAAAAGACAGCCATCAGCTCCAGGAAATTGATATGACAATTCCTCAGAGTAGCTGGCCACCTCCCTGCCACCTGACAATCCTCCCAGTGTCCTCCCCAAACTGTCAACAAGGCATCTGTATGTATTGTCACTCATACAGATGGAGGAGTCAGGGTGACCTGTTTCATCAGAGACTTCTTCTGAGTCCAAGGCCGAAGTATCTCCCCAACTTTTTTTATTCTTTTGATGAGGTCAGTCTCACACCTTTTTACTTGTATGCAATAGCCAGAATTTTTTTGTATTTTTTAATTGCAGTCTGAGTATTGAATCAATTACTGATGCAAACTGCAGGAGGCCCATCATACATTCCAGTTGCCGTCTGGAAACTCTGGGCTGTGCAAGGAATGTTTTGAGGTCTTTCCTTATTCTTTCTGAGTATTGATAGGGAGAGACAGCTGCCCATGAAGAGTATCCCAACACAGTCCCAGAGGTGAATATTGGAGCCCTTATCATGTTTTGATCTGAAGTTTTGTAGTCCGAGCTGGCCATTTTGTTGTTTCCAGTCAGAATTCTAACATCAGACCCTGTTTGGGCAGAATTTGTATTCACTCTCACTTTTTGTTTACACTTTGGGGTGTACAGGACTGACCTTTCAGAATGATATATCATGCCCCTCCTTATATATTGCCGTTCTGTGGCAAGGACATCTTTTATGTTACCCATAATTTCCTTACAGAATTTATCAAATGTCACAAACTTTGTCACTTTTTGGGGAGCTTGCTCAATCTGACTGAGCTTCAACAACTGAACTGTAACTGCCTGTTAACCAAGGGGCAGAAGTCCTGGGTGACTTACTGTACCCCCTCCGAGAATGTAGTCATTTCTGTCAGTGTTAGGTGGATCCTAGTATCCCTTTTACTGGAAAGATCCTCCTCAGCATCTGATAGCTGCATGGGGATAGATTTCTTTCTGGAAAGTTTCTCCCATGAATAGCTGAAATTTGTGCCCTTGTACGTATAGGGTATTGCTTATATAAAACAGAAATTCACTATTATATGACCTTATAGCTAGGCTACCATTTCATTTAGCCCAGATTATTGTTTTTATCAAATCCCAGGCTACCTGGTCTAAGTTACTACTTAGGCCATGATAGGATATTTCTTAAAAGGTTCTTACTCTAATCTAGGCTACTACCTATTGCATATTATTTAATTCAGGTATTGGTTACATAAAACAATTTTACCTTAATATGTGTAGCCTTAACACTAAACTGCCATTTCATCTAGCCAGGATTACTGTTTCATGTAGTCCTAGGCTACCTGGTCTAAACTAATGCTTAATCCAATAACAGGTTGTTTTTAAATGGTTATCACTTATCCTAATGTAAGGTAATGTCTAATCCAGATTATTTAGATCACTCTTAAGTGTATAGGCTGTATACAAAAGATAAATTTTATTAATATGTAGCCTTGTTATAGCTAGGCTACCGTTTTATCTTGCTCAGATTATTGTTATTATGTAGTCCTAGGGTCCTTGGTAATTAGGTTAATACCTAATCCAGGGTATTTAGTTCACACTTAACTGTATGTAATCCTAGGTTATAGGCAACATACAACATCCACTGTTTATCCAGTCTAAATTATTCTCAATTTGATCTAGGCCACTTTGATATTAGTTTGGTCACCATGGAGCTCTGACAGACCCATGGAAGGTAATTCCCTGAGGACAAAACAAGTGACTACACTATCAAAAATGATGATGAGACTCACAGTGTATTTCTTTTATGGGGCCTTTTGGAAACAAACGCACTCTGGTCTTTACTTTTACAACTGGTCCTCCCATATCCTGTTATTGTTTAGGATTCGTTAGCCAAGCTTTTTGTGGCAGCTTTATATAGTTTTGGTCATAATTTTCTCAAATGGAATTGCTTCTTCTTTTCCAAAGGCCTTATCTAATGACAGTCTACATCACTAAGGTGTTAGATGAGAGAATGGAGGCTTATGTCCCTTCTGTCAAAGCTCTCTTTCTGAGTCGTAGTTTGACTGTTCTTGCTCTCTTGTTGTGTTCAGGCTAAAGAGTTCTACTGAACCTGTGTAATCTTCTAATGAGCCGCTTTTATTCTGATCTGTTCTTTTATGCCTAAAAGCTGAAAGGAACAATTGCACAACTAAATTTTACATTACTTAGAATACCTTTGTAAAGAAGTTTTAGTGTGACTTTTTCTTCTCATTGATGCTATAGGAATATCTTAGTCTAAAATCCCAATCTTATGGCTTTGTTTTTCTCTTGATTCCTTTTTACATCACTCTACAGTAGCCAACCCTCTCATTCAGTGTCGCACTACATTCTTCTGGCATTTCAGTACATTCAGGTCCATAGGTTCTCAGATCTTTGAAAATTGTTCTCCTGAGTTTTGCTTAATCTGTATGGTGTTACCAGTGTTGATCTGGGCATTATTTCTGAATGGAACAGACAAAAGTTGGTTTATTGTGTATCAGAAACCAAATTCCTTATCACATAATCTCATACTCTTTCTGCTGTTGGAGTGATGTTTTAAATAATAGAACTAGAATATTTCAAGAAGTTGAGTGTCCTCTTTAAGTACCACATGTACATCTAGTCAGAACAACTTCTTCAGATTTATGTGGGATTTTTCCATCCTTGGGTGAGATATCATCATTTTATACTGTATTGTAACACTTTACCTATGTAGCTCCTGATAAAGTTGGCCCAAAAGTTTTCTACCTTTTGATCAACTGTGCTCATACATCAGAGATCTAAACTCTCTCCATTTTAGCCTCATGACACATGTCGCATTTCACAAACCTACAGATAATGTGAAAGAGTTGTGGTCTGGTCAGTCCTTCATTGACCACAAATCTCCATAGTCTGGCATTCCTGTCCCCTGTGTATGACCTGAATCAAGTGTAGGTGGTGGGAGGATTGTCTTTACTTAAGAAGAGAAGCTCATCAGTACAAATTTACTCTTGGAGTCAAGGATGTTTTCAGCATCGGTGTAAGTCTTGGTCTCTTGGGCATAATAAAATATATAGAATTAGCTTAAACCATATTCCTCAAGCAAAGACTACCATGTGGGCAAGTCTTCTTGAACAGGAATACTACCTGTCCTGGGTAAGATTTCCAGGATTAGAAGCTATATAGGCAATATTGGTGCGGATGGTATTGTATAACTAAAAGGTTGTATGAACGAGAATAGAGCCCTATTTAACATCCTGTATTTTTCTGATATTTGTTTTGTGATCCTCGTTGACTCTAGCACAACCAGTGATCACTCTTTGGAATTTAAATTCATTGTGATCATGCAGCGATATTTCATATTTGTGGCCTCTCTGTAAAGTACATAATAACTTTATTATGTGCAAAATTTTTCTTTGCCGTTTACACATTGATTCTTTGTAATCGCTCGTTACAACTTTTGTTATCCCTGCATTACTTACTAGACATTCTTCCAGTTTTCCTTTCCTCAGAACCAATTTCAATTAAATATACAAAATGTGTTATTCATGTTTATCCACAAGTACTTAAGAGGACTATATCCAAGGAAAGTGAAGTTACAATCTGTGCTTTTTCATTTTTTATAAAATGTATTGTTAAATTGTGTGATATAGGTGATATGATACTTATACATATGGTTTTATTCTACAGTCAAGAAATTGAATGCTGGAAAGAAGTATTATTTCGGGTCTTTGCAAAGACTTTGAGAAGTTTTGAAACTTCCCAAGAAGTAATGTTCATTGCACCGATGCAAAACAAAGAAAAGGTAAGTAAAACCAAGCTGAATTATATGTGCACTCTTATTGTATCAGTATTAGCCTGTTATAACTGCATTATTTCATACTACTGTATATTATTGTGGAACTATTAAACTCAGTTCACCATTCTTGGAGATAATTTGATGAAAGTTCTCTATGCATGCAGTACCTGCAATACTTATTAGTTCCTTGTTTATCACAACATATTCCATTATGAAATATTGGTTATAACATTTTTTATCATTTTTAATTTCATTTTTTCCTCTTAACAGCCCTGTTTCACTTTCCATTAGTGATGAACATTACTTTGGTGGCCATGTTAAGACCTCTTTATTAACATGTTGCCTCAAAATATTTCAAACAGTCCACTTGGCGATGTGTGGATTGTATGCATCAGGAAGTTTGTGTGTATGGAATCCAGAAATTAAAAATTGTTATTTATTTACCTTTGATGTGTGATTTTTTAAATTGTGACTCTGAATATAGGGTTGTTTCTGCATGACTTACAAACCTCTTATTTCATGTACACCTTAATACTGGCTAAAGTCAGGCATCTGGCAGATAAATAGCTTTTAATAGCTGGACGAGTCTCTCATTAAATGTGACTTTAAAGACTTTCTTTTTTAACTTTTACTTGCCAGAAGGTATAGGTATCCAAGGGTTTTAGTTACATTGAGTTAATGTAGGTGTTTGCCAGTTTTGTATCTTCTTATGTTATTCTTTTTATGTATTACACAGAGTGAGTTTCCTTTTCCACCAAAATCTAGCATGTCAGTTGTCACTTTTTGTGGAAAATCTTGTTAGGGCTCAGTGGTAATAGTCCATGTAGAAAGTTTGTATGCTTGATCAAAGGGGTCCATGTAACTTTACTCATCCTGCAGGATTAAGGATTGCTTTTTGAAACCCCTAAAGGTTTAAAGGTGTCTCATGAGCAGCAGAGGAAAGGGACAGATTATTGTTTTGTCTCGGTGCCTTGGAGATCAAACCTATGTACTTATGATGAGGGCCCAAGTCCCCTCTCCACCTAAGCTAGGACCAGTAAGAGTCAAGCAGTGACTGCTGGGGTCTCAGCAGATAGACCTATAGTCATCCCAAACCTCCTGTCCATATCTCACAGAGATGGTAAGCTTGTGTTTTCCTGTTAACTATATGAAGCCATGCTCATGACTTTTGCTTGGGATCATCAAACTATGAAACCTAGGTGAAACCTCTAACCCACCATGACCAACTTGGGCACAGAAAGTAATGGAAAAAAAACATTCTTAAGAGACTCCACAATGATTTTGTTTCTGATTCCAAAAAAATAACTATGCATATATGTGACTAAAATTCAGAAAAAGCTATGTTAGGTGACAGCCCTCCTATTGTCGTGCTGTAATACACTATGTCAAGATGGCAAAGAATCAATCATGCACATGTGGTGCATCAGTTTCAATGGCTTTGTAATGTCAGCTTTTTGTAGTACTGTACTTGCATGGCCCATAAATGTAAGTCATTTGTGGCTGGGTATTGTAGTCTTCGACTTTGAGAAGACAGTATGTTTTTTTCATTGCCAAAATGAGGAATATAATTATTTCCTCTCCACTGTTTATGGAGAAGATGTGTATAAATTAAGTGGTATTTTTAGGTCGGTTTAGAAGTTTGGTTTTCTGGGAGAGATTTGTCAGTTTTTACCTATTTTCACATTTTTTGTAAAATTTAATGTTGAAAGTTAGTGTTATAAAGTGTGTATGAATGGAGTGAATGTTTTATGAACTACTGTATTTTTGTCAGGATTTCATTATTTTCAGTTAAAATTATTTGTGGTAAAAATGCATTCTGGTGTCAGCAAAGTAGATATTGTTACCTAAATTTTTTTAAATCAATAGATCAGTCACTGTGCATCCTGGTGGCAAGTAGTAGCCACCTTTAGTTGAAAAAATGCTCATAATTCTTGAGGGTCTTTTTTCATAAGAATTTCAGCTGGGTGATCTGGTTAAACTGCCTAATAATAATCATAATATTAACTGCAAGGCATCCTGTCGCTCTTGTCTCCCTGTGACCTTACATGTATGGTTATCATTTCTTGTGCTTTTAGTTACATGGCCAGTAGAGATTCAAGTGCCATTACTGGCAAGACTATTCCCTGATTCGACTTCTACTTTTAACACCTCACGTCCTTGGAGCTTCACAAGAGTAGAACAAAATATTGGTCTAGTGGATCCACAAATGTGATATATTTTCTACATAATAAATGACCTTTGAGTCCATTATTGATGTCAATGGGTCTTTTCAGGATGTCAAGGAGATATTCATACACTATGATCTCTTCCACTGTAGTCATCTCTATGCCTCCCAATCCTTGGTTATTGGACGATTTACTTTTTATGCTTCCTGGTGTTCTACTTTTCCTCTAATAAGGAGCAGGGTTTATTTTTGTTTTACCCACAGAACCATGCTTGCAGTCAGTGTAAGTGATGCAAGTGACAAAGATATTACTTCCTTTTACACTTTTTCCTCCAATTTGTTCCCCCTAAGGTCTTCCTTCAATAGCTTTAGTTAAGAATGAAAGGGCTTACTCCATTGCTGCCAAATAGTTGGCTTTGTACTTTCTTGACTGGCTTGCACCCTGCCACTGTTCACATCGACTGGGTTCCTCTTAGTCAAACCTAATTTGTCTTTTTCCCAGCCTCATTCATTACAGACTCTCAGCGTGCTCCTTTACCTTGACCAAAACCATAACCAGCAGATTCTCATCCATATTCAAAACCCTGACTTCATCATTACTGTCTCCCTAGTTGGTCAAGGACATAGTTCCTTTGAACCAAATCTGTTGTGTTTATACTAGCTGCTGTTGAACTTTTCGGGGTAATGATCAGTTCAGCCCCTGGTTGCCTTGGCTTCAGCTGAAATTGAATTTATCCCTTCTTTGGGAGGCCTTCTGTGTGGCAGGAGCCTTATTTTTTCTTTGTCTCTTCTTTTTCATGATTCCCACATGTGATTAATTTTTGCTTCTACTAAGTCCATTTCACTGAAGCCTATGCTGGTGGACTTCATGAGTTATATTAATTTCAAGCTTTGGAGCAGTCCAAAGATGTATGTACAGTAAACAGTCATGGAGAACTGGCCAAAATCTGCATACTCATACTTAATAGTTTTTCATCACCTTATAGAAGGCATTGTGGTTCCCTAGTCCAAAATTGCCCAAGAATTTGGCACCCTTTCCTTTCATACTGACCTAGACACATTTCCATTCATGCGTGGAGCTGGAATTTGTTTTGTAGCAGTGATTAAACTGCAATAGGAGTTATATTGAAGGATTTACCATCTCCAAAATCTGAACAGCAATGTTGAATCATAGCAATAACCCGAATTCTAATCTCTGCTTCTTTTTGCAAACGCTCAAGATAGACTTGGGCATCTTTTTTGCAAGTCTAGTTTAAGTCTTGTGTAATAGAAGAGAGTGCACTTTGTATGATAATGTTGCATATCAGGTTTAGGAATGTGTTATGCTATATTGTAGGTTTATCTGAAAACCATTGCCAGTAATGATGTTTATTCTCAGTACATGTAGTACTGTACTTGTTACTTTAATATTTGTCTGGAGAAATTATGTATTAATAAAGACATGCAAGATCTTGGGATCTAATAGATATGTAAGAAAAATATTTTCAATTAATTTGTAGTCAAAAATACTAACTTATATCAAAATGGATGAAACAGCAACCTTAAAATTTGTAGTCATGGTTCATCCACCTCACTGATTGTATAAACATGAAAATGAAATATATTTTTATTTATACTCGTATACGATTTTTCAGGTAAATGAAAGTGATGTTTTGATGTCAGTTATTTAAAAACCCCCTTTCTGATTTCAGGCAATAACAGCAGCCTTAGTTGGTGGAATACTCTTCTTTATAGTAGCTATCATTCTGTCAGTATGCACTGTTAAAATCTGCAACAATAGAAAGCGGAAAAACAGGAGAAAGGTATAGTAGTATCAGATTAGTTCTTGCAAATACCGTATGTATGTTTCAGTAAAATGTCTTTATTGTTCAAAAAAATGACAAATTATTAATTTAGAATGAGCTTGAGGCACTTGAAAAGTTTTCAACTCAATTAGAAATAAAATTCTGATTCCACAATAGGTACCTAGTGATAAACAGCTGGAAGAGTTGAAGCACGGGTACTGTACTTTGTGTGGAATACATTTTCAAAATTACAAATACTATATAAGGCAGTTGCTGTTGTCTTATGGATTAGGAATTGAAAATTTTAAAATTTACAAGTACATTCTTGTATATATAAACCATTGCCTTTCATAGCCTTACTTTTTAGTTTGAAATAGAGACTGCATACCCACATTGTTCAAGGAAAGCTTTTTTGCTATAATATGTGATATGACTTCACCCTTAGTATTATAAAAACTCTGCATCGTTCAGCTGTTGCTCCAGAAAGATGATCTGCACCCAGTTCATGTGTATGCTGTGCTTTGTACCTAACATATCATTCGATTGGACAGCTGAATATCCATTTAGGAAATAAAATGATCGACGTAGATACCAGTTCCTTGACTTGTTAAAAAAAAATTTGGAAAATGTAACAGTCAAGAGCTAGATATCAGTCTGTGATTCATGTACAAAACTGTGAAAAGTGGGCGAGGTTAAGTGAGAGGTACAATGGAAAGTGTCTGACTATCCTACCAGTAATCACCATAGGGCATGCAAGAAATGCCTCAAGGTGTTAAAGAAGGTGCCCCGTAGCAGGAGAGAAGGTAGGCCATCCCTTCAATTTTCTGCTTTTTTCATTGGTCAGCCAGTGATAAGTGCTAGTACTCAAACCTTATGAGCATGAGTTTTTAGCAATAGTGAAATATTTCTCTTGAGCAGAAGTAAAGGACCCAGTTGCTTCCTAAACCAGAAGTTTGAATATTTCTTGTAGAATGCTGAAGGGATAAAGGAGTTACGCACAGAAGTAACTGGTGAGTCAATTGAGCTGGTGACAGATTTATACATTTTTTCTCCTGAGTCTGACAGGATACAGTGGTAACTCATTTCTCAGCCTTTACTTCATCGGATAATGAGAGGTAAGGAAGGAATTCATGGGTCAACTGAAAGCCAAGTTTTTGTAATGAAGTTAGAGAACAGGAGAGACATGCTGAGTGTCAGGGTTTGGAGCGAGTGATATGTGCTGATAATCCATGTAGTTTGTTGATGGGTACACTAGTGAAAATTGTTAGTTTGGAGTGAGTGGCATGTGCATAATACTAATCTGTGTAGTTTGTGATGGGTATGCTGGGGAAAATTTTTATTTTGGAGAGAGTGGCATGTGCTGATAATCCATGTACTTTGTTGATGGGTACACTGGTGAAAAATGTTAGAAGGAAAGTTATCATGATCAAGAATTCTCAGAGGGTTTCTGGAAACTGCTTAGGAGAAAGAGTATGATCCCACTTGGGGTAAATATTTTGAAGATACTCTTCTCTCTTAAGTTGCTGAAAAGAAAAGCAAAGCATGGTGATGCTGAAAGATGTGGCAATGAAGTGAAATTTAGGGCATAGCCTTCTGAAGTCCTTGATGGCAGACAAACAGCATCTTTACTCCTAGGTAGTGAATGCGTTTTCTCGTAAGTAAAGAGTATGCTAGTCTTAAGTGTAAGATGTTTGTTTGAGATGAAGAGGTGTCTTGCAGACTTTTAAGAATTGTCTTTCCCTTAGAAGACAGACTGGAGAGACTTCAAGTGTGAAGGTAAGTAGTCATTACATCTTGATGAATAGGTTGCCTTGTATCTGGCCAAGGAGGTTAGTTTACCTTGAATGATTCTTGGGAATTCTGTTGGCAGCAGAATAGGTTTCTAATCAGGACCCATTTAGTATCTTTCTTTCTTGCAAAGGAAGATAACTAACCCTGAGAACAAACTCTTAAGAAGCTAGATGTCTCCGGGGGTCAGCATGTGGTAATACTTGAGCTGATTAGCTGGAGAACTGAGAAGGAATTTAGGAATTTTAACAAATTTGGGTACCTCATTATGGGAAAAGCAGAAGTTTAATCTAAGCGTTTACAGATAAAAATGAAATGTAGCATAAAACATTCTACTAATGGAAGTGTTGTATCATAATGGTCTACTGAGTTATAGTGTATGTTGTAGAACATGATATTTTCATATACTGTTTGTGTGCTCAAGATCAAGCCAATTCTCTTGGCTCTTTGTAAGTCTCATGCTGAAGAGGGCAGGTAAGGGAACACAGGACTACCAAGACTGCCAAGGGTAGTCCTTTTCATCTCTTAGTGAGTGCACTCTTTATTTTCCTTGATAAATGCGGGCAGGCGGTCATCACTTCAAACCCAAATGTCGGGCTACATATAAGACACCGGTTTATTTACTAATTGGCTCTAATGCATAATTGTAGGTGTAAATATCCAAACATGAGGAAAAAAATGTTCTAATTTGTACCGTTTAAGGCTAACTGAATTATAAAATGTTCCTCAGCGAATTTCTAATAAATTATTGATTTTCATGCTTTTTGAACATGAGAAGCAGAACTAATTTACATTCCTTTTGAACATGTAAGGCAGAGCTAAGGAATGGAGTACTTTATGTCGTCTCTGTTTGGAATCAGACAATTAATATATATATTTTAACATGGTTGTATATACTTTCTTATTCCTGCTGCTTATGGACGAACACAGAACTACAATCCCATATTTTCTATGATCCAGCCTACAACATCGTTGCCTTGCCTGTCGGGTTACCGAGTCCAGAAATGGCGGCCATGGGTCCAGCCCTGTGCCTTTAAAAAGTAAGTCTTTATTGCATCTCCTAATTAGTTTTAGTGTAGTAACGTAGTTTACTCATCTTTTAGTAAACTAACTTTGTGCATGTTTAAATGTTACTAATTTGATTTGAATTTAACTATACTCTGTTTCATATAATAATGTCAACTAGATTATGGCATTTCAAAGAAAATGCAGCGTTTTTATCATTGAAGATGAAAAGGAACCACATTTAAAGATTATACAGACTTTTCAGAAAGTATCTTATTTGAGTAATAGGGGAAAATGGACAAGAGTTCAGGACAGAGAGTTTTACCATAAAATTAAGTGGAAAATATGAGAAGAAAATAATTACTCTGGTAGGCAGAACACTTCTACTTTGCACAATATTCATGATTTGTTTCAGATCTTTCAATTTTGCCAAAATGAAAACTTGACATAATACTTTTAGGCACGAGACCGCAGTGAGATCTGACATAGTGCAGCTCCTATACCTAAGCCAGGACCCGTGATTAGTGTGGGATTCCTCACCACAGCTTCTCACAGCTAGAGTAAGGTTTTGCTATCCGATGCCAAGATGTTGCCTCTCACTTTCTTGTGGTTGCCTGATAGGTGTTGCACTTGCCTGTTGATCTGCTTATCAGTAACTCTTCTCTGGGAGTAGTTGGTTGAGGCCTTAAAGCCTGTGCCACTTTCTCTTAATCATTAACAGTCTCAAGATTCTTTGGAGGTCATCTGTAGTAGGTTATTGGATAGATTTATGAATAATCGGATGGGAATTGTCTTCTAAAGGGTATTTATTTTTGTAATGGATTGTAAATCTAAATTTTAATGTTGCATGGTCTCAAGAAAGGTTTCATATATATATGAAATACCACTATATATATATATATATATATATATATATATATATATATATATATATATATATATATATATATATATATATATATATATATATATATATACATATATATATATATATATATATATATATATATATATATATATATATATATATATATATATATATATATATATATATATATATATATATATATATATATATATATATATATATATATATATATATATATTGTGGTATTTAAGAATTTACTGATGAATAGGACTCAGTTGCTATTTATTGAAGGTACTGACTAGATTTGATTCTGGGAAGGACAGGGAGCCGACATTAGGATATTGTTTGGAAAGTATATACTATGTATATACAGTATGTATATATATACATATACTGTATACCTATATATGTATATGTATATATTATACATACATACAAAGCTAAGTAACACTTCAACTTAATGGACCTCAATTTAGCAGACTGCTATACTAACCAGCTATTATATTATGATTTTTCCTTATGCTGCTATTTTAGAAGTTAAGTGCAAAATACAGGTTAGTTTAGGTTAGAGACTATGTTGAATTTCCCAGCAGTAAGATATCCAGAAAATATTCAAGTTAAGGCTAAAATATAGGTTCTGTGTTACAAAATGGACTTTGTTAATTATCTGAAAGACAAGACCCCAAGAGTTAAGTTGAGGTGCTATTGTGTGTGTGTATATATATATATATATATATATATATATATATATATATATATATACACATACATATATATATATATATATATATATATATATATATATATATATATATATATATATATATATATATATATATATATATATATATATATATATATACAGGCAGTCCCCTCAAGTTATCGCGATCCAGTTTTACGGCACTTGTCTAGCGATGAAAATTGGCAATTTTCAGCACCGAAAATCGCTGGTTTCCACTTATCGCACCGATAATCAGGTATTGGCGCCAATATATACCTAACAGAGGTGCTGATCTCCGGTCATCAGCACCAACACGATTTTCGGTTATTGGCAATTTTCAAAACACGCTTGTTCGAACAGAACCCCACTGATAACCGTTACTGCCTATGTATACATATACTTATATATATATATATATATATATATATATATATATATATATATATATATATATATATATATATATATATATATAATAAATGTATTATTTAAGAATTTACCAATGAATGTGACTCAGGTGCTGTTTACTGAAGGCACTGAATGGATTTGATTCTAGAAAGGACAGGAGGTGATATTAGGGTGTTGTTCGAAAAGTATGTTGTAATTTTGATGATCATAGTTTTATATTGATTGAAGAATTGTTGAAAGTTGTAGCAAAGTAGACAGGTTGATTTGAAGGAAAATAAAGCAACATCACTAGGTGAAACAAAAGTACCCACTCACTCTTCTAATGATAATCACCTGCTAAGTATCTGTGATCTTAGTTGGAGAGGAGAGACCATGGACAGGTATTCTGAGTTGCTGTGATAAAATTGTTACTTTCAGCTCTGCATGTACACTAATGATGCCCAACACGCATGCACACAGACAAACACACTTTTCACAGAAAATTGAGCATGTTTATTCTTAAATACAATGGTATTTATAATAAAATAATCTGTATTTCTAAATTTTAAAGAATACAACACAGCCAATTTATGTACACATGCACATTGTTATACTAATTATATTGTACAGTAATTGCAAAATGCATTTGGGTCCTAATAAGGTCACATGGGCTTGAGAACTTGCACCTGTTTCTTTGTTACTTATACTGGAATCCTCTGGTAGAGTTGTGTTGTCAA
Organism: Macrobrachium rosenbergii; assembly: GCF_040412425.1. Taxonomy (NCBI): domain Eukaryota; kingdom Metazoa; phylum Arthropoda; class Malacostraca; order Decapoda; family Palaemonidae; genus Macrobrachium; species Macrobrachium rosenbergii. The sequence goes on from NC_089741.1 coordinate 35,066,537, forward strand.
GAAAGTATGGAGTTTGAGAAGATTCTAAGTTATGTGACCAGATTTAATGTCGTATAAGTATCGGGAATGTTGCAATTCTTCTTATCATATTAAGGAGTTTCATAATGCTGCAGCTCTAGCTTTGACTTAAACATTTTGACTTCTTCATTTAACCATTAAGGTAAGATAAGATAGGAAGCTCAAGTAAAAGAAAGCATTGTTGTATTTCAATTTCTCTCCCACTTTATTTTTGGTAGGTGTCACCATGTTTATTGAAAGGGCATCTATAAGATATGAGTATGGATTTTAAATGAAGAATTCACTCGATAGTTTTGTACAAGACTCATTCGTAATCCATTTTCAAAGGATGGCCATGATGTATTCATTTCTTTCCAAAGAGGAGGCCTTTTACTTATTGTTCAGATCCCTCCTTGGGGATATTTAGTTTCCTTGGCTAACATCAGGAACCTTCATGATCAGACAGAGAAGATAAGAAGAATAATGTACTTAGTACTGGCTCATAAACCAGACCCGTAGACCTCCGCAGCGCGTAAGTTGAATGGCTTATTGGTAATGCAAAATCTGGGGCACAACTGAAAGAAAAGAGGAAAGCAGTAAGAGAGCCATGCATCAGAAATTAGGACTTGTCAGATTACCAACACCGTAGCCATCTGCTACCTTTAGGATCTTGTTGTTAAAAGGGAAGATGGAATTGAATACCTACAGTACATTAGCTGAAGTACGATTCCCCCACTTGTGGCAAATGTAGCTTAAGAACAACAGAGCATAACACATCTGATGTGAAGGAGTCTTGTCCACTTAACTTCACCCCCTCTCTACTTGTTTCCTACATTCATCCATTTGAGAGTAACTGAACCAGTTAATAAATACTATGCAACCCAGAGGTGAATCTCAATCTCAAAAGCTCCCAGGCACTAACAGGTTTTGATAAATGTGTGCACTCTAACCAAGAGATACCAGTTACTCCGACCCTAAATCAGACACCCACAAAGCCAAAAACCTCATTGTAAGAATGCAGCAGGATCACAAATCTAGCTTGACAAGCTAAACTGTGCAATAAAATTAGTCATAACTAATGCTCAATATTTGATCAGTGCACATTGTGGCTATTTTTCAGTGCAAGTTGCCGGATAATGAAGGTGATGAATATCATAAATATTAATAAATACTAATTTAAAAGGGAGGCAAAAGTAAAACAGGCCTTATTAAGGGAAAAATTACATCTTGCTTGTCTTTGAAAAAATTACCATTAATGGAGAGCAGCAGAAGTGGATCAGCCAGAGACTGAAGTCTTTTCAGAAAGTAGTGCCCAGGGTAGTGGTTCATCTTTGCAGACATTTTTCTGCTGGGCAGGTCCCATTGGTTGACAGATATAGCAGTGACTGTGGATCTGGGATTTTATTTATGTTGGGTAGTAGTTTGGTCTCCATAGGACATAATAGATTTAGGCTCAGATATTATCCCAAAAAAGTTGTTTAAGTGTATATAAACTTTCACGAAAGATATAAGATATTTGGCCACGACAACAGAGAATAATAAGGAAATGAGTGAAATGTATACTTCAGCTATGCATTTCAGTTTGTTCCCATTTGAAGGGGACAATTATTATTGATATGTAGCTTTATTTACAATAATGAGATTGTATTTCAGTAGCAGTACTTATGTAGGACCAACGAAAAAATGCTCATC
>NC_089741.1:35068725-35073725 GCF_040412425.1 Macrobrachium rosenbergii
GCTTCTCAACTTGATGATTAGGCATCTCAGAGCTCGGTCATTGTGCAAACGACGTAATTGCTGCGACTTCTTGCGTCGCAATTTGCTAACGGAACAGTCAAGAATGTTGCAAGCACTTTTACTTAGCATTTAGTTGTTGTGTTAATTTGGGCAAATTACGTAATTTTTTCCAGTTGCAGTCTGCATTCACATTTAACGATTTTAAATCATGCTGCATGCGCTGAATTGTAGCTTCTTAATTGAGTTTTTTTATATTAAATCTTCATCTTCATTTAGTCAGTTCTTGTTATTCTTACTTTATTCGCTGAAGCCACCACTCACATCTCGATATACTTGTTTTTATGACCTTCCGTTCCACAGTATAAAAGTCAACGCATGTAACCGTAAAACGTCCATGGCTACCTAATGCAATGAAGAAAATAACGTGTCACTGGGGGGAAAACCTAAAAATATTGATGTAATCGGCGCCTCAGAAGAGCCAAACCACTTCAATTTTTTTTTTTTTTTTTTGGGGGGGCAAAGAGCAGGAATGCATTTGAAAGTTAATTGACGAGGGTGTTCAATCAGGACAAACTCGAAGGCCCACTTGACCAACCGGAACGTCGAGGACAACAGCTCTTCTTCAGGTCAAGTTCACTTGGTCTTGCAAAGTATCGCGTTTCCATTTCAGCGAGTCAATGTTTCCGGGAAGAACGGAATCAAAGAAACATAACATATATATACGCATTTTTTTTGAATGCAAGGCGATACGCTTCTGCGTAGCCACGAGCTGAAACATGAGACAAAAATAGGGGAAAAACACGGTTACGATAAATGAAATAGTATTTAGTTTCATTGAGTTATAAGTTTTTTTTTCTTTCGGTATATTGTCGCTCTGCGACATGTGTGGAAATGAAGTATATTAATAAGTAGGAAGAGGGTCTGACAGTCCACTGTGTATTTTTCCCGCATTTCTCTTTAGCTCTTACCAACAAACCTGCCATACATAATGAAACAAATTAAAGCAATATTCTTACGAACATTAACTTATTTTCTTGACCTCTGTCGCAAAGAATGTACATTTACTTACCCAAATAAATCTTCAACATCCAGGTAATCCTAACAGTTTCGAAAGTGACTCTGTTGATTCTTATTTCTTCTGCCTGTGCTTCATAAATCTGGCTTTTGAATTTCAACAATGACTCATTTTAATTTTTGTAACACCTATCGGGTGTGAAGCGATAGCAGTGCACTGTCAGGTCCTCATATGTTAGTTCCTCTTTTATTCTCTAACCTAAGGTGTTCATGTTTCTCTGTTAATCTAGCAAATGTATTCTAACACTGTACAAATAATATTTAAACGAAAAGAGTCTGGGCCCTGGGACGCAACCCTCTATGTAGTTGCCTGCTTGCCCTTAGCCACAGTTCGGGAATTTTCATTTATGGCAATTTCAGCTCATACCAGGTTGAAGAAGGCTGCTGGTCCTGTGTGAAACAGGAATGGCTGAGGCTAAGACCATTATATCAGTTTCTTGATATTTTGCTCTGCCACTGGCCATTTCCTAAGTACATATGGATCCTGCCTGTTCAGCCTGAGGTGAGCTGCTTTGGCTATAATGAAAATTTCTGGAATGACTGAGTGGCAAAGCGGTCAAGACGGGACCCCAGGTAGGTGGGTCGGTCCCGGGGCCCGGCCCTCTGGCCCGTGTGACCACGCCCCTTACCTGGTGTCCCTTCTTGCAGGATGCGGCTGCCGGCTCCCTTCATACTGCTCCTAGTGGCTGCAGCAGTCAACGCTGACAAATTATTCCCGGGGCCTCCACAAGGGAAACAACAGGACATTGCATTCAATGCATTGTACAATGATTACCTTCCACCTAGACCTTCAGAATGCCTTCCCATAACGACAACACTCGTGACCACATCCGTTCTTGAGAGTACTCAACGTCGTGATTTCACATCAACAGTCCTTCAGACTGCAGGCTCTACCGTATTGAGAACTCAGGTTGTCCCAACGACCGAACTCAAAGATCCACTGTCACACAGGGAGGGTCAAGAGTTGAGACAGTTGTACAAACAAGGACCACTGAAGTGGTCAGGTCTTCTGTCAGGACTGTAACTGAAGGTGGTTTCACTCGCACTGCCCAAGTGACTGTGACCAGCACTAACATAGTGATAAGCACTGCACGTGATACAAGGTATTCCACTGTTAACAGAGATGTTGAGCGCACACAAACATCCGTAACTACAGTTCTTCAACCTACAACTATTACCTCTCGCCAAACAAGCGAAGAGACCAGAACCGTTCCTTTCCGCCCTCCACCTGTAGTCAGGGTCAATACTGAAACAAATGTGGTAGTAAGCACAGCAGTGAGGGGAAGGCCCAGGGAGCACTGTCCAGACAACAGTCGTCATCCCCACTACAGTCACCTCTGCTATTCGTTCCCAGCCACCACCTGTCATTGTAACAAGAACTGCCACAACCACGAAGGTGGATTTTGTCACACAGACAACCACTATAGAGTCTGGGTCTGTAGTAACAAGACAAGTAGTTAGTACAAGAACTTCAGTACTATCACAGGAAAGAACTGTAACACGTGATCAGGCCACCACTTTTTTTTCATCTCGGGTTGTTCCAACAACTGTTTTTAGGACTGAGGTTGCTACTGAAGTTCGTCCCACGACTGTCGTCAACACTAGAACAGAAACAAGAACTGCTGGGGTCCCTGGAAGTTCGCACATCTACCTTTTATTGAAAATGTTGTCCGGACAGTAACTGGAAGGATGAGGTAGTAACTAGGCCTGTAGTTACGACAAGCGTCGTTCGAAGTGTATACACTGTTACCAACACTCGAGCAGTAACCATCACTGCAACTAGAACACAGACCGCAGAATGTGGCAGAACTGGATACAAATATGAACCTTCTATTCCATTTGGCCTTCCCAACTAAGAAGAGCAAACGAGCTTTCACGAGAGGAAATAGATATCGAAACAGATAAAATTAATCTTAAGTGAATGACAAGAATTCCAAATTATTCAGAAAAACCTGATACTCTTTTATCATAAATTCCTACCTCTTGCTAAATTTTCACACCTTTTTTGACTTCAATACATCATACTTATATGTAAACCTTTAATTTACTAAGGAAAAATTTTCTAGACAAATACCAGAAATCAATTTCACATTAATCCTCTACAGTGACCACATTTAAAATAACTCTGTAATTATGATGCAAGTATAATAAATACATTAATGTTACTACTATTTTCTTTCCATTTATTAGCAATATATCAACAAAATTAGCACCTTGTCAAATACCTAATCATTGTAAAGGTAAGTCTTATCACATCATTGTTTTAACCAACAATAATCAAAGAACTGTTCTTGCTTCTTTACTGTCTGCAATGTTATCACAAAGGGAGGCTTTCCTGACAAACTGGACATAACATAACGAATTGTTATTGCAGGATGGCCCACGTTGTTCTGGTCGTACTTTTAGCAGTGACTGGCGGATGCTTGTCAGCCAAGTTGCCCACCATCCCCGGCATACCACCAGGCGGTCGACAGCTCTTTTCTGACAATCGACAGCAACGTCTACAGCCCTCGCCCATCTCACAAAATCCGTATGGAATCTACCTGCCCCCTGTTCCGGAACCCTGTGTCCCTAAGACAAGTACACAGTACTCAACTGTAATCAGGACATCTGTTCGAGATGTTGGCTCAACAAGCTTCATCACCCAAACTGTCACCAGGGCTGTCACTTCCACAATACGTGAGCCAACAACCGTCTACACAACACAGGTCGCAACTGTTACCGGGGTGGCGAACTCAAACGACTGTTTTTACCACCCTTTCCAGAACCAGAGAGAGACAGGTGTCACTACAATACCAGGAAGAACAGAAGTAGTCACACATGACAGCTACACAGAGGGCAAGTTCAGTCCAGTACACCACAGTCACCAGTACCGCTGTCACCACAGTTGGGCAGACAGTCATCCGCACTCAGTTTTCAACAAGGCTTGTCCCAACGACGTACACTCGCACTGAGGGAAAGGTAAGCACGGTGTTTGTCACCAGAACTGAACCAGCAGTGACAACCACTCGCCACGAGACTATCCAAGTAACAAATACTGGTCACCCAGACCAGACCTGGCGCCGACTGTTGTCCGCACACAGACACAATACAACACCAATGTAGTCACACGAACAACCACTCTACCTGCTGTCACTTCACTGTCGTCAACACAATGATGAACACCGTCAGAAGCATAAATCTCAGCACCCTGGTCATACACGGGTTAGCACTAGGAAGTAACGCGACTCAGGTTTTGACCAGAACAGAAACACGGAGGTCACGCGCGGGCGTCACATCTACTGTAGTGCAGACCGGATGTTTTCACCATCACAGACATCAGATACAGCACCAGGGTGGTACCGTCTGTCTTTACAAGAGTGGATGTTGTCCCACTGCCACTGTCACTGCTGGCGTCCCATCCACCGTTGTTGTGACCAGACAAAGCACCACAGGACCACTACTCGGAGGCACAAGAACCGCGGAGGTTGAAGCACGGTCTACCGGACTGAAGCTTCCACAACTACCCTGATCGTGGTGACCGAACGGTGACGGTGACTCAGACGCAAACTGTCCCTTGTGGTGCCGGAGGATACCGCTACGATGAACCCGCAACTGCCTTCAACATCCTTGGTTAATTTAAAACCTGTCCTTTTTAACTGCCACATCAAAGAATTGACGATTCTAAAAAACTCATTAATCTAATAACAAGACTTACTACATGCTAAATTTCTAAAGACTACTTTGAAATATAAGTGAACAACTTCAAGCATGTTTTGTTAGATAAAACCCTATACTTCTAATCAAATTTTCGAATTGCCCAAAGTGGCCATCTTTAAAGGAATAAAATCATTTTATCTTGTCCTCAAAAAAAAACCTTCCCAGTCCCTACTTTTTTTTATAAAGCCCCCTCTCCCTCACTGAATAGTAGTGAAAATAAAAAATAC